>NC_081288.1:15545070-15868577 GCF_030490865.1 Poecile atricapillus
TGAGTCTCTTCAACTCCAGGCCTAGAAAAGTACTACTTCTCACACCCAACACAGACAGTTTTCAAAAACAGGCTCCCCAGGAGCACAGAGACTGTTCAGGGAGACACAAGCTGCTGACTAAGGAAGGTTTACTATTACTAAAGGTAGGATAGCTTATAAAGATCTGAATAGTAAGGTACTCAAACTCAAGCCCACACTTTGCCAGGGGAAGAACTCTTGCTCACTGTTTCACAGATGTACACAGCATTGAATTTCCTTTTATTAAGCTCAAAACCAGTTTCCACTTCCATGGCTCTGTTGTAAGGGATTTGGACAGGCAAAAGGATGAGTTTAAAGCTGCATTTGGAGCAGTTCCATGATGATACTGGGAGGTAGGGTAGAGGGAGGTGCACAGCACATCAACACTGGAAGCTGCCAAGTGAGATTTGTCTCATCATATTACTGCCAAGTGTTTTGCACACCTCAGGGAGAGCAAGAGAGGAGCTTTGGGAAGTGAGGCAGGACAAGGAGCAGGCAAACCTTCTGCAGAGACAAGAGGGGAGGACTTATGCATCTCACCAGGGAAACTGTTAATCTCCCGGTCAAAGACTGGGTGTGCCATAGCAGAAGACTCATGTCTGCAATAAGGATTTCATGGAGATGGAAAAGGAAATAATAAAACAAGACTGACAGCACCTGTAGTCTTCGCATGCAGAGCAGCTATAAAGCTCAAGAGCCCAATAATTAGCAGAAGAGAGTGCCTGTGGAGCACTGCCATGTTAAACTCCCAAAGCAGGTCTGCTCCATCAGAGGAGGGCCCAGGAGACCCCCAGGAGCTCAGCTACCCAAAGCAAATTTTCAATCAGCATTTTCAGCAGAGCCAATAGAATAACAGAGCAGCACACAGGACCTATCTAGCATCTGCCACTAGGCAGGATATGCAAACTCTCGAAGACAATTCACTGTTTCCCCTTTTGTAGCTTACTGATCTTTCACATCTCTCACTGGATCAGATGATGAGCTGGCCATCACTCCCTCATATGCTCTGTCTGTGGAACAAGATAAAGTGATGTTCCCTGTTGAGATAAAGTCACTCAGACTCTTCTCCCAGGAGGGCCTGGAAACACCAGACTTCAGCTCCAATGCACCCAGCTTTTGGGTGATTCTGGGTGCACAGAACCCCCCGAAACTGGAACAGTGAGAATGAGCAGCTGGCCACACGCCAGCATGAAAACAGAGGGGCAATGCTTGGTCCTGCTGCAGTCACAGGCACAAAATCTGAGAGAAGAAGGGGGAAGGAGCTGGCCTAGTGAGCAGAGAAGGACAGTGAAAGCGTGAGGGCACAATTCATCCACAGCTTTCCCAGATTACAAAAGGCAATGTGAATGTCGTACTTCCTTCCACTGTGGGTTAATTCACCTGGACTAAGATGACAAACATTTCTGGTTTTAAATAGAAAGTACCTCACCTTCCCTCCCCACCTCCTCCAACAAACAAGAAAGGAGCAATAACAAGTGCTATCAAGCACAGACAAGCCCTTCAGCTAGCCAGGAAACACGGCTACACACAAGTGGAGCCCTGAGATCCTCCTCCTCCTCCAAAAGTGGGGAGAGACGGAGCTCTCTGCCTGCCACCTTGGCCCTCCCCGCGAGGTGCTGGGTGCCACCCAGCTGCCCTTGGCCCCACTCCCCATCCTGCTCCCCACCCTGCTCCCTGCCGTAGGCCATGGGGCAGCCCACACGCTGCAAACATGCGGATGGAGCTGCTTCGGCCCAGTTGCAGCCATGAGCTTCTGGCAGCAGAGGAGAAAGCTGTTCAGCAAGGACACCCTTTTTCTTACTGAAACAAAAGGTTTCCCAAGTAGTCCCTAGTTTGGGCTTATCCTTGCTGGTGCAGCCACAGCCTGGTGTAGCAATGCCAAAGCTGCCTTTAAGGGCTGCAGCTCAGGCATGAAAGAGTTTTGTGTTTGGCTCTAACACCCACCCAAAAAACAACAAGGCTGCCTTGAGCCTTTTCCTGCTATCTCAGCTTGGTTTAATCATCTTGGTCACACAGTTCAGGTACACTGTGTACACAGAGGGGAAATTTAGGTTAGATATTAGGAAGGAATTCTTTCCTGTGAGGGTGGAGAGGCCCTGGCACATGTTGCCCAGAGAGATTGTGGCTGCCCCATCCCTAGCAGTGTCCAAAGCCAGGTTGGATGGGGTTCTGAGCAACCTGGTTGAGTGGAAGGTGTTCCTGCCTGTGGCAGATGGGTTTGGGACTAGGTGATCTTTAAGGTCGCTTCCAATCCCTTAATATTCTATGATTTGAATCAGCTCAGAGCCAGCCTTTCTCCTTACAAGATCCAGATCTCAATGTGCAGGACAGCACCATCTCCCCCAGGATGCCACACACTGGACTTCAGTTTGATGAGACACCCAGAAAACTGAACACAAAGCCTCCCCTGCCACAAGCCTCAATTTTTATACTTCCTCAGCCTCAATTTTCTGTATTTCCCGCCATGCTTAGGCTGGCTTCCTCAGCTGCATGTCCCTCTACGTGAGAGACTCCCCCTGCAAAGAAACAGTCACCAATTTTCACACACCACTCTGGGTTGCTCTATCGCTGTACAACCCATCAAGGGAGGTGAAGGAGAGTGGTCAAAACTCTTGAGCTCAGGAAGAGATAACACAGGGTGCTAGAGATAAGATGGAAGGAGGGAAATAATGTAACATGGAGTCAGCTTTCAGGGCATGGAGAGCAGAAGGAGCTTGCTGAAGGAAAGTACTTAAGAGAGAAAGAAAGAGGATCTAAAAAAGAAAAATAATGCAGAGTCTATTTCTGTGCTACACAGTACTGGTAACGTTCTGGGAACCAGGAGCTGCCTCAGGTGTCTTAGGCAGGAGAGAACAAAGCAAAGCTGCCAATAGCACCTGACCTCCTGGAAAATGCATCTGAGCTCCTACAGAACCCTACAGAAGCTTGAGAAATGCAGGTGAGACCTCCCAGTCATACCAGTGCAGAGAATCTGCCCGAGTTTTAGCACACCCAGTCGCAGCTTTCACTCATCGTAGGCACAATCATGATACACTGAACCTAATAATTATCCAATGACTCACTGAGGGAGGAAAAAAAGGATAATCTTCCATACTTTTCTTACATTGGTTTCTATTTAATTAGATTATAATACTTAATGCTAACAAAAAAAAAAGTGTCAGAGAAAAATAATTTTGGGTTGAACACAATTTCATCTTGGAAATTGCTACTGAACATTTGGCAAATAGCAAGTGAAGAATGTGGCTTGGATTGTACGTTGCACTTCCCAGAGATGCAATAAAAGTGATTCATTATTAAGATAAAATGGGGTCACCTGTAAAGCAAAAAACCCAGCTTGCTTTAAGCAGAGGTTAAGTTTATATTCATAAAAGTAATGGGTAAGTCCTGATATTCCATGGGCTTCTAATATGAGAATAATCAAGAATAGTGTGTGATTCTCACTGCTAGAGCTCAGTGGAAAGATAATTGACACTACCTGGTGAACAGCAGAATTCCCACAGTGGGAGCAATGTGTTGAGTCACTGCAAGTTGCTCTGTGCAGGTCTCTCTGCAAACTCTGGGGATGGACAACTGACAGAAGCATCAGGAGCACTAAAGGAGGCAGGAACTTCCCAAATTACTTTCCTCATGATATTTGATGCAGAGGTGGCTGCTAGCAGCATGCTATACACATTCCTACATGGCATGTCTGCCACAAACTCGAGGAGTTCCCAGTTCCTCTTTGAGCAGGATGATTCAGGACCTGCATGGGATTCTCCAGTTAGCAGCAGAAATCTCAAGAGTCTCTCAGTACGCTACGGACGTGTGAGCCAGAATCCCACGCTGCTGTTTTTGAGCCCCAGATTAAAGAACGCTCATGTTTGCACCAAACCATTCTGACAGATGCAAATGCCCTTAAGACATCAAAGGACCAGGAAACACTCAAAAGCTTGGCCTTGCCAAGCCTGCACGGTGGAACCATTTGTGAGCACAGCTGTTGTCACGTTACCTGTACCCGTCCTGAGCACAGTTAAGCTACAGGCTGATAAGGATGAACAATATTCAGCAAACTGAACTGGGATAAACTGTCCTGCCCTGCAAAGACAGCCTCCAAAGTTATCTTCTCTGATGCAAATGCGTAATATAACCTCTTTCACAGCCAGATCAAGTTCCACCTGGAAAATTGTCAGATTTCTGGTAGCGGTCAGAGCCCCACAGAAGATAAAGCTGGAATTTTTTAGCAGTGTGGGATGACTGACAAGTTAAACAACAATATATACCCAGCCATAAATATCCTGGCAAAATCCTGCTTTTTTATCAATAGGTAAAGCATATCCTATGCAATTAAAAAAAAGCTAAAATACCCATAAAACTGCACTTGTACATCATTCCAGGATAGGGATGGCACAGTGTCATCAGCCATAACAACAGCAGAAAACTCTGTCATGCTTTGGCTTCAATATTGTACAATAATACAACAATAAAAATTTGTTGGATTTAGAATCCCATGAGATAGCAACCACAACAAAATCACACATTTATCCTTGTATTGTGCTCTCAGAATGCATGTTCTCAGCCTTAGCTCCTCATATCAGTTTTAATTACCTTATGACTCCAGCAATGAGATTTATTTTTAAAAGTTATGAGATTTGTATCACAATCAAAAATACTTGGCAATACTGTAACAGTGATGGAGCTTTGTACAGAAAACTGCAGCTAAAGAAATAAAAAAAAATAAAAAAAATCCATCCAAAAGGGATGTAGGGATGTATGTGGGAAAAACAGGTTTTGGTACAACCCTCCCCTAACCCAGCTTCTCAGGAAACAAATAATTTTTTTCTTAGAAATTTAACTGGTGTCCTTAGACCGAAGAAGCTACCACAAGACAAGTTTGCTATTGGAAGCAAACAGTATTAGATATAAATAAAATGTTATAAGAAATGTAAATGTGGGAAAGCACCACTGGGGACCCCTTCCCTCTCCCTTGTGGAAAAACAGCTTCACACACCCAAAGCCACAGGAATTGTGTGGGTGCTGAATAGGAAAGTACTAATGTGAACACACAGAAAACTTGTTGCTACTCACAGTCTAAGGCTTGTATGGCCAACTGGCACAGGTTTATTGTGTGCATCACAACGTTTTCTGTTTCTCATACAGTCCCACTTCCTAGAATAATGTGGTTATGTCAGAGTTTTGGCTTACAACTAAGAAAAAATGGATTTATGTCCTTTAATGGGCGTGGAAAAGGCCAGAAAAAGTAAGTATAATTCAAAAATTAGATCTCATTGTCTGGGTTTATCTTAATTTCTTAATCCTAAGCCTTAGTTTGTAACTAAGGTGAGGAAGGGCAATTCCCTGTTCCCTCTCTGCCTGATCCCTGTTTTTCAAAGGTTGGGACTCATGACAGTGCAGAATATTTAGGCCTGATTCAGCTAGTTACAAGAGCTACCAGAAACTAAAAAAAGGGCAGAGAAGTACACTGTGATATAACTGGGTTAACAAAGACGAATAACCAAATTTGACAGGCCCAATTTAGGTATTTGCAGATATCCTTCATTTGTTTATATTCCGTTCCTTAAACAAAAAAAAAAAAAAAAAAAAAAAAAAAAAAAGGAAAAAAAAATAAAAAGGAGAGTTTCTTCAATTCCTTCTGCTGCTGACTGTAGAAACTATCCAACAGCACCTGGAACTGAATCTTAAGAAATCTCAATTAAGACCTGACATGGAACCCTGAAAATCCAGAACACCTGAAATCCAGAACAGACCAATTATCCAGGTTGCTGCCAACATCTCCCTCATGCCAGTGCACACATGACCACGTATGAGCCATCCCAGGGAGTTGTCAAGCCAAAAACAACCCAGGAGCAGAGTGATGTGAGCAGCCATAAAGGTGTGACACAGGAGAAAAGATAAGTAAAGGTAAATCTGGCAGCTTCCTGCACTAGTTGCATATGGAATCAGAGAATGGTTTGGGTTGGAAGGGTCTTTAAAGCCCATCCCCCTGCCATGGGCAGGGACATCTTCCACTGGCCCAGGTTGCTCAGAACCCCATCCAATCTGGCCCTGAACACTTCCAGGGATGGTGCAGACACAACTGCTCTGGGCAACCTGTGCCAGGGCCTCACCTGCCAGTTTGAAGCCATCCCCACCCTTGTCCTGTCACTCCAGGCCCTTGTCAAGTCTGTTCATTTTTCCTGTGGGTTCCCTTTAGGCACTGCAAGGCCACAATGAGGTCACCCCAAAGCCTTCTCTTCCCCAGGCTGAACAATCCCAATTCCCTCAGCATATCCTCATAGCAGAAATTCTCCATCCCTCAAATCATCTTGGTGGCCTCCTCTGGACTGGCCCCAGCAGGTCCATGTCCTCGGTGTGCTGAGACCCCAGAGCAGCTGTACAAACTGCACAAGAGGACAAGAACATGGGGCTGGGCAGCAAAGCAGGAGTAGGAAAGCAGAAACCTGGACTTAGCCCTAGTTCTGGTGAAACCACACCCAGGATCCACAGGCTAGTCCCAGACACTCCAGTGTAGGTGTCTCTCCGTGTGTGACTGCCAAGCGATCCACACACAGAGCCAGGTGCTCCCTCGGCAGCCCACACACACCAGTAACAGCAGAGTAGGGAGGTTTTACACCCTCACTCCTGGCCCTCTGCTAGGAACACATTTGCTGCCCTTCCAGGTGAGAAGTGGGCACCAGAGGAAGCAGGATATTCTAATTAGAACCATTTCTAAACGAGCCATTGTTTTTATGGTTTAATGTTTCCTTGTCTCATTATTGCCACTGACTGCCATTCCAGTGAACGCACAGACAGCCTTCTCCCCGTAGGAAAGGGCTGGTTCTGAGGGGATGTTGCATTGAAGTGAGGTCAATTAGGAGACAGCTTGTGACCAACTCTGAAGACAAGTAAAAACATGTAGGAGATGCTAGGAAAAACCCTGGAAACCTCCTCAAACTATCTGCAAAGTCTAGCAGGGAAACAGTCCAAAGGGAGGGGAAGGGGAATGGGAAGGGGGAAGACGTGTTTGTGACCTTGTCTTTCAGATCAAGCTGTGCAAAGTTGTATAAATCAGGGGTTTAAATGCTGTGACTGCATCAGTCACAGCATACATCAACATACATCAGTCTTAGGAAATGCTTCTTATAATCAGCTTCACCAACTAGTACTACCTTATTTCAAGGTTTATAGTAGTAATTGCAGGCCATAGATGTTGTAGTTAAGATTCAGCGTTAGTTCCTAATACTATCATTAACAGAGCGTATTATAAAAATTAAAGAAAAAGGGGTACAGCCCTACAGGCACAATCTTAAAAAAATTAAGAAACAGCACACACCTATGAACAGTACCGACATTCTCTATTTCAGTATTATTTCCCCTTCTTTATCAATGGGTAAAAATTACATCTGCATACTTTCATGTTCAGTACACCTCCAAGTGTGGATTAATTTAAAGCATTCATTTTATACCAGCATAGAAATACCACAAACTTTGATGCATTAATTAAAATATTTTCTCCATTTTAATAATTAAACAAGTTTCAATGCATCAAGAACAACTAGAGATATTTTAATCCTTCCTCCCTCCATTTTAACTCTTCTGCATATGAATGAGGGGGCAGAGTCTGTTTCCCACCACCACCCTCCCAGATTTTATAAAACAGCACTCCTTGACAGCTTCATGACTCTTCAGATATTAGCTGAGCAATCAGGATCCTAAGATTGCCCTTTGAGAGTCTTTGAAGACATCAACTCTGACTCTTCTTGACTGGCCTATGGCTTCCTTTTCCTCAGCCCTATGGAAACACCCTGTGTAACACCACCTCTCTCTTTCCCCTCCCAGGTCCCACCTTATCAGATGGTGATGCTGAGGAGTAAAATGATGCCTGTGTGCCTCAACTTCACCCCAAGCTCCTGACTTCAGTGTGCCAGTGAGAAATTAGAGGATGAGGCAACTTAACAGTGGCCTGAGAGTAACAGTGGAAAACTGATCCAATAAAATTTCCTTCACCTCTTTTATGGCACGGTCACAAAATGACAGCTCTGGCTGAGGAATGCAAAGTCCTCGCGTCCCCCGGCCTACGCACATGTGCATGGCATATTCTAATTGGACTGGTACATACCTTCCCGTCCATGAGAGACTTCCCCTGGGAAGCCATAGGCACCAGGCAAATGAAATCGGAGACTTGGCTCCTTCACCTTCCCATTACCTGCAACATGCTTTGATCAGTGGGGCATATATAAACACATGAACGTCCCATCTCTGCCAAGGTCAATGAGATGCAGCAGAGTTCCTCCAGTCACCTAAACGAGTTCATTGGACTTGGGATGGGGCAAAATGCTTTACTGTGCTTAAAAAAAAATCACTGGATGTAACAGCAAAGGGTATGATGTGGTATGACCACTGTAGTTTGGGAAAGCTAAAAGCAATAGAGAGCCTGAAGGGGAAAGGGCTGGGATTGTCAATGGACCATGCCCAAGAAGGAAGGAAGAGCCAGAGTTCTTCTTGGAGTCCTCTTCCCAAACACCCTCCTGTATGGAAAATTTGGTCTAACCTCTGCCAGACTGACGCACCTGAGGAACCCAGCTTTCAGCACAAATCTTTGCTGCCTATTACCGAAGCCAGCACCTCACCTCTTCGATTTGTGCCAGCTAAGGTGCAATTACAGCAATCCCCACAGCAGGACACGCAGCAATCCTGCTTTTGATGTAAACGTGAGGAATACCCCAGCATTCCAAACCTTTTGCTACTCCTGCACTTGCCCTAACAGTAGGTGGCAAAGATGCACCCTGCTGTTTTAAGTCTTGCCTCTCCTCACAGCTACGGCTTATGAGCAGTATAACATGGGTGCAGCCACTAAAAAATTTCAAGTCATTGGGGCCCACAAAGGATAATTTAGCTGTTATCACCAGTAACATAATCCAGACTGGAAGGGGAACACACATTAGGAGCTCTCCTTCCTTCAGTGCCCCACTGCAGTCATTCACTAAAAGAAGTCTCTACAGAAGATTTAGATTGTAACTGGTTTTGGCATATTTTAAGGGCAACCAAGAAAGGTCCCATCCAGCAGAATTTCCCGTTCCTAGCTCTAGCTGTTTGCAGCACTTTCTGCCTGTCTGAGGGTCATCTTTGCAGCTAGGGCAACAGTAACCCCTCCTACCTCACAGCATTAGGCAGGGAGTGGCTGCTCAGTGTACTGAATATGCAAAGACCTGTTAAAAGCCCTGTATCTGATTGCAACCATAAGCAAAGTCTTATTTAAGCAATCCCTTCCCCAACAAAAATGTATCAGCTGCTCACTTTATTCTTTCCCCCCAGGTCTTTTTGCCTCCAAGTTCTTCCAGATAACAAAACACATTACTAAGGTATTTTTCTTTTGTGATGTAAAGTTGTTTACTACAAATAACAGATTTTTCACACAATGTAGTGCACATAATTAGTTGTTTTGGCTCATTCTGGTATCACGCTTGTACTGGAGGAGTCTCACCGCCCAGTCAGTGAAAGCCCCACAACCTCTCACACATCAGATATTCACTATAGTTGTCTATTTCTCATTGTGCCCACATTCAGGGGAGATCCTTCTTCCAATTCCATCCATTTTATGAACTCAGGATATACAGCATCTGTTATTTCTTGCTCCCACTAAACACGAAACTGTGTTTCTCTACCAAACTATAGTTTAAAACCAAGCTGGTGTTTTTGCACATGCTTTGCTTGACACTTCTGTATTTGTCTCCCACATCAGTTAATACTTTTTTCACCTTTCAGTGCACTTTGTTCCCTCTTTTCAGCAGTCACAACAAAACCTTTTACAATGCCACATTTTAAATTAAGCTTTCAAAGGCAACATTTTAGTAAAACACAATTATAATATATTTCAGGGCAGATTTGCTTCCATACGGCCTCACTGAACATGAGATTTCTGATCATGCCAGTTTTCACTACATACACAATGTGGCACATCTCACATTTTCTTGCTCTAGTCTCTTCTAAAGTAATTTTGCTATGATTATCAGAGCCAGAATCAATCCATCTTTCCCCTTTTACACTCAGATGCTTATTTTCATGTCTGATATCACTGTTATCAATCACTCAGCGACTGGATAGGCAAAAATGATGTTGGTAGGGAATGAAGGAAGACATGTCTGTGGTGCATCTGATGATACGCACCAGGCAATTCAGCTGTCATGATTCTTCTAGACACACAGACACAAATTTTAGCTGCTTTTCACAGCCCTGGCCCTCCTTTGTGACAGAGCACACACTACAATGACATAACTTGCATGCCTGGCCTTACTCTTCCAGGATAAGGCACACTTCATTGTTCCAGCACACCTCCAAATTACTCATCTTACTCTCTTTGCCCCTCTCCAAAACGAAACAGCTCAGTTTACTCATTGTGCAGGGGCAGGAAGACAAGGTGAACTGTAGGAATGATGTGAGAGGACGACTGCCTTCTCAGATGGCATCAAAACAAGCAGTGCTCACCCTGTGCTGACAGGAACACCTTACAGCCTCCCTTTCAGCCTTCCCCACATGCCCTGACAGAATATTCCCTCTTCCCAACTGTGCCCAGGGATGAGAAGAGAGTGACAATGCAATTATGTATTCCCTATACACATCACCAGTTAATATTAAGAAATTACTGGGTGACTTGAGTGGTAAACCCATCTCCCTTGATCACTTGCACATTTAAGAAAACATGCCATAACCCGTGATTTGTTGTAAAAATATGGGATGGTCCCACTTCCCTTTTCCTGTCTCCCCTCAGCATCCTCTCTCTGCCCCAGGGCTTGTCACATCATAGAGTCAGGACAGGGTTGTGTGTTGTACTACAGCCTTGCCAGTGCTAAACCTGCCCCGCCCCCCCACCCCCCCCCCCCATCCAGAGATTCTGCTTGCCTGTACCTGGGACATGCCTTTCCAGGAGAAAACACCTAGCCTACAGGTTGGACTGCAGTGATCCTTGTGGGTGCTTTCCAACTCAGGATATCCTACAGTCTTGTGGGGAGGGGTAGAGAAAGGAGAGAAAAGTGCATCATTCCCAAAGCACTCTAAGATCTACCAGCTCTACTGTATTCAGACTCAAGCCTGAGTGAGAAATATAAGATACTGACAAATATCTTCATGTGCAAAGCAAGTCACAGAAAAAGAGAACAAACAATGAGAAGAGTTGCTTGAGCCATGAGCCATACCAACCATCAGGACTGAATCCTCACAGTTCTAAACACCATACACTTCTCCTGTCCTGAAGAGCTTTCAGCATACTCAGAACATCCCTTCTCCCCTAAATCCAGCAACAGAATGGAAATAGACACACTGCACCTTGACAACTTCACTAGCAGCCTGGCAGCCCTCACCTGTAAAACCAGACAGTGATCTCAGAGCACCTCAGAAAGCAGACTCAAATGTTGCAGCTGGATTACATTTCATAGTCTAGAGTTACCCTTGGATTGTACACTATGGAATACCTACAGTAAAACTTCTGCATCTAAACTCAGGCTTAATCCCAGGATCTGCAGCCCAGACCCACTAAAGACATCTGATGCTACAGCATCAGAGCTTTGCTAGGCACTGGTATAACATCTTTTCCCGTGAAAGCTATACTCTTCCCATCTACTCTTTCCAAGTTCCCACGAGCCCCTCATCACAGACAGCAATCTATAGTGAAGATTAAAGACCCAGGCAAGATTTAAGCTTTTCAAATAATCTGTGGAGGCATTTTTGATCATTCCATCTGTAAAGGTGAGTGTAAAGCACACATACCACATAACTTAAACATCCTGATTTTTTGCAGCTGCCCAGCAAGATCACGGGCAAAGCATCTTCTTCTACTACTCCTCCCAACAGTGGCCTTTGTGTTAGTTTAACACTGCTTTGTGCATCTATTTCTATTATCAAGTGAATATGCAAGTGTAACCATGGCAGCCACTTAGCAGCAGATGTGAACAGGGACCATGTCTAACTAGTTACAGGTCTGCTTGTAACCCACACTTGTGCCCCCTGATTATCTCTGGGCTTCTGCAACATGAACAAATCATGCCCTAACATGACCAGGATTCTAATCTCCTCCCCTGCCTCCAGAGGGATGCATTTTGGATTCATAAACTCTACTGCTGCATTCGGTGATGAAGCAGGAGGTTCCACTCACCTCCCCCAGTCACTCCCGATGCAAGGCTGGGTCTGCTCATCAGTGCACAGCTCAGCTCTGCCCATGGAGGGGAACACCCAGCTTGTGGATCCCACTGGATCACCCCAGCCTGGCCCAGGTAAAGATTTGGGAATTTCTGTGTACGATCATTAGGAACCCCAGTGCTTAATGCTCTGAGCACCAACAAGGCCATGGGCAATGAATCTCATACACTGAGCTCCTGCCTGCAGCTGGATGTTCAATTTGAGATCACAAAAAGGTGGTTTGGTGTCCAAATGTCACACACTTCTCCATGACACTGCAAATAGGATACATTTTCAGGAAGGGAATTTATGGCCATCTCTGCTTCAATGCAGTATTCTCCCAGAAGCAGGTTCCTGTGCTTCCTCACACCTCAGTTCCCTCCTGGTGTGCTATCCAATTACAGTTTCTTCAGCCACTCCTCCTCAACCTCTCCTAGCATCAGAACACCCTCTATTTTGTATATATTTACATATGTGTGTCTGTTTATCTATGTGAATTTGTACATGTCATGGTAATCACCTTCCCTCTTCTAAATTTTTCCCACTATCAAAACTAATAGCCCTCCCCCTGACCTTGCACTGAACTTGTACTAAAGTCATGGGAATTTCTTCTTCAACTTCATCTCACTTTTAATCCAACCCCCCAAACATGAGGTCAAAACAAGTTCCCACCACAGGCTCTGTTCCTCATCGTGAAGTGTTCTGCATGAGACTTGAAGGAATGGTGTCTAAAATAATAGATGGGGAACGGATTTTGTCTCAGCAAACTCTACTCGAAGGGCAAGAAAGCTGTAGTCACTTGTAAATGGAAGAGACAAGATTATGAAGCTTTCCCAAAAGGGCACCCCACCCTGCTCAGCACTGAGCACCACAGAGACCTCACATCTAGAATGCATGAATGCATTAACTTGGAACTTTTCTGCACCACTGAACCCTTCATAGGTAGCAGTGTGCCACAGCCAAGGCTCAGACCTCCTTCTTCTTACTTTAAATGCTCTTTCCTACACAACAAATTTCAACACACATTTCTTGCCCAAAGACATAAAAGCAGTTGACCTAAAACCAGCCATGGTTAAACCCAGTTCTCCCAAGCCACACAACAGAGTTACCTGCACTACTGAGTAAACCAGGGCAGCTGCTCTCACATGGCAGATGCTGAGGGAAGGTGAAAAGATACCTTGCTTTCTATGAAGATTTAAGGTAAGGCGTACTTCTGACAATTCTTAGTTTCACCAACTCTTCACCCTGCCAAAAGGAGTTCCACCCTCTGCCCTTTCTCTTCTGGCGGCAGAGGTGCACGTGTGGTCTCACAACAAACCACAGCAGAGAACCAGCAGAGATGACAACAGGCAAGCACAACGCCTTCTTTCAACAGCAGTGCCAGCTGAGAGGATTTGTGCAACCACAGCCTGTTTATCCAAGCATAGAAACGCAGGAACTAAATGTGTGATTCTCTCTAGCATCTAACCCTGCTGTTGGAAGAGGCTGTCCCTCACCATGTTTCTCCTGCCCAGTGTCACACTACACTTCTTCAGCAATCTTTGACCACAAGGCAGGCTAATCCAACTTCCATACTTTTTCTCTTACAGGAAGGAGGTTAATATTCACTTGGAGCAGTGGCTGGACTGATCTGAGGCTGCTTGGTCACCAGAGTCAATCCTAGGGAAGCCGCAGGAGCTTGCAGTCAGGACTGGATGAGAAGTGGATCACTCCTTCAGCAGCAGCATGTTGTGCTGCTGGGCTGCTCATCATGTGAAGCCCAGCTCCAAGCAACACGAGTTATTCAATCACAGTTCCCAGGAAGCACAGTTCCCTAGGCACCCTCCACCACTGCTCTAAACCATACTGACCACCCTGACTCCAGCTCCACAGCTGCCTCTTCTCAGAAGGAAGAGCTCAGCACGGCTAACAGCCATGGGCTTGCAGTACAGCAGGCCATCTTTTAGCTGGAACATGTTGTCCTGGCAGCAACAGGCTCCATCACCTGGCACGGAAATTTGTAGCAAGACTTTATGGTTAGGAGCCAGGCTGGACAGATGAAGATAAGAAATTAGCGAGGGTAATCAGCCATTGGAATAATTTACCAGGGGAACCAGTGCAGCCTATCACTTGATATCCTGAAATCAAGACCGGGTACTTTTCTAGTAGAATTTTGGGTTTGATGCAGTGATAACCAGCTGGGAATGTAAATACCTGCCAAGGGTCAGGTGAAGGTATCTGTACCCAGCTGGCTGATAGTCTGAACATCAACTGTGTGATTACCTCAGGAAAGAGGGAAATAACCTCTCGGTAGAGTGCAAGTGCCAAAACAATATAGCACAATTGCAATTGCACTGAAGTCCCTTCTGAGTACTTCATTAAAAGATTCAACAGGAGTTCAGTGAGGATCTGCAAAGTGGAAAGGAATTGCAAAACTTCCGAGGCATGACTACTGAAATAAACTAGCTGTGGATAATTTAGCCAAACAGTAACTAAGCAAACAACATCAACTGGAAAGATACCAGATGACAGAAAGCACAGTAAACTCTTAGAATCAAACATCCTTGGAAAAAAATGTGATTCCAATTAAGAATCTGAAATCCCTTGTGGGCTGTTCTTTAAATTTTGCCTGGGATAACTATGGAAAGTGAATGTAATATGAATGCTAACTAATTAAATAAAACAGCCTGCTTTAAACAAGACTCCAAAGTAGATTACATTAAAAAGGAAAAAAAAAAAAGAAAAAAAATCATCAAAAACTATAGCACAATTTGGCTCTTTCCTGCTAGAAAGCACATGAAATAAGTGAACCATAAGAAAGGATAAGATTCAACAGAACAAGCACAAGAATATCCATCTGAAGTTAGCAGGATGAAAAAAACAAAAAAAAAGGCCAGCGGAAAAGACTCTTACCGTCAAATCTATCAGGATGCACAGGAGGTTCCCAGAGGAAATATTTGTGTCCCACTATTTCAGAGAGCAGGATCATCAACTTCAAGTCCAGTTGCCTGCTGTCATGAGCGACTGGACCATATAACCCCACTGAGATTCACCCAGACCACGAGGCTGCTGCACAGGCAGGACAGGACAAATGCCACCCTCAACTACCACCTGGCAAAACCAGGTTCTACACAGACTAGGCTCTTCCTAACATTAACAAAAACTAAGAAGAACTCAGATTTGTTATGACTTCAAGTCTGATTATGGATGCCTTCTCCTCGCCCAACTCAGGTGCAGTTCTGAAATCTGGGTCACCCATACATCATTCCTCCAAACCAAGCCACCTCCCTCCGGTGCAACCCTTTAAAAGGACTGTGCCCTTATCCAAGCTATCTCCAAGTAATTTCGGTTATGGCTCTCCAAAAAAACAAGGAATCAGGTCACAAAACTTCCAACCACATTAGACATGTGGCTTGGTCCAGGAGTTACAGGCACCCCCACTCCAGAAGCCAACACGGGCATCCATATCCAGCAGCGCCCTGGCAAAGTTTGCAACAAGTCAACACCGATGAGCTGAGCTCAGATCTCTGATCCCATAATTCCTACCAGGTTTGATGCGGTCTTAGCCAATATCTGGGAATAAACGAAGCCTCAAGCAAGGACAAACATGGGTGCTGGGAGGACGATGGGTCTGGTGAGAGCCGTGGGAGCGCCGGATCCCCCCCTGGCAGGCTGGCTGGGACGCTGGGGTTGCCATCGGAGCTGCTGCAGTGGCCGGGGATGCAGGAAGGAGGCAGGAAGCGAGCAGCAGGCAGGGATCTCGCCTTTCGCTCCTCTGCTTTCCCTCCGTGACAGGCCATAAAAGTCACGAGGCAAGGAGGAAAACAAGGAGGTGTCCAGAGTTCAAGCACAGCACCCCCGCGACTCCCGGGCCGCAGCTCCCGGCGGGAGCTGAAAACCCGGCGAACACCGTGGGATCTCGCTGCTGCGTGGGAGGCACCATTTCTGCGAGAAGAGGCTCCTGCTGCTACTTGGCAGCCGAGCCTGGGAGCGGGCCTGCACTCCGGGCCCTCCCTGCTGCCGACAGCGGGCGGGGGAGCGGGGGGCGGCACGGACGCTGCCGTCGGGGCGCGGAGCCCCCAGCCAAGGATGCAGCCTCCAGGGGCTGCCACGGGCCGGGCGGACCGGAGTCCCTTCGCCGCCCACTCGGGGGGCACCGGGGCTCCCGCGGCGGCCTCGACCTCGCGGAGCTCCGCGCCCCGATGGCGCCCGCACCGCGCGCCCGCACCGGGCCCGCAGCGGGAGGAGCGACGCTCTCCTTCCCCGGAGATCCCTCCTCCCGTCCCCCTCGGGTCCTAAAATGGTGGGTCGGCCGCCCTCCCTCCCCCCCTTCCTTCTCCCCCTTATCCCGTCCCCTGCCCGCCCCACGCTCCCGGAGTCCGCCTGTCGCCCCCGCCCCGGCCTCGCGGGGCAGCCGCCCCTGCGTCCGTCCCGGCCCGGGCTCCGCGGGGATCCGGCACCAGGCCCGCGCCCTCCCGGGAATACGGCAACGGCGATCCCGGGAATACGGCAACGCCACCCCCGGCGGCCGCCCTTACCTGCGCCGGGCTCACATCGCGGGGCCGGGGCCAGCGCTACCCCCCCCGGCGCCCCTCGGCCGTCGCCTCGCCGCCGCCCTGTGCGGGGCCGCAGGTATGTCATGAGTGCCGAGCGCGGCTCCAGGTGAGCCGGGCACACCTACAGGAAGGCAGGCGGGCCGCCCTGATTGGCGTGCGGGGCCGGCGGCCGCGCTCCGACGGCACCGGGGCAGGGCAGGGCAGGGCAGGGCAACGCAACGCAAGGCGGCCGAGGGGCCGCGGCGGACACGGCGGCTCTGGCCCCGCTCCTGGCCCCGGCCGGCCACAGCCCCTCGACACGTTGGAGCGGAAGGTATTTTCTTTAAATTATTTATTTATTTGTTTGTTTGTTTATTTATTTATTTATTTATTTATTTTAATTCAGTATGAATTAAAGAGTATGGGTGAAGGTCTTAGAGGGAAAGCCCCACGAGGAAGGCTCAGCCTGGGGAAGACAGGTCGGAGCTCACTGCAGTTCTGCAGCTTCCTGATGAGGGGAAGAGGAGGGACAGGCCCTGATCTCTGCTCTGTGTGACCAGGGACAGGACCTGAAGGAATGGCTGGAGCTGTGTCAGGGGAGGGTTAGGGTAGGTTTTAGGAAAAGTTCTTCACCCAGAGGGTGGTGGGGCACTGAACAGGCTCCTCTGGGCAGTGGTCACAACACCCAGCCTGACAGAGCTCCAGGAGTGTTTGGATAATGCTCTTGGGCACAGGGTGGGATTGCTGCAGTGTCCTGTGCAGGGCCATGAGCTGGACTCGATGATCCTTGTGGGTCCTTTTAAGTTCCAGACATTCTGTGATTCTGTAATAACTCTGTCCCTCTTAGGTTTGGATACAACGCTTGTTTGCTTTGCCTCTGGAGCGCACCTGACCCACCAGCCCAGGTGTCTGGACCAGCCTAAGAATCAGAGATGCTTTTTATTTTTTAACCTCCCTTCATTATCCGAGTCTCTTCCCACTCCTTAACATGCATGAGCCCTTTGTGTTTCCTCCCAGCAGACAGCTGGGGGGGTTCAAGGAAAAGTATTGGGTTGTCCTAGGCTTTGTAGGATTACAGGATCCCAGGCAGGATTACACCCAAGATCATTAAATAATTGTAAATTAATGAAACACCCGAATTCAGAATAAATTGACCACGACGTTGGTAGAAAAACTCTGTAGGCTGCATTAAAAAGTTGAATTCAAAGCTGCAATTCCTGGGCATTCTGTCTCTTGTAGGTACACAAGCGGTTAAAGGGATGCAGGACTTATGTGAGGGTACACTTTGCCATGGTGTATTATATAGATCTTTGCTCACCAAAATTGCAAAGTGTGCAAAGAATTACTTTAGGTGGCTGAGGAAGGCATTACCTATATTATATATTCTGTCTCTTCAGCTTGATATCCAGAGTTGTTTCCTTGCTAAGTCTGTTTTTTTTCTCCTAATAATTTCCTGAGGCTTGCAGGTGTTTATCCTCCAGGATGTGCTCTGAAGATTTCAGCAAAAGAGAAAGAGCTTGGCTCAACCACCAGAGAAACCCTGCTGCCCACACCCAGGCAATCCTGAACCCTCCCTTCCCTGTGAGACCCACGCAGAGTCTCCCAGGAAGGAAAACTCCCCTCAGAAGTGGCACACTGAGAACTCTCTCTAGCCAGCTACAGAATCATCCTCATGCCTGCTGCTGCCTTCTGATTCAATTACTCCTTTAATTTGTTTGTGGGGGATGCCTTTTTTGAGCAGGGTGGATCAGCTCCTGCAGCTGAGATTCCCATTCCACATCACTGCATTTACAGTCAGCAGCAAGGAAAGGGATGCTTCAAATTCCCAGAAGCTGACTCTAGATCATGTCTTAGTTTGGTGTCAGACCTCTGGGACATTATATAAATAGCCAGTGCATCTTCCCACTGCATTTTCTAAGTTCCTAGCAGCTGGCAGCAGACTGGAGTTGGTCATCCTGACTGGAAAACTGCTTGTCTTCTGTCCAGAAAAGGGCAACTTATTGTCTGAGGTGGCCTTAATGTCTCCCCCTGTTCTTGGCACCTCCAGCAGCTGCAGAGGCAGTTTTCTGTTTGGTTTTGTAGATCATATTTTGAGATACTTTGCTTTCTCTCTCTGCAGCACAGAGAGTTTGAGTGCCTGAAAACATGTGGAACCCAGCACATTGTGATCAGGAGAGGGCCTGTCACATGCTGTGAGTATCCCAGGTAGATTGGGCTGTACTGTCTCTTATCCCACCAAACTCTGGGCTGCAGCAGCTGAGTGCCTAGTATGCCCCTTTCCCTTCAAGGACATACCTCCTTGGGATGTACACATATGTATATATCCCTGGATATATATCCCTGGTATGTCCCTTCCATGCACAGGGACCCAGCAGCACCAAGAGCAGGGCCCTGTGCCCTGAAGTGCTCCAGCTTCCTGCAGTGCCTTGTGCTGTCGTCAGTCTGAGGGGCAGTTGGGACATTAACCTCCCACTCCTCCCACTTCGACATCTTCCTTGTAAACATCCCATCCCGCTCGAGTTCTGTGCTATCACATCCTCTCTGCTCTGCCCAGACATTATTCTGGGTTTAGCTCTATATGCAGAGCACACAGCTGGGCATGCCAAATCCAGACAGGCAGCAGGACAGAACAGTAACTTGGTTGAGCTGCTGACATATCACAAGTACTGCAGAAGAGTGGAGTTGTTGAAGGATCTTCTTAAAACTAAAATCATCTGCTTGAGCCCTCCTTGGAAAGCCAGTTTGCTTCCCTAGACGTGTTCAGCAGCTCTACCTTACTCCAAGCAGATGCAAACCTGTGCATGTGCATGAAAAACCTTGGTAATGATGGAAGGGAGCAGAACAGAGAGCTTGGAAGCTGCAGCATATTAAGTTTACACAAGCAGCAAGTAAAACACCCATCCCCGGTGAGTCAGTCCTGGCCGTTTCCTTCATTTCCTCCAAGGCTCTCTGTAAACATCCAGCGGTAGCGGCCCTTCTGAAATCCAGTCGTCTCCCTTCCTGCTCCTTGTTTACAGCTTTCCTTCAGCAGGGAGCAGAGTTCCAGCCTCCTGCACTGCATTTCACTGCAGCAGGCTGATGAGAGAAGTGCAGACCCTCCCCTGGCCTCGGCTCAGCTTTGGTACCACAGTGCTCTTGTTGCTTTTGTGGGTACCAGCACCTTCTTGAGCTACAGCAGGTGCTAAGAGAGGAAAAAGTATCACAGTTGCACAGTATGTTTTTTTTTTAAATCTTGAATGCAGCCATATCATTGACAGAGGTTCTTTATCCCTACAGCCATACCTTTGGATTCAGTCTGCTAGGATGCAGTGGGGTATTATGTTATTTTAAGTGTGCAAACCATCTCTCAGAGATACGAGTTGGAGCTTCCCTGCTTTAGATTGAGGTGTATCTCATGCTCTGATTTCCCCACATGACAGCAGCTAGGGAGGAGGACTATTTTTAGCTTTTTTTTTCCTTGGTTTGTTTACAGGAAGTTCTTCGTTTGTGGGAGTGAGCTTGGGTGCCTTAGTCTGAGAATCCACTTCAGTGCCAGTTGTGGATGCAGTTACAAGGGTGAACTCCTGCTGTTGTCTGGGAGAGGCATCATTTATTGCAGGTGTTCAAGAAACTATGGGCTTCAAACAGACAAATACTTATTTCCACGATCTTTCCTGAAATTTGTTAAAGGAGATGTCCAGGTGGCTGTGACAGAAGAGTTTAGGAAAATACAGAACCAGGAAATTCCTGCAGGTGATACAGCCAGAAATGGTTTTCTTTGTGAAACTAGGTATAACATAGTATAACATTGCTGACATAACCCAATGAGTTAATAACAGTAGCTCTGAGACAAAATCCATACTGCCAGAGAACATGAACATCCCAAGACAAGAACAGACCAAAATAGGCTTCCCCTATTTCCTTCTCAAGTGCCTTCTCCTGGGAATTACAAGTAGCCTGCAACCAACAAGTGACCTAGATACAATGCTGCGTTTGCTCTTACGGAGTAAAACCAGGAGCAAAATAATCCACACAATTTATATATCTCTATAATCCCTATTCAACCTTATCCAGGGTTTTGGTTTGTTTGGGTTTTTTTTCATACGAAAAGCAATAAAAATTGTTTGTGCGGATGGATACCTGCATATGAGCAATGGAGGGATATTTTTTTTCATGATGAATTATGTACCAGTTACAGTGAAGGTCTACATTGGATGGATTAATTGTGAATGGCCTATTTAGTGCATTGTACAAATTTTTTCCAAAGTAATTGCAGTGCCTGGCCTGATGTGCAAGTCAGACCATTGTGCTACACAGCTAAATTCCCCCTTTTTAACAGGGTCTGCCAGGAAAAATTAAACAAATGGACAAGGCTACAGAGTGTCTTGAGACAAAGGCTACTGTTAGGGGCATGAGAGTAAGGGATGGTCTGGAGAGTCCCTGCCTGTCAGCCACAAAAGGTAGTAGAAGAGTGTTTTTATTTGCACACATCCTGTAGCCTGACACTGCCCAACAGTTCACCTGGTTATAAGCTCCTGCCTGTTCTAAAAGGGATGAGGTGGTTCTGAACTTACGGATGTCAGCCTGGGGGAGGCTGATGGGCTTTCCCAGCTCAGTTTACAGCTGCAATCCAGACTGATAGCAAGGAAAAATGACTGCTCATGCCACAGCTTCAAAAAGATGTGGGCTGCACACATGAAATGTTGGTTTTGTTGACCTTCCCTGATTTTGATGGAACTGGGGGTAGGAATGGCCAGTCTCAAACAGCAAAAAAAGGCAAGATTGCCTCAGATGTTACTTTAGTTTCACTGAGGATGTAACAAATATCATCTGGGCAGAAGGCAAGACAAACTACTGCTCACAATAGCTACAAACCAAAGAAAGAAGAAAGATATCCCTATAATGCTCAAGATTTCACATGAACAACTGCAGCAAAACATGACTCAAAACATCACATCTATTTACTTATATGCTGTTTTTCGAAAGACAGTAGGAAATAGCTTCAAAGTTAGTCCTTTGAAGCTCCTTTGAATAAATATTGAGGAAAAAAGAGCTATACTGAAGAAGTTATATTCTCTGAAGCAGCTACCCAACCTTTAATGATCTATACTGTGGTGAGAGAAACCTGTTTCCTCACCAGTAGCATTTGGCAACTCAGTGATGAAATACTCAGTAGAACAATAGTAAGCTCCTACATTTTTAGGAGGATTTCCCTTAGCCAAACTTGCAAAAATTACATTTGATATACGTAATGCGGTATAACATTACATTCTTTTCTTCCTCTTGAATATATGGCTTTTTAAACCCTATTCCCACCTGATTAATATATGGAGATTTATATGGAAGTACATGCAGGTAAATAACACAAACTGGAATTTAAAGAGTTTTTTTTTTCCAAAATATACAGTGCAGGGAAAGGGTGGTTTATGACCAAGAACATTAATGAGGGTGGTTTTTTTTTGTGCTTTACACTCAATGTCAGCAAGCGTCTTTTACTGAATAAAATTATTGCAGTAATTTCTGGCCTGGAGTCCACACATACCAGGAGGTCCATGGGCTACCTGAGGAGGATCCACAAAAGATACCCAGGAAATACAAGACAATACTTGTAAATAAGGATCAAAAAAATAAAAGCAGGTTGAGAAACCGCAGTGCTTGATGCTATTAAGATGCCTCCAAAAGAGCAGAAAGACATTACAGAGAAAAAACGTACTGGGGGAATGAGTAGTAAGACAAAGAGGAAGGTAGGAAAGCTTTTAGTGGGCTTTGCCTTTTCTCCAATGTCCAAGATTTTAATTTTTGGTAATCCAGGATCACAACATTGATATACCCAGAAATACCACACACAAATTTTGGAAAATCTTAATGAGGACTGGTTATGCAAACATTTCCAAACAACTGTTCCTTTATAGCAGTCAATACAGGCAATTCCAAGCTCATTTAGAATTTCAAAGAAATCTTTGGGCTTATCATTTTTCTGCCCTGAGATGCTCCATGCAAAGCATACCCCAAGTTGCTTGTTCCTGACAGGTTCCTTTCCCAGAATGAAATCCCCAATTGCAGCTCCCAGGGAGCCTTTGGGAGGCAGCTCTTGGTTTCCTGTGGTGCTTTCCATTTGTTTGTTGTGGGATTCTGAACTCTGCAAAAAGCTGGATTTTTCCCCAAATCCTTCTGTGATTCTTCTCTTGCAGTTAAATCCTTGTGCAAATCTGAAGCAGAATCCTCATGCTGCAGTAAATGGTTGCCCAGCCCATGCTACCTTTCACATCCACATGCAGGTAATTGCTGGATTGGAGTCTCAGCCTTGCTCTTTACCTGCACCTCACACACTGATGTTTCCCTTTCTTCCTTAGCAGTGAGAAAAAGCGTAAAGAGAGAGGATCCAGGATAAAGAGCATTGTCTACTTTTCCCCTTTGAGAAGTCTTGGAGAACATTACTGGGACTCTTAAAATACTTCCACTCCATTTGGAAAATGCGAAAGCAAGAACTTGATTAGAGTCTTCCTCTGTACTTTTGTATATGGATGTTGATGGCAATAACTTAAGTTGGGCTAGGGGCATGACACTCAAAGGTTTCTGTAGAAATGATTCTGAACAAACCAACCAATCCACTACCAGAACATCTAGAACACTTCATTCTGCCTTTCTGTTTCTTTAAGATTCAGGTAGGCCACTTATGCTGCGGTTGTTTCTTCAGGCTTTCTGCTCCAGCTGTGAACTCTAGAAATAAATTACTGTAAGGGAAAGGTGGAATATGGACAAAGTCACACCACTGCAGGTACTCTTATTTTAGTCTAGACCTGCTGAACTAGTTGGGAACTACCTCTACAAAACCGAGCATGGAGAGCAGAAATGAAAGCAGCACGCTGCCTTAGAGGGACTTGCCAAATACTCTGGTTCCAGCTGAAAGGGAGGATGTGGCTGTATAGGATCTGCACATGTGCAGGCTTTTCCCCATGCAGGCAGCTGCAGCACCCGGGTGTGTGCAGCCAGGTGGGAGGATAACAGTCAGCAGCTTTCCCCTGTGCTCAGAACAGCTGCCTTTGCCCCAGCCCCATCCTGCCCCTCCCTCTGCACTCAGAAACCACTGTGTCAGTATGTCACTTCTTCCTAGCTGAGATCCTCATATGATAATGTCCATTTAAGTCTTGTTGCTTGTGGTATAGGTCAGTAGTAAAGATGACTCAGGCCAGTGCTTCACTTTCCTTCCTCTTGTTAGCTAGACACAAAATCCAGCCCACAAATAATCTGTCCCATTCACCAATAAAGACAATTCCCTGTTCATTAAAAAATTGCACACAGAAGTCCTTAGTTTGCATTAAGGTCCTCTTCAGTAGCAGTGAAATCAAGCAGTTAAAAGTTCAGAAATCCCAAATTCTCCCTGCACTTCAGATGTAGTGTTTTGGATTTTCGTTTTGGTTCTCTTGGTGGACAGAATTACACATAGTAGCATAGCTTTTACCAGGATAACACAGTAATTTTTCATCATAGTTTTTGCAGAGGAGGATAAACGAAGCTGAAATGTGCTTCCCTCTCTGTTCAGTGTCTGTGTACAAGTCCTGGAGGTGGAGATCTCTGAGCCTGGATGTGTAATGTGTAGTGCCCCCTTATGGGTAGCTGTTCTGATGCTGATTCCTGATTGCATCCAAGTGAGAGAAGATGAGCCCAAACACCATTCTGTTTGTTGTACCTGCTCCTCTATGTTGGTTGTTGTCACACCAGCAGGTTTAAAGAGCAACTGCCCTTTTCCTCTCTCAGATGGTTTTTGTTAGGATTGGGCACTGGATTACTGTTAAGGCTTTCTGTCAGAGTGTTCAAGAAACATCCACCATTTTATTGTAGTTTCACCTTTTTAAAAGATAAAATCTCTGGGATTTTAGCCACCCATGGTGGTTTTCCTGGAAGCCCTAATTTATGTAACATGAGTCCTGTAATTAGATAACCAATCTCATAATAGAAAAATGAGCACATATTCCTGAGTCCAGTCCATGATGTTGGCCTGTTGTATACTGAGAGGATTCTCTGTGCCCCTCATTCCTCTCAATTCTAGAAAAAGCACCTTTCCCATAGGATGGACTTTAAAGATGGATGTGAGCTTGCACAGAAATACAATGGTGCACACAGGGTGGGGAAGCATTGTTTGTTTGGAGTTCTGGTGCTGTTGTTGGAAGGGCAGACTGAAGCAGGATTGTTTCCTATGAGCAAAGGCATATTTTTCATGAATTGAGTTTTTGTTCTTAACACACAAAAAGGGCCTATTTTCTGATTCACACTCTGTGATATTTTTAGTTTTCTTTGCATTTAGTTAAGAATAGCACAAGAATAATCCAGCAAATAAAACATAAAAGCAGAATGACCCTATAAAAAGAGTGGGGTTTCTGCCTCAGCAAAAAACTTGCTGCATTACTGTGGAGGCTCAGGGTGTGAAGTAGCTGTGGTAGGAGCCACATTCTTGTCCTGTGGTCAACATGCATTGTCACAGACTCTCTTTTATGACATTTTCACATCTCCTGAGACACGTGAATTGAAGTCTCCAAGGAATCAGAGAATAAAGAAAGACCAAAAGGTGGTTTAAAAGTTGGCTTGTCACAACTGTAGGTACGTGTTTGATGTTCCATTCCCAGCACCTCCCCCTCCCTTGTTAGTGATTTTTTAAAAAAACATGTGAAGCCCATCATCTTAGTAGGGTAGTCACATCTAACCCCAGCTACCCCTGTGCCCTGCAGCACTATCAGATTGTTCTCTGTAATTTTGGGAGTTGTGCCTCATATTCCTTGCAGGATTCCCAGCAGTGGCTTGGATATCTTTGCCTTTATCCCACATCTAGTGCTGGAATGCCTTCCTGGCAGGTCTTATAGTGAGCACATTTCATTTAGGGGCTGGTTTCCTGCTGGGGTGCTTTCATTGATGCTGAGTAATGAAGGGGTGAGTGCTGGCTCCAGCTCTTCTCATTAGGAGCAAACAGATGAAGCTTTTCTCTGAGGGTCAACCAGCTGATCTTGAGTTGGATCAGAATTCCCATCAAAATCCTTATCACATATATGCCCTATGGGAATCTGCCTAGATTGTTTCAGCTGAGATACGTATTCATCAACTTAAAAAACCCCTAACTCTATGTCCTTTAGGTACTCCATTACACTAAGATTTCCTGGTGGCCTTAATTATTTCTGATGGACTGGGAAGGTCAGAATGCCTATCTTGGGAGCATTCTCTGCAGTGGATCCCAAAAGAACGATATGGTCTGGGTTTTCTTGCATTGCCTGAGGTATCTTATGGTCCTATACCATCAGATGGTGGAGAGATGATTCTATGATCTCGCTGTGAGACTGGCCCAGGCCACAGACGTTTTAACAGGAATAAAAGCGCACCACAGAATATAAAGTGGCTGGCTGCTGCTTCTCTACATGGAAGCAGGAGATAACAGAGGAGAAAGGTTGGTTGCAGGGAGGAGGTGCCATGTGACAGCACTACAAGGTCTTGACAGCATTTGCCTGCTCAACAACTGCAGGTTTCTTTGAGAGGAAAGATCAAAGTTTTCTATCCAAATAATAGTTTGCATTTAAATGCTTGTATTGAAATTAGGATTTGTAAATCTATGGTAGCTTTGTTATCCAAACGCAAAACTTTTTACTCATCACCCATATGTTTAATGATCCATATGACATGCATGGATGGTTTTTAGTTTATTTTTGAAAAGGGTAGATGGATTTTTCTTTCCAAAGGCTAGATTGGGGGATAGCTTGGCAGTTCATCCTCTACTGAGAGTGCGTGGTGATGTCTGGTTAATTTCTGGTGCAGGGAATTTCACAACCTCCCACATAATCTTTTCCAGCTCTGGCTTATGCAGAGAAAGTTTTTGCAACATCTACTCTTGTTCTTTTCTCCTGTCTTCTTCTCTTTCCTGGAAATTAAGTTGGTTAGATCTTATCTCTGTCCTTCCAGCAGTGTAATCACTGCCTCTCTTAATAGCAACCTCTTGTGTACTGCAACGGCACTACCATGTCTTGCCCTGTTTCCAGCCTTCTCCTCTAGACTCAATAAACCCAGTTGTATTTCTTCACAGAGGTTGTTTTGCAAACCTCTTACCACTGCAGAAGTGTTCCCACACCCAGCTTGCACCAGTCTGGCTGTTTGCTGTTCCCTGTCCCGTGCCAGTGGTGGCTTCTTGCTTCTCTCTGGCCGTGTGCTTCTGCACCCCGTTTCCTGTTCCCAGTGGCTTCCCGCAGTGGGGTTGGCCAGGATTCTTGCGTGGGTGTGGGGGGCCCTGCTGGGCCAGGTGCTGGGAGCAGGTGCCAGGCCCCCAGGCCCTGCCAAGCACAGGAATCAGCATGTGCAGCTCACTCCTCGTGCATCCCAGCCCTGCCAGGAAACCAGTCTCCATGGGACTTTGGGGCTTTGTCCTCAATTGCCAGGTTCAGGGAAGTCACCAGCTCTCTCCTCAGGGGCTCCCAGATCACAGAATCAGAGAATGGGTTGGGTTGGAAGGGACATTAAAGCTCATCTCATTCCAACCCCCTGCCATAGGCAGGGACACGTTCCACTATCCCAGGTTGCTCCAAGTCCCATCCAACCTGGGCTTGAGCAGTTCCAGAGATGGGGCAGCCACAGCTTCTGTGCCAGGGCCTCACCACCCTCACAGTAAAGAATTTCTTACTCATATGTAATCTAAATCTACCATCTGTCAGTTTGAAGCCATTCCCCCTCATCTTGTCACTCCAGGCCCTTGTAAATTGTCTCCATCTTTCTTGTAAGACCCCTCTGCATATTGAATAGTCACATGAGGTCTCTCCAGAGCCGCCTCTTCTCCAGGCTGAACAACCTCAGCTCTCTAGGTCTGGCCTCAGCAGAGAAGTTAATTAATTTCTGACTGATTTCCGGTAATCTGCTTTGGAGATTCTCCTAGGGGGAAGAGCTTCCAATCTTCTAAGGAGTGTGAGCAATTCAGGAACTCCTGAGGAGGAAGGGCTGACAAAGAATAGGTATAAGTCATCTTCATTTTAGGAGCACCAGCTTCCAGGATCAGTTTGAGTTATGTAGCTTCCTTGTATCAGCTGTTCAGTGGAAATCATAGTCATGTGCAGTGTTACAAAACCAAATCCTTCCAGTCTAAGAAGAGTGCAAACAGTATCTAGAGAGCTCATTATTACCAATATTCTAATTAATAATTTATTATAAAATTGGCACATTTTGCTGTCATTTATTTCACTCTCTTCCCAACACCCTTCTCCCCCAAATTATCCTTATATCATTCCCATGTTCCCAACAGATTCAGTGACCTGATAACAGGTATTTTATCCTACTGCCTGGACAGGATACTACTTAAAATGCCAAAGAGCATGGACAAAGCAGTTTCTCCCTGCTAATCCTCCCATGGGGATTCCAGTAAGAGCTTTCTGCTGCACCTGGCCACTGATCCCTGGCTATAGGAGCATTGATCCCTGGATAAGAACCTTCTCATCTCTGATTCCTTTACATGCTTTATTTGATTGAATGAGACAGTTCCTAATGGGCAGGTGACAATGGGATAAAAAAAGCTGTATTTCCTTCAGAAATTAGAGGAAAAAAAACATCCCTAAGCCTGTCAAAATTACACCATGAAATTAATCCCCAAATCTGAAAATATGTATTAAAATCAAAAAGAGTGTCTGAACTGTTTTTGATTTTGAAACTTCTTGGTAGAAACGAACACTGTTAGGTGGTAATTCATCTGCTGTGTTTTAGGTGTCTACCTTAGCAATAGGTGAATCATGCCCTAGAAGTGCTGCTTCAATATTTGAAAAAGGGGCTTTTCTTACTTTGTTTTACAATCTATTCTCAGTTTGTTACTACTTAAAATATTTTACTTTTTTTTTTTTTTATTTAATATCCAGTTAATCTTCATTCAGGACAAGGATGGGCTGATAATATATCTTCCTCTGAGAACTGTGGTTTCAAAAAAGCAGCCATTTCACTCCTGTGATTTTGCAGTTGGTCTTCTGGAAGGGATGTGTGGAATAGAAACAGTGAAGTTGTAACACCAGAGAAGCCCAGAGGGGAAAAAGTTGAGCAAGTCAGAATCTGAAACAACACAGTCATGAAACACAGATGATGTGGTTTCACTAAAAAGCTAGTTGGTTCAGTTAGAGGGAAAGGGAATTTGTGCATGCATAGCTGTAGTTTTGCTAACTATATATAAAAAAGGCAGATTAATTTATTGCACACACTATCCAATATAGTTATATTAGATGTTATACAATACCAATACTGTTAGAGATTTTACATGTGTGTGTGTGTGTACTGTCATAAATTCCAAATCTTTGTGCAGAGCAGCTTTACAGAAAAGGGCCTGTGTGTGGAAAGTGGTGGAATAATTAGTTTTTTTCTAACACCCAGTGATCCAGCTTTTTTAAGTTGCTGAGACAACTCTAACCCTTCAGTATAGCTAAGAAACAGCTGCAGATGGGACCTCACTTAAAGGATGGTTCCCTAATGTAAAGATTAACTCAGTGGGATGTAGACTTGAGTTCTAATTCATGTTCCTGTGGTTGTCTCCCAACCCTAGGCCAGGTTTAGAGGTTCTTCATCATAGATATTTTATTCTCTTTGCTGTATTTGCTTTCCCCTCTCACTGAGCCTTTGTCGAGAGCAACTAATGAGTTGCATTCAGTGCCCCTTTTCATGTATAGGCTCTTACGAAAGCTGTATTATAGAGTAGAAGTGTGTTCATAAACTTTAGTTATGAAAAGGGTGATAGACTGAGGGATAAAAGTAATTTTGTTGGGCAGAAACTAATTTACAGTAGATAACACACTGTTATTCAAAGTACGCAGCATCCAAGCTATTCTTGGAATGTCATTTGTCTTCAATAAATATTTTACATAATACATGCAAGTTATTAATGGAATGGAATTCATTTTTCATAGAAGTTTTATGTAATGTTGGACACTTAGGACTCCCTGAAATTAAAGATTTGATAACAGCATGGTCTCTCATCTTGTTTTCCCTGATTTTGATCTGAGAGCTACAAAAGTGGTTGTAATATGAGGGTTTCTCTTTTTTTTAGTTCCAGACCCTCTGAACATTTCCAGTCATGCTGTACATGCAGGCCTACTAATAAACCTTTGCCTTCCTTTGTGACTTCTCAGATATCACTCAGTATGTATCTTAGTGCACTGCTCCAAAAAGTCAGCAGCTTGTAAATTGGGAATATGCGATATGTCTGTGATGACTTCACTTTTGGGAGGTATGGGATGCTATTTTAAAGCATAACATAACAGGGGGACCTTTATTTGTTGCAGGTACTGATGACAAATTCCCCTGAAAGCTCAGACATTATTCCTTGGGAAAAGTGTCAGGAGACTGGTTATGGAGCCATGGGGCCATTTATGAACAGCCTTTGCTGGAGGTAGGTGTGGGCCACAGCAAACTTCAGCCAGGTTGGAGCAGGAGATACTTTGCCTACTAATTCATGGCACTAAATGTGCTTTTTACAATTATTAACAGTGCAATTCAGTGGAAGAATGAATCAGGTCATTGGTATTTAGTCTGAATCAGAGTTGTGAAACTCAAGTGACTGTGCAGGAGGGAGGTTACCATGATGATGTGCATAATCCAGGGAAAACATGTCCTTGTGCTTACACCTTTCCTTGTATTTCTTCTTGCTTATGTAGAAAACCTGAAAGATTGAAAGGCTTTGAAAAATTCCCTAAATGAAATTGCTGCTTGTCATCCCTGGATGCAATTCTGAGATTAAAAAAAACCCAAACAGTTTTTGTACAGTTTTGTAATTTCCTGGGACAGCCCCAAAATAAGTGGTGGCTTTGTCCATTTTTTTAGAGTGCTGCTGCAGTTGTGATCATCATAAAGAAAAGAAAAAACACAAATTAACCATGCAAAGTAAGATGGTTTGTGGTTGGACTTAATGACCTTAAAGGTCCTTTCCAACCTAAAATATTCTGAGTAGTTTTGTTTGACCTCATTGCAGCCTTCCAGCATCTGAAGGGAACCTACAGAAAACATGGAGAGAGACTATTGACAAGGGCCTGGAGTGACAAGACCAGGAGGAATGGCTTCACATTGAGAGAGAGGAAATTTATACTGCATATTAGGAAGAAATTCCCTGTGAGGCTGGGGAGGCCCTGGCACAGGTTGCCCAGAGAAGCTGTGGCTGCTCCATCTCTGGAAGTGTCCAGGCCAGGCTGGATGGGGCTCTGAGCAGCCTGGGGTGGTGGAAGATGTCTCTGCCCATGGCAGGGAGGTTGGAACCAGATGACCTTTAAAAGTTTCTTCCAACCCAAACCATTCTATTCTGTAAACCCTTTCTGTACTTCTGCCTTTGGATGGAGCAAAGTCTTCAGGGAACAATATCCCCACCATTTCCTGCCCACAGCAGCAGTTGGTCAGGCACCAAGGAGCATGTCATATGCCTCAGTAAGTGACTTTAATTTACTAAATAGATATTTTTGCTTCTGAATAAATCTCTAATTTTTTTAATTATACTTTCCATCTTTGTGTGAGAATCACTGTCTTTTGGTAGTGGCCAGTATTCAGCATGTGTCTCAGGCATGGTTTTTGACCACTATAAACATATTTTGCACACTTCTGGGTAACTGCTCATGGCTGGTGCCCTGGCAAATTTTGGTCTCTGCAGGACATGACCTTTAAAAGTACAGGCTGGCCAAACTACAACAGGTAAGGAAGCTGTGAGGAACCCTGGCTGCTTTGCCTGCCAGCAGACTTGTTCAGGCTCCCTGCATTCAGCTTGCCTTGATTCATGCAGGAAGGGGCAGCTATACCAGACACAGGGCCATTTCCTTTCTGTGGCACAGACTTGGGAAATTCCCTAGGCTTTGTTTCTTACATAAAAAGTAAGACAGGGAGCTGTAGAGAATTCATGATTGTGGTTTCCCATTTGGTACCAGGGATGATTAAACTTGGCTAAGCCTCTCCTCTGCTTCCCTCATTTTCCTCCTGTCACACTGACACAGCTGTTTGTGTGTCTGTAGAGTGGATTGGATCAGGAACTGATCCAGCTAAAAATAGCCAAGGGTAGAGTGGGAAACTTACTTTTCAGCCACTGAAATCTGCATTGTGTTGCAGCTGCACACAGAGCTGGACTGGCACAAGCAGAGACCAGGAGGAAGTGACCACAATTACACACAGAAGAGGAGATGAGGCTTTTGGAGGAAAAGGAGGTGGAACCAGAGCTCCAATGGGATGAGCAGAGTAGTACAAACCTGCAGCTCCACTCCTCAGAGTTACTTAGCAAGACATGAGCACCGATTCCAGCTGTGTGACATCTGCTTGGAGAAGATTTCTAAACTGAACTGCCTCTGGAGATATTCCCCTTAGGCAAAAAAGGGGCACATTTCTGTTTAACGCCTCTGTTCTGCTTTCTCTTAACTCCATGCTGCTCCCCCCAGGCTCCTGTTTGATGGCATGGATTGCATCATGGCATTACCAACTTAAGGAATCCTGAGATGTTTGTTACCACCCACCCCAGACTGCAATTTTCCCTCACTTGTGCCAGCCTTGCTGTTTGTGGACCTGTGCTGAGCACTGGATGAGAGAAGCAACCTGAATTAAAAATAACCCAGTGGCATGGCTGGGGATGGCAAGAGCTTTAGCCATCCAGTATAATCTGCAGTCACAAAGCAGCAGGAGCTGTTTGCCATTTCAGGATGTCATGAAAGCCCGACCTCAGAGATACAAGGTTCAATAAAAGAAATATGTACCTTGCAGCCAGTGAAGGAGTCTGGGGAATGAGGAGGCAGGAACCCTTTGCCCATGTTCATAAGGGACAGAAGAGCAAACCTCACTGTGCCCCGATGGCAGCACAAAACATTTTCACACAGACTTTGCTTTAACAGTCCTTCACATGATGCTTTTGGAACAAAAGTTAGTGGCAGTATGTGCTCTTCTGCTGAGGGATGTTGTTTATTCTGTGAATTAGAGAGAAAGCTACCTGGATTTTTAAGGGTACTGCAAATATGGGGGCTGTGTTCTCACCAAGAAAGGGAATAAAAGAGCCTTGTTCACAGACAGCTTCATGGTACAGAGTGAAGTAACAACTTATGGATGTATTCCAAAAGACAATGTATTACTCTCCCCTGCTCTAAAGAAACAATGCCACTGCTGTGATGCACCAGCACTAACATTCATTATCACACCAGCAGTGACATCACTTTCATCTACTCACAGACTTGGACACAGCATCTGTAATTAGTCATTCTCTCTTGTATTCCAAGCCGTGTCTGGTTTTCTTCTGGCATCTCTCTTCTGTTCGTGGTTCATGCCTCCTGCGTTGAGTATTTTTAAGTACCAGTCATTTCCTTGTTCTTTCCCTCCTGCTTCTGACTTGGCACTTCAATGCATCTCGCTCCAGGAATGCTCCTGCTAGGAGGTGACTGACTTGAGCACGGATGGCAGAGGTGGTGAATCCAGAGACTCAGAGCCTGAGGAGTTTCAGGATCTTCTCAGGGTACATTTCTAGAGGAAGGAACTCACTTTCTCTCTACATACATTCGTGGCTCTGGTCACAACGAGGTGGAAGATGCAGGTGAAACCCACAGTCACATTGGCAGCTGCATCCCAAATTAGCCAAAGGAAAGCAAGTACCTGAAGCTTAGGACAGGATTGGCCCTGAGGTAAATCCTGAGTGCTTTCACAGCAACCCCTGTCCTCAGGACAGCCCTGACAGGTAACATCAAGGCTGACCATGCCAGGGAACTTGGATTCAAGAATCCAGACGAAATACCATCATGTTTTGCCATCTTCTTTCACCTCTCTAAGAATATGAGGAGTTGTGTTCATTGATCTTAATTCTTCCTTCTCTAGACACAGGAAAAATGTTCTGTTTCAGCCATTTGCTCCCTGCATTCCTATTGCTGCTTCCCTTCTCCCAGAAATTGTAAAAATACCTTTTCTTTTCAGTAAAGCATCTTGTGGTTCCTGTTTCATCCTACATTCACATAAAAGCTTGATCACGTCCAAAGAATTAGGAAGATGCCTGAAATCCCTCTTATGTGTTCTATATGTAAACTCTGTTTTTCCTGTTTTGCTTGGTATTTCTGCCTGAAGGCATCAGGAGAAATCCAAAGGTCATCTGTTAAAGAAACCAGGCAAGAAAAGAAAGCAATTGACCAGCAAAGAGGCACCTTCTTAAGTAAAACAGCCAGGTGCAGAGCTGTGGGAAGGAACTTCCCAGTCCCTGTATTGGAAAAGAACTGCTAAGGCTGGGAAAAGAGAAATGGAATGACACACAAACGCCTGTTAAAAGCAGGGACACATTCTGCATGCTTGGAGGTGCTCTGGGGTAAGAAAGGCAAGGCTGCCCTTTCGTGAGGGGAAACACTGACAAGACAGGGACTGACACAGAGAAGTCTCCTCTGTGGTTCTGTGCTTGAAGATGGGAAAGCACAAACACCTCAGCCACAGTCAGGCAGAGTTCAGCTGTGTTGTGGGGAAGGTCAGCTGGAGGGAGAGACAGAGCAGAAAATGGCCCAAGGCAACAAATGAGCAGCAATGGCAACTGCAAGAGCTCCGGAAAGCGAAAAGAAGCAAATCCAGGTATGAAGGATCAATGGGGGGGGGGTGGGGGGGTGGTCTGGAAAGTGGTGACCCTTCTCCCATGCAGCTGTTATCATCCCCAAATTACATCTTCCCAGCAGCTTCAGGAAGTCCAGCCCTCCCCCTAGTCTTCCTTCCTAGTTGTTCATCCCATTTCAATCCCTTCCTCTCCCCCTTCCCCTCACGTGGTGGCCTGGTTCAGCCATTCACCACTGTAATGGCAAAGTGCTTTGGGACACCTTGACTTTTCCTCTGTTGCCTCTTCTGGCCTCCCTTTGCTCAGTCTCCTGAAATTTCCTGTATTTCCTTTTTTTCTTTTCAGAGATGGGGGCTCCAGCTGATGTGTCTCTGGCTATTCAGACCAGTGTTGCTGAGATGAAAAAGAAACAGAGTCTGAAAGAAAAGTCTCCTGTGCATGCAGAGACACTTTTGTTCAGTACATCTCAAAAAATATTTTAGAGAATAGACATAAAATACTTCTAAAAATGCACTGAACACACAAAACACATCTCTTGTCCAAGATCAAAAGAAATATGTTTTTCCAGTCACAATGAAGCAAAGGTATAAAAAGCTGTATTTCAGTCATCATTATTACATGTATTTTCTTCCCAGCAGCGGACTGGAAAACTGGATCCCATATAACCCAGGTGGCACTGAGAAAACAATCTCCTCAGAACCAGATTCTTCTACTAGTAGCATGCTGTGTCACTGCAGGAAAAAAAAAAAAAAAAAAAAAAAGACAAGCCACTTTCCCTCATAAAGGAATGGTGAGCACTGAGTGCCCTCCTCTGGCTTTTTAGATTCTTTCTGAAATGTGAGAAAATTAAGACCAATTCTAAGAATGTCCCTCAACTCTAGATTCTTGAGCTGAGAAACTGATGGGAAACTCAATCTAGGGAGAAAGGGAAGGGAGAGAGGGAAGGAAGAAGGGGGAAGGGGAGAGGAGGGGAGGGGAGGAGAGGAGGGGAGGAGAGGAGGGGAGGAGAGGAGAGGAAGAGGAGAGGAAGAGGAGAGGAAGAGGAGAGGAAGAGGAGAGGAAGAGGAGAGGAAGAGGAGAGGAAGAGGAGAGGAAGAGGAGAGGAAGAGGAGAGGAAGAGGAGAGGAAGAGGAGAGGAAGAGGAGAGGAAGAGGAGAGACAGGAAGAAAAGGAAGGGTGGGTCAGGGTAACAACACCAGAGCAACAGATTTTATTTCAGAGACATCATTCATCCATTTGTCTCTCTCAGGTATTTCTAAAGTGCCACAGTCCCACTGCAGGATCTGAGCTCTGCTAGCACAACAGAAATTTACAGTATTCTACATCCCAGAGCTGGCAGCAGCATTTGGGCACCAGCTGGTAACCACAGGTCTGGCATGGAGTGTGCTAGGGATGCTCTGCTGGAATTAGAGTAACTAATTTGCTTTTTCCAGTAGCCTCCCAATATGACCCTGAGGGAGGAGCTAACTGATAGAGAAGCCAGCGAGGTGGCTGCTGTCAGAGTGAATTTTCTGGTTCTTTCCTTTTTATAACTCCTCAATACCTTCAGAATTTGTCTCATAAGTTGATCATGAAGTGATTAAATCCCAGGAAGAAGAGAAGTATACCCTGTAACTTCTGCAACAGCAAAGGAAAGGTTGGTAGCCAGATTCTCCTTTCCATCTCCATGACCACAAAAAGTAAAGGGCAACTGGGCCAGGGGAAATTAATTATTTCAGCCAAGTGACACTGAACAGGCAAAACAAACCATGGCTTTGGAAAGGAACTCCAGTTATGTGCTTATATTGGTGATCAATCCCATCCTAGCTGTTAGGGAACAGCTGTGAACCCTAAGGCCTCTTTGATTTGGCATAGTTTAAAATAAATTAATAAAGATCTTAGAAATAAATCCATGTCAATCCTTTTAGTTTATAGAGCATTGCTAAGTATACACAGCACTTCACAAAGCATGAAGAAAGGAAAACAAATACCCTGAGGGTTGATGTGAAGGGGCAGACACATCTCATGAGGAAGGGTGAGAAAACATATGCACCTTGGCCACGTGGCAAATTGCATCTCTTTCTAGTCCCAGGGAAAGAGGATGACTGGGCTTTGGGATGCAGAACTACCCCCTGGAACCCCCCCCCACAATTCCAGTTCATGCCTGGCATGCGTTGGGAGGAGGTGACTGAAAAGTACAGAGGCATCACTATGTCCAAATATCTGTAATCCAGGGGACCTGGTGTGGTCACACCCTCGTCCACTCCCTTGTAGCTCAGGCCTGGAGTAGGAGCTGCACCTTGGATCGCGCCCAGGCCACACCCAGGGATGCTGCCAGCACCCGTGCCCCTCGGGTGAGACATCAGGAGAAATTGTGACTGAAGCCACAGCAGCAGCACTGGAAAGGTTTCTCCCCCAAGTAGGTGAGGACAGAGCTGTCACTCAAGCAAGTCCCACCCTTGGCTCTCTGCTCCACCGCAGCATCCCTGCTCCTCCAAAGCCTTCTGGGACCGAGTCTCTGGGAGATGGGACACATCCCTGTCACAGCTTGGAGGAGAAGCTGCCCTCATTAAAAAGTCCCTACAGAGCTCTGCTGCCCACAGCTCATCCCGCTAGAGACTGGGCTTTCCTTAAACACCTCCAGTTGTCCACCTCCTCCCTGGGCAGCCCTTTCCAGCACCTAATCATCCTTCCAGGGAAGAAATTTTTCCTAATGTCCAATCTGAACCTTCCCTGGCAGTTTGAGGCAGTTTCCTCTCATTCTATCCTTTCTTCCCTGGGAGCAGAGCCCAACCGCCCCAGCTGTCCCCTCCTGTCCAGGAGTTGTGCAGAGCCAGAAGGTTCCCCCTGAGCCTCCTTTTCTCCAGGCTGAGCACCCCCAGCTCCTCCTCATCAGATTTGTGTGCCAGACTTCTCCATCTCTGTTCCCTTCTCTGGACACACTCCAGGCCCTCAATGTCCATCTTGCAGTGAAGGTCCCAGAACTGGACACAGGATTTGAGGTGTGGCCTCACCATTGTCCAGTACAGGGCTGTCCTGCAGTCCCTGCTCTGCTGTACAGCCTTCACAAGCTACCTTGCACTGCCACATTTTTCTGTTGTCTCAGGTGTTCTCTTCACTTGACATTCCCCAACATCTCTTTATATTACAATTGTCTCTGATTACTCCCTCACATTCCACCCCCAGAAAGAAAGAGAAAGCTCTGGGGAGACCTTATTGTGGCCTTTCAATATAAATAGTTTCCTCTCCATCTTTCATGTTGGCTCCGTTCAGATACAGCACAGGGTAAATCTTACCTGCCAATGTTTTAAGAACCCTCTGGCTTTTCAGGTGGGACATTTTCTAATGGCATCAGTGGGTTTTATTCAGTGGGTTTTATTCTGCCAGCCACTCCTGGCAAGACTGTGAGGGATGTCTGCCTGCATTGAGTGCAATGCAGTTTCCTTGAGTACCAGGTGGTGGCAGATTTGGAGTATATTAAATCAGTCCTTTCTATCTGTTTTGCAATGGAACCAAACTGTTCCTATGCGGGTTAAAGATGAAATTGCTACTGTTTCATACCTCTGACGCCACTTAAATGGCTTCAATTTAAAATGCAAAATCTCTACTTTCAAGTGTAATTAGTCCCTAAGCTGAAGTTATCAGCTATCAGCTGTTCTTACTCCTTTTCTGCTAAATCGAACTTTATTGACTAGACTTTTTGGGGAAGGGCTATTTATGACTGCATCTACCTATTTAAACTAATTAAGTACTATTGATTTAAAACTTCTGTATGTGGATTTAATTCCTGTAAGGTCTGCTGTACCATGCAAAATAGCCACAGTATTTATTAATATTTCCATAGAATTTAGGGGGGGTACCAACACATTAAGTAAAACCGGGCTTTCTGAGGGAGGGTGGGCACAAAGGATGCTTGTGATAGTTTGATTTCTTGCTTTCATACATACCAAGGAACTTCTTGGTTTTAGTTCTTTCTTCTTCAAAGCAAGCAGCTAATCTGTGACTGCTCTAAAAATTTTCTTGAATGAAAAACATAGGGTGACTATTATTTGAGTCTCTTTAGGTTTGTGCAGCGTTTCTGGTTTTTGCTCCTGTGGGCATCCCAGCATCACCACTGGAGCTTATGTTGTGCTGATACTCACCATGGCTTTTGAAGCCTTTTCCTGAGTCTGTGCTTCCCATGATAGATTCTCCATTCCTGTAAAGTGTGGTCTACCATCAGAGACAATTAAATCCTCTGCCTTAGAGAATTCACTTTATTATTCTTCCTTGAAAAACAAGAAAATCCTCAAAACCAGGGAGCCTGCCAAGTGCAAAATGCATCTACAATATACTACCCAAACCAAAATGCGTGGAGTAAAAATAAATGTGGTAAATCAAGTTTTAATCCTAGTCTTAGACCCCTTTGATGCTTTTCCAATTGTTTGTTCCTCACTATTTTTCAAGTGTTTCCAGGAAGCATTCATTCCAACAGCCATACTGTAACCATGCTTTATGCAATTCCTTCGTTTCCTTGGGAATGTGGTGGGCTTTCTTTTGTTCTGGAGATTTTGGAAAGCTGAAATTTGGGCCATACTCGATTACAAAAAAGCAAAACCATGCAACAAATCATGCTAGAGCTTATTCTCTATGAAAGTGCTTCCCATTTGAGGGAATTGCATTAATGCTGCTTTAGACTTGAGAGTTGTCACAGGAAACACAGTTTCACTTTGTATTTGCACAATATCTAAGTACAGCTGCCTCTACCCAGTTCAAGGTCTCAAAGAAGCTGCAGTTGTATAAATAAAACACAGTTGTAGATCCACACCTGCTGGGTTTTTTACATACTGCTGCTAAAATTAGACTGTACACCTGATTTTGAGAGGAAAAAGTTATTTTGGCCATAACTCCTGCTTGTTAAGAAAGAAAGAACTGTGTATAATACTCAAGCTGATGAATTTGTTATCCTCTGGTGACCATGCCATTGAGATCTTGGGCACCTGCACATTCCAAATAGCTCTGCTGAGATGGAAAATCAACCACATTGGCCTGAGTTGGAAGGGATCTCAAAGATCATCTAGAACCTGCCATAGGACCTTCATCAGGGAAGATGAGTTGCAACACAGGCTCGTCTCTGTTCTCAGTTTAAGCTCCATGTAAGTGAAGGGCAAATGCACAGCTCCTTCTCTTGCTGTTGTTTCAAGTTTTATGATTTGGTTCAATTTTTCGGAAAGATTAACAAGTGCAGGGGATGATTAATTAGAACCAAGGCTACCTAAAGGAACAACAACATATCCACTCTCTGAGCTGGAATCCCTGCATAACCAACTTGATAAAAGTGCTTATTCCATGACAACCTCTTGTCAAAACTGAATGAGGGTTTGGAAGATTAAGCATCTCAAATTACCACAAAAGATACCCCATATACAGCTACTGAATTGTCTTAACTGAAAAGGGAATATAGCTGGGAATGTGCTGAATTTATCTGGAACTGAGTGTCACATTGCCATCCACAGTGCCTTATCCTCCACTGAGGAGGCACAAGCTAAGACGAAAGAAGTAATCAAGCTGGAGAACTATTTCAGTCTATGCAACCATGAGCCTGGTTTGATGGATTAGAACCTGGATCATGGGCAACTACCCTGTTAAAGCCTTTAGGGACAGAGAAAATGGTTAGGATGAGTTGGAAATGCAATTGTCACTGGATTTGCTATTTTTAAATGTTGGCATTAGCCTAGTTAAGTGCATGGTAACACATTTACCTTGGCATTTTCTACTTTCCTATTTTGTCTCTTTCATCCTTCACGAAGGAAAATAAAGGTGAATAATCATTTTGGATCCCAAAATTTAATCTCATTTGTGTTTTAATCTCGCTTTTGGGTGTGTTGAGAACCTAACTCCTTTCAACAGCTGTGGACTGAGGCAAAACTTGCCGTTTTTTTCCTGCAGAGTACCAGAAAGTCCCAAAAGTTAACTGATGCAGAGTGGAGGTGTCTTCCCCATCACCACTAATGAATGATCATTTTCAGCCATAAAAATTTTGGGCTGAAGACCTTTGTAACTTTTAGAATATAATCAATTAATATCTTATATGCAACCACATCACAAAAACCATTACATGATGTAACTTAGCTGAAATAATTATCCTTGCCTTACACGATTAAGAAATCAGGATCCAATCCAGACTAACAAGGCTAAAAACCTTAAAAGACTGCTGGGCCACCAGCCACATCAATCTTTAAATTCATGGATCCATATTAAGACTTCCTAAATGCCATCCAGGATTAATATTTCACATTTGATGTCTCTTTTTCTAGAGTTATCTTGCCATAATAAATTGTGTGATTAAGATGTAATATGGGGTTATACGTTACTTTTTTATTATTCTACTTGTTGACCTCCACACAGCTACCAGCTTCAGGAACTTCCATTCACAACAGAAACCCCTCAATTACCTGCCTGAGTGCACAATTTCTTCAGATGCACTTTAAACAGCAAACTTTTTCAAAATTCTCTCCTGCTGCCAGCTTAGTAACAACTTCATGAGTTATTTTCTTTTTCTCTGATGAAAAGAAAATGCTTCTGAAGATCAACAGGTTAAAAGCAAAATTGAGCAAATTAGTGCCAGTTTGAGAGATCTGGAATTCCAGCTGCTTCTCAAAAAACTGCCCTCAATTTCTTGTGTTTTCAGATCATTATTTCTTATACTAGTACCATACTGTTGTTGTTATTATTATTCAAAGACAAGAAAATGGAGCCAGGACACCTTCAGATTTGTGATCAGCAGAGAAAGGGAAAACCCAGACAAAAGCTGCCAGGACCAACAACTCTGGCAGGCCTTGGACTCCCAGGGCCCACCTCTATGTAGTATCTTAGGAAGGACAAAAACTCACCAAAGATTCATTTCTAACAGGAGTGGAACATTTTAATAATAAACACCATAAACCAAACTGAAAAACAAACTTTAACCACAGATTTCATGGGGAGATTCTGCTTTATGCAGAATGACATTAACGATCAAAAAAAGTTATGAACAGTACTCCTCAGTTTCCATGGAACAGTAGTAACTCTTACTGAAGCTCTGAAGCCTGGAGGCACAGGATTCTAAAATGCTCAACTAATGGAAATTACACCTCAAAGATACCAGCACAAGATCACATTGAAGGGATGCCCTTTAAAGCCTCTTGATTTGGCTTAAATCAATATCCTGACGAGTTAAGACTAATCAAAAATCCCACACAGTAGAAACAAGTGTGATTTTCACAGTCTGTAATCACACAGCAGGAGTGACATACCTTGCCCCACAGTTTTAGCTTTTTAGACAGAATGTCAGATACTGTCAACAAGATGATTTGTTAAGAGAACCAATGTTTCCTGTCCCAAAATCTAAACCTTATTTTATTAATTACTAGAAGTGCAATCCTTTTAACAAGGTAGCATAAAAAACACAACTACAAGACAAAAAATGAACCGTGCACAAACACAGAATTAGTTCAAGAGAAAGACTTCTTGGCAAAGGTACAAGCCCCTAAGTTTCTTTATCCCAGTTCAAAGGTAAAGGAAGTTTTTTTTGCACTTTTGAAGCTTAAAGGTTCTGAGACTGCCCCAAGTCTGTCACTGACAGAACAAGGTAGACCAGATCAACATGTTTTAAAACTCTGCACTTTTCAACCCTGACAGGCCCAATGTCAGGGAAGAAAAATAAATAAAAAAAAAAATAAAAAAAATAAAATAATTGTTTCATCTGCTGTTTTCACAAGATGTAACACCTGAGCTTCTCAGTGTTCATTATTTACCCCACTCCTACCCCTAACTAATATATAACAGCCAAAACCATGTAATAATCCATATAGGATATGACAAGAGTATCTAAACCCAGGCTCAACTGAGTTCACCATTGATCAAAAGAACAAGTGCCCTATAAAACAATTTGGCTTTTCCTCAGGAACTCTTGGTAAGAAAGGCAGACTTGAAAGGTGGTACTTTGTTGAGGGATTTTTGGTTTGCGTTTTCAGTTGTTCGTTTGGAGGGGGGTTTTTTGGAGGGGGGGAAGGGGTTGTTTGTTCTAAACAAGAAGCAGAAAGTATTTTTTTTTATTTTCAGCAGTGCTGCTGGCCTGCGAATCAGCTAAGCCAAGGACACCTAATTTAAAGACGTCCTAAAGGAAGGAAGCTTTTTCAGACACTGGGAATAGGGGTGCTGTTAAACTGAACATCTTGACATAAGCATCTTGCTTCCCTCTATATAAATCAGACTTAACAGGAGATACTAAAATCATCCCTAAGGAGTTTATCATTAGTTTCAACTCATTTAGGAGAGGTACTATTGCCCAAGCACATGCTGAAAAGCCATATCAGGTAAAAAAATACACTCCAGTTTGATGCATTATCTTGTATATGAATGTCACACTTCACTGCATCCCAGTGATAAAGATCTCTTGAGCTGCCACTCCTGGCCAAAATCCCTGCAGGCTACAGGGCAGGTATTTGATCAACTCCTGGTTGCTGATGCATCTGAGGGTACAGTCAGCACCTTCATAAGTACAACTGCTACACCACAGTCCAGAGGTCACCTGCCCCTAACAAAACAGTCCAGAACAGTCACACAGGTTTACACTGAACCTGTCCCCAGCACAATGCTGAGCAATCTGCAGAAGTCACAGGATCTTGAGACATTGGAAGCTGAGGTGCAGGCAGAGCTCCAGAGGCAGATAAAAGGGATAAGGCACTGGCACCATCACAGGAGAGGAGACTGCTGGGATTAAGAAGGGGGGAAGAAATGGTTGCTGCAGCAGCTGCCTGCTGTCCTAGCAGGAGTCCTAAGCTATAAACATTGGAATTCAGGAGAGCATTGCCTGGGAGCAGCATATTCAGTTGCTTCTGAATTTCCTGAAGCACTTGCAGCTGACTTTGCTGATTCAGGAGAAGCATATCCATATTTTCCCTCATTTTCTTCGCTGTACAAAGAGAAGGGACTGTTAATGCCTGCTATGTAAATACATGAGGCAGTTTAGAAGTATTTTTGTACTTACTCTCTTCCGAAAAAACATTCCAGTGATTCACCTCACTTTCCTCTGCACCACACCTTTGCTCTCCTTTTTGATGCAGAGATGTAAATTCAGGTTGGTTTGCATCTAAAAGGAAGACACTGCAAGTCAAGAATTGCAAGGTTGTATTCTAAACATGGCAGCTCAGCAACAACCCTTCCTCTCACCCACATGTTAAAATTCAAACTTAATTCAAGTCACACGGTGGTCCAAACTAAAGCAAAACCAGAGAATAGGCAGATACAGGGGTTTTCGATTTCTTTCTTTTTTTTTGGGGGGGGGGGGGGGGGGTGGGTGGGGCACAGGGAAAGGAAGAAGCAAATCTGGAACAAGGGATCTGTTAAGGAAAAGGACAGCTGATATTTAGTAAAAATAGGTTTGTATTTGCATGCTTTCTTTAGAAGGTGATACAGTGTTAATCTGATACTACTCAGTGTCCAACGGACTGGGCAAAAATGAGACTTTTCTTCAGGAACTATAAACTCATCTTGTAAAAGCCATGAAGAAAAAACAAGCTTTAGGAGTGTAAGGTTCCATTCTTAGGGTTCCTAGGCCACCTCTCTGTATCTATGGACTGAGAGGCCTCAAACCCTACATTAAGAATTCAGTTTTGCCATTCTATCACAATTACAACTTCATCATTATTCCCACTGTTAAGGTGAAAGGCTCTTTTTTTTTATCCCAGAAGAAACAAACAAACAAACTACAAAAACCAAAGAAAAACCTCACACACAAAACACCTGCTTCTCATGCCAACACCCCCAATAATTCTGTGGGTGTCTAGGCAAGACCCAAGATGAAAATTTAGAACATTTCATATATAAAAGGGATAAAGGGACTGCCCATGTAAAGGTACAACAACGGAGAAAAACATCCCACAGTGCCAGTTTTTATCCCTGAGTTTCAGGTCATTACTAGAGCACAAAATATTGCAAAATCCTGAAAACTCCCTACTTGAAACAAGCCCTTTGTCTGACAGCTTGTGTTGTGCTAAGAATATTCCAGAAACTTCCCACTGCGGACAAGAAGCTAGGATTCAATATCTACACTGAACAAAAATTAGCTGCTAGGGATGACTAAGGCACTGTTTACAGCCTTTTGCAAGTCAAAATTCCTTGCATCTCCCTAAGGTTAGCATTTTGGTGACTGAGCACTTCCGAAGATCTAAGGCTAGACATCAGGCAACACTATGAAGCAGGAATTAGTGAGATCTGAGAGCTCTGGGGAGTCTAAGGTGCCAGGCAACCTTTGTGGTAACACCTAAACTTCAGCTTCAGCTTTTTCATGTAACTGCCTCAGACAGTAGAGATAAATGCATTATATTAGAGATGGGGGGGAAAAAAAAAAAGTAACAAAATCAAATCAATCAACCCCCAACACTCATACTCAGAGCAAAGAGGGAGAATTGTTTAGGAAGAAACAGAGACCAGAATATTTCATTAATCCCCTGAGATTCTGTATAACTTGAAATAAATGCAATTAATTCAGTTACCTGCTGTGTGTTCACTGGGTCTCTCTCTTAGATGCTGGTGTCTGATGAAGTTTGAGCTCACACTGAAGCTACTTCCACGCTCTGAAAGCCTACAGGGTTTCTCATCTATATGGACTCTCTGATGCTGCAGCAGAGCTGTGTTCCCACTGAAGTCCTTTCTGCACGTGGTGCAGGAAAAGGTTTTCTTTTTCAGGTGGGTTTTGTGGTGAGCAAGGAGGCTTGAGGCACGGCTGAAGGTTTTCTCACATTCCTTGCATTTGTAAGGCCTCTCCCCTGTATGGACTCTCTGGTGAACCACCAGGTTGGCTTTCCTACTGAAGCTCTTACCACATTCTGCACACACAAACACCTTTTCTCTTGTGTGGATTTGCAGGTGGGTCAGGAACCTGCAGCGCCCCTTGAAGCCCTTCCCGCACTCTGGACACTTGAAGGGTTTCTCTTCCCAGTGCAGTTTGTGACCATCAGCACCAAGGGCGAGTTTCCTGGAGTCTCTTTTTTTATGAGGATAATCATCACAGGCTGCCCCTGTCTCTGGGCTCTGGGCTTCACATACCTGAGGCAGCTCTTCTTGCTTAAGGTCTTCAGGGAAGCCTTTCTCCCCCTTGCTGTCCCCTGATGGAGTAAGAGACCCATCTCAACACTCCTCTTTCCCTGAGGCAGATAAGCTGCTCCTTGTAAAATAACTCAATTTCTTAGGCCTACATTCAGCTTACACCAGATTCCCTTTTCCCAAAGAGGAATGGAAATTCTAAAGACTGAGACAAGAAGGGGGAGAAAAGTGGCAAAGGGAAAAAGAGAAAGAAAAGGTCCTCTTCTCTTCCTTCCTCTTCTCTTCAGAGAATCACTACCAAGATGAAGGAAGGAAAGGAACATGCTGAAGCATCTCACCCATCCCAAATATCTACTTTTAGCTATTTGCTCCCACACTTAACTCAAAAGCTTTCCAGCCTGCTAAATTATCATTAACACTCTGTTTCAAAGCTGGGCATTTGGGTAGGGATCTTTCAGCACAGCAGAGCCCATGTAACTCTCACTAGGCAAGACCAGCAGGAAGATTTTGGTTGTTTCTCACTTCATATTTACAAAAAAAAATTAATTAAATTATGTCTTTTGTAGGTTGGCTTACCAGGTTTTTTTCTCTGTCACAACATTTGTAATAGCTCTATATTTATGCATCAGAAGTCAAAGGGCTCTTTATTGAAAAATCAGCTAATTCCCAGCTAACTATTACGATCTCTTTTCATAGACAGATCCAACACATTTACTTTCCTTGCAATGACAAGCTAAATTAATTGCATTCTGAAGAAACTCATTCAACAAAACATGCAAACATGTTGAATTTCTAAAGGTGAATGTTTAGCATGCTCAATTCTTTCTTTCTTAAAGAAAGCAACCTGTTTATTTCACAAGTGTATATGCACCACCATACACCCCATAGTACGTTCTAGGTATCTTACCCAGATGGGTAGATCTTATATTTACAGCTGTTCAACATTAACAGGATTATAAGGATCACCTAATAAACACTTAGCCAAAGCTGATTTTTGCAAGCAGCTTCAGGTGTTTACTATTAATTCCATCCGAAGACTTAGCAATTTGCATCTCTGATCTAGCATTAAAATAGTACTCACACATTTAACACAAAAAAGTTTGTTTAATCCATGAACAAAACCAAACCAGGCTTTCTACACTCAAGATAAAACTCTGCAGGGCAATTTCAGCCCTACCTCTATGATACAAAGGAATAAAATTCTTAAGTAACATGCCCTGGAAGAGGCAAAATGCTCTGTCAATATGGACACAGCTACCAACATCTAAATAGCAGCAATAAAATAAGCAAACTTGCTGACAGTGGGAGCCCTCTCTCTTACATCAAGGAATTACACCCAAGAGGGAGCTTTCTTCCAGAAGGAGGAAGAAGGCTCTCTCTGGCAGGAGCACTCATTCCTCACACTACAACCAGGAGGCTGGGCTTTCCCGAGAGCCTTGCAGGTCTCTGACAGTGACAGGGAACCACAGAACCCTCCATTCCCACCCGCACCCAGAGCTGGGCACTCATACACTTTGGATGCAGCTCCACAACTCCCTTAGACGCTACTCACCTGCAAAAAACCCAGGAAAAGGGAAGTGTGCTGGCTGCCTGTCGCTCCTAATTAATGGTATTGTCTTACTTTAGAAGAGGTGCTGGAAAACCGCAGCAGAAAGAAACCCAGAACGCCACTGCAGCCTTACCTCGGCCTAGCATGGGGATGGAATTCCCGGGGATGAAATTCCGGCACCACGCTTCCCTGCAGGATTTAACTAGCAAGAGTTTACATCTCACCTGGATATCCTACAGCACCACTCCTCCCGGGGCTCTGGAGAAGGGAAAATACGGACCCCATTGCTGGCTCCATCTAGAAGAGGAAAGGACAAAGAACGTGGAACCTTTTCCAGCAGATAGGAGCAGAAAGGGAGGGACGGACGCTGCTACAGGACACTTCGGCAGTGCCGGGCCCTGACACCGAGCCCCTCGGGACAGAGGACAACCCTCCACAAACACCTGAAGCTGGGTGAGTCGTTCTCCAGAAACCAGCGTAATCGGAAGCGCCTTCTCCTAAGCTGTCTCCCTGGGAAGCACCGAACAGCCCTCGGGCTACGGGCCCACCTCACACTCCTGAGCTCCTCTCGTGCTTCCAGCCACGCTTTAATCCCGGGCGGCTCCGCCCTGGCCCGGGCCGGCTCCGGGCCCCGCTCCCGCGCCTGCTCTGCTGGGCCTTCGCTTGGCCCCGGCCCCGCTGCTGCTCCCGGTGCCGCTGGCGCTTCCGGGCCCATCCCAGCGCTCCTGCTCAGGGCCGAGCCCCGGCCGGGGAGGGTCAGGGCTGCTCCCCCCAGCCCGTGGGCGGCGGGAGCGCCCGGCGCTCCTCGGGTGCGCCCTTCAGCATCGACACCCCCTGGAAGTCCGGCGGGAGCTCTTCCTCCGCTGCCCCGCGCGGCTCCATCCCCGCTCTCCGGCCGCGGAACTCGCCAGGGCTCCGTGCCCCGCCGGGAACGGACGGGGCTGAGCTGGCAGAGGGTGCAGCTTGGCGAGGTGAGGCCGGAATGGGTCATCGTCCGACCCCCCTGCTCAAGCAGCGTCATCCCAGAACACGGGGCACAGGATAGCGCCCGGATGGTTCTGGAATAGCTCCAGTGAGGGAGACTCCACACCCTCTCTGTGCAGTCTCATGGCACAAAGATGTTCTACCTCGTGTTCAGGTGGAACTTCTGGGCATCAGTTCCTGCCCATTCCTACCATATGCAGTGAAGCTAATATCTTCCCAGTATGATCAGAAAGCATGAGAATGGTGTCAGTGGGGTATCGGTTTCCATCCTTCCAAATTTTTAAGACCTTGCTTGACAAACCTCTGAGCAACCTTGTCTGAACACCATATTGAGTGGAAATTCCATATTGCCTTGAGTAGGAGTTTGGACCAGAAGCCTCCTGACTGGTTTTGTTAAGTCTGTGAAACAAAATGGGAACACCTCACCTGATATGGTTGGATAATGGATATAGTATATCTATTATCAAAGTATCTTGGGAACCTCTGCAAACTAAACTTGTAGAAGACATTGTCCAAACTAATTCTGTGAGTGGAGAAAGCTACTGCAGTGATCCACTAAACCTGTGCTGACACAGCACCAGCCTGATCCTGGTGCAGGATCTGTATCCCAGAGGGTAATTGCCCAGACCTGGAAAGGGATGTAATAAATCAGGGACTATTGCTGGAAATGCTGTGGACTAGAGAAAATCCTGACTGATTGTCAGGAATACCAGGAAGGTGGTATCTTTGGCTTCCAGGGGAAAATGAATATTCTCAAAAGGTGACATAACAGATTTAAAGGAGAAAAAGGAGATGAAAGGCTGGGAAACCTCATCCCCTATTCCTCCCGTAACAAGTTGGGTGCAATTACTGATAAATCCCCAAAACAGGCTACTGAAACTAGGATGCAGGGCAAAATGGAGAAACAACAGTTTTGAACAAACCCCAGTACCTTTGTTAACTCCCTGTAAATCATTATCATCTTGCCCAGCAAAACAGCAATTCTAATTTGTGCCCCTCTACTCTAAAACCTACATGTTAGGGACAAAACTGCAGCTATAGGTAGGTAAGAAAACAAGTCTAGAGACTTTTTTACTATTATTATTTTTTTTTTTAATTTCTTTTATTATTATTATCTCAAGCCTAGGGACCAGAGAGACATCAGTGCCTCAAGCCAGAGAGACATTATAAATTCAAGCAGCATGGCTACTGACTGCTTTGTCCCCATATGGGGTAAGTAAAACCAAAATACTGTTAGTACAGGGTTTTTTTTCCACTTTCTCAAGCCCCACATTGGGCACCAGAATATTTGTCTTGGTTTGAGACAAAAATGGAAACGTCCAAAAGATGTCTCCTCTGAAAAAGCAGATTCTGGCTAGCCACTCTCCCAGCCAGTTCTGGAAAGATTTCCTTGGAGCAGAAAAAACCTCTTTATTTAACAAAGCAAAGTATTCACAAGCATGAAAAAATGAATAATATTTAAAAATAAAACCTCTCGCTGTTCTGAAGAGATGGCAAATTCAGTCATTCTGTGGGTATGGCTCTGTCTCCTTGAGTCCAGAGCCAGCCTCTGGGCCGTGTCTGTGGGATGTGTCCCCCAGGCCATGGTCTGGTGTCTCAGACAGGAGAAGAGCTGAATAGTGCCAGAAGAAGCCACAGTCCTGGGAAACTTTTGTCCTGGCTAATGAACAAGAAGCTAGCTTAAAAGCAAGGAAAAGCTCTCTCTTTCCTCTTCCCTGCTGCAGGGCTGAGAGCTGGGAAAAAACAAGAGAGCTAAGAAGAAAAACTGAAAGCCTTATAGCTGTGGTTTTTTAAACACAGGCAGTGAAAAATTTTACCACTTCCCTGCCTTTTCCTTGTTTAAAGCTACAGGACCCATTTCTGGACAAAAAAAAAACAGATAATGGGGATACTGGACCATACAGTCACCCCAGGACACAGATCTAGCCACCCCAAAGAGGAGCATAAACCTCTTGTGTTGGGGGATGGTGCAATGCTCACCTAAGAGGCTGAGCATCATCAGAGAAATAGAGAATGGCTTGAGTTGCAAGGGACCTTAAAGACCATTTCATTCCAATCCTCCCATGAGCAGGGACACCTTTCACTATCCCAGGTTGTTCAGAGCCCCATCCACATGGCCTGGAATACTTCCAGGGATGGGGCATCCACAGCTTTTCTGGGAAACCTGTGCCAGAGCCTCCCCACCCTTTCAGGGAAGAATTTCTTCCCAATATCCAATATAAACCTGCCCTCTGTAAGTGTGAAGCCATTCCCCGTTGTCCTGTCACTCCAGGCCCTTGTCAAGTGTCTCCATGTTTCCTGTGGGCCCCCTTCAGGTACTGGAAGGCCACAGTGAGGTCACCCCATAGCTTCTCTCCTCCAGGCTGAACAATGCCAATTCTCTCAGTGTTTTCTTGTAGGAGAGGTGCTCTAAATTTGTTTAGGGAACATTAAATATCTGGGTATTAACAGATTCTAGGAACTCTTAGAGATAAGAAACTCCTAAGGCAACAAGACCTCTGGACCAGTGCTGGCTTTCCAGCTGCATCCTTTTGGCTCGTTGCAGTTGTTAATAAAGGATTGTGGAGGTATTACCCAGTTCCAGAAGCTCTCCTTTGCTGTGCCAGCTCTTTTCTTCCCTGTAGGATCATGGCTGTTCCTTTCACACCAGGGCCATGGTGCAACTCTTTGATAGCGATATCCTGCAGCTGAGGGCACAGGCTCAAGTCCCATGTGCTTTCAGTAGTAGCCACTCCTTGGTGCTGCTCTAAACTAAGGTGATCATTTTGTTTAACTTCTGGTTTTCAGGCCATTTCCCCTTATATGTCAGCTGGACTTACATGGAGCTGGACTCCATGATCCTTGCAGGTCCCTCCCAGCTCAGGATATTATGTGATTCAATGATGTGATCTTGTTTTATGGCAGTCTTAGGTGCTGCTCTTTGGTTGAGCTTTTCCCTTTCTGCAGTTCTGTGCTTTGGTGGATAGAGGTATCCCATCCACAGTAACAGCCAGTATTTTGCAATTAAACAGGATTATTTTCCCTGGACTTCCAAGTCTATGATGTAGAGGGGAATGAGCTTGTTGCATTAGATGCTGTTGATTGTCAATAGACCTTTATACAGCATCCTAATAAATTGCATTCTAGCAAGGTCTATTCTTCCTTGCAGGGAAAAATGGAAGCCTGGATTAACTAACTTCAACATATTGGAAGTTGGTGAAAGGATTAATATTCCCACTATCTAAACTAATCTGGCCTATAGATACTGAAGTGATAACTGTCATAGACAAATTAATTAAGAAATGAATTATTTTCTTGGCCCAGCAGAGCTTGAACTATGTGGCACGGTAGCTTGTAAGACCACCAGGTAACAGAGGTGCAAAAAAGATTGTGAAGAGTTTTCTCATTCATCCCTCAAATTCACTAAAGAAAGCAATACCTCTTCATGCAAAATAGTGTGTCCTGTTGTAGTACATGAGTAGGTTAGAACACATTGCTGTGGCATTTTATCATTTCAAATTCTTGAGTTTGGGACACTAATAATATTCATTTATATAAAATCATTTTAAGACTGTATCTCAAATTAGACAAGTCCATCTTATATGTCCATGCAATTTTTTTTTAAATTTGAAATACGTAATTTTCACTAACTTAGTAGGAAAGTTGGGTTTCAATTTAAGAGGAGTATTATGAGCTCTAACTAGCCCTGTTTCCTGCACTGCTCACTCTCTTCCCATCTTTAGGTCACGGTTTTAAAGAGCCTACTCTCTATCCCTGCATTCACATCCTTAATGAGTCTGTTGAATCCTTTTATCTGGGGTTACACATATAATTTTCCAGGTTAACACTGAATTGCAAATAAGTATTGTGATTTTCTGTCAGGTTTTGCATTAATTTCATAGTGTTGTTGCCTCAGCTTATTCGTGAGAATGATCATGTGAGATAAAAACCTTTTAAAGTGCAGACTGTATGCCATCTCCAACTCCTCTGCTTTTAACAGTGCCTCTCACTCTATTGTAAGAGAAAATTTGATGTGACATAATTTGCCTTTGGAATTCCACTATTATTCTTTTCAACTTTTCAACTGCTGAGTATTGTTCTTGTACTAAAGTCAGGCTCACTAAAAATAGTTCCCATGTTCTTGTTCTCTTGTATTTCCTGTCTTCCCCAATCTTGTCCATCTTTCCTGAGCTCTTGTCTTGGGTTGCAATGCAAGATGTAACCAGAACTATGTATTCTCTTACCATCTGTTAAAACCGGGTGGGGCAGTGTTCTTTATCTCTTCCATGACCCATCCTCCCTCCAGGGAGATATCAGCTGTTAATGGGCCATTAAGTCTTATTACAGGACTGATAAAATTACATCATCCCACTGTGAATGCTCCATCCAGAGGGAGGAGCCAAGCATTCCTACCTGAATATAACTGGAGACTTGGAACACTGCAATCAGCCTTTTTCCACTGGATTCCCAGAGGAAAACAGGACCCATCTACATCACCACTAGCTCTTTAGAGGAAAACTACACCCTTCTACAGGATTACTACTTCAACAGAAGCACATCTGTCACTCCAGGAGGACTGCAGCCTCAGAGGTGTCAGGTTGTATTCTGTCAGTGGGTTTTGTTGTTGTTGTTGTTTTCTTGTACTAATGCATTTAAGTTTTAATTTTCCTAGTAAAGAACTGTTATTCCTATTCCCATGTCTTTGCCTGAGAGCCCCTTGATTTCAAGATTATAATAATTCAAAGTGGGGTGGGGTGGTTTACATTTTTCCATTTCAAGGGAGGTTTCTACCTTCATTAGCAGACACCTGCCTTCTCAAACTAAGACAGCTCTCCAGGATATCTACCAGCCTACCTCAGCATGCTCCAGCCTATAGGTGACATTAAAAAATATAAAGTAAGTACTCTGTAACCTTTCCTCTGTCTGCTCTGAGTTCTTATCCTTTTGATGCTGATCTAGTGTTTATTACATAATTTATGCTAATCTTTCCAGCAAAGACACAGATTTTTTTTGAGTTTCTTTTTCTGTTGTCTTCCAGTCAGTAATATTATAGAATGTTTTTGGACTGTTCTACGTTCCAGTTACTTTGTTGCTTAGCTGTGCTTTTTTTAAATTTATTTTTTAAACTACATTATTTTATGTAATCTGACCTACTTGTCACCTCCTGTGCCATTCCTGTTCATTATTTCAGACCAGCAGGGAAATACGTGGCTTGTCAGATTTACTCTCTTTATCTTTACTATCCTAATCTTTTCTTTTTTCCTTTCTCTAGCTGGAGACAGTACATTATTTAGTAGTTTCTTAAAGGACATTATTTAGTAGTTTCTTAAAGCTGACATTTCTCTTTTCCCAGACCAATTGTCACATCAGCCTCAGATGGGAGGGGAGTAACAAAATGTGCTAAAATGCTCAATAATCATGGATTGTAAAGAGAGGACACAATTTCCCCTTAAACTCAGTAAACACAGTCACTGTTGAACAAGTTAATGCTGTTCACACTTTCAAGTAGCCAGTTTTATTTATTACTCTACAATTATATTTTTACTGTCTGTAGTTGTAAATTTTTCATTTGTTCCTCAAGTCCCACGATGTCTCCATTTTTAAAAGCCTGAGGCAAAGAGAAAGATACATTTAAATTCACCTGCCTCTCTCTGCAAGATTGTGCCATACTATAAATTTTCTATTACTTTCTGGCCAAAACCTAACTGTGAGAGGCACTGGAATAATTGCCTGAATTTTGGGGGCATCTTGCACAGCAAATACTCAGTGACAAATGACAGTAGCAAAGGAGCTGTGTTATCAGTAGCAAAACATCAGTCTTTGTGTGCCTCAAATCTAGCCTATTTACTGATCCAAACACAGTTAAAGCCTCTTTCTACAAACATTTATTCTGGCATTTTCACCAGCCCTATTTCTCTGGCCAGTGTTATTTGTTTAATCCAGTGTTTCATTTCTTGCAGCAGCTTTTCCCAGGTTAAGCCAGCGGTTCTCAAGGGTTTGAATTCTCTGGAGTGGTTATGAGTCCCAGTTGAAGAGGAGGAGCTTGCAGGGAGAACCGAATCAGAAATAACAGAAGTCAGGGCACAAGCAGAGGTGGGAATTCCTGTTTGAAAGTCGTCTACAAAGCTCTCTTCATACCCTGTTTAGGGAAAACTGGGAAAAGATGGATGACATTGGCAGCTCCAGAGCTATTGCCTTGATCCCCTCTTGCCTAATCTTATTTTATAGAAGATGCATTTCTTTGCTGTGTACTTTTGCTCTGGCTTTTGCATCTGGGGCTGGGTGTTACCTGCTGCTTCCCTGGACGGAGCAAGTCACCTCTGAGACTGCAGTGCAGGCAGCTGCAGAAATCTGTATCATCAGGGCACCTGTGGCAAGAGAAGTAGGTGTGTGTGTGGCCCTCAACTGGCTCTGGACGGGCTCTGGGTTAATTCAGCTTCCTTTGCTGTGTTATCCATTCCATAGGTAGGGTATGAGTCCAGAAATCCAATTTATTGCTGTTCCACAGCACATTTCACAGCCAAATAACCCTGGGAGTTATGAAGTGGGACCTGTGGGCTCAGTTCTTAATGAACACCATTTGTCCTTAACCGAGGGAGGTGGGGAAAATTGAAAATCGGTTGGGATGCATTCCCTTGAGACCTGGTGCTTATTCTGTCGTGTGACCTACAGTGTATCAGCTAAGGACTTGCCCTACTTTATCATTTTCCTCTGCCCCTATTTTTGCTTCCCTTTAAAAATCAAGATTAATGCAACTTTCCTCATTTATTTCATTGATTATTTACCTTGATAATACTGGGCAATTAGAATGTCAGAAGAAAAGGTTTAAATATTGAAGTCTGCAGGTTGACCTTAAAATCTATTCCTTGCAAAGAATTCAAACATTCTTGCTGATGGCTTTAATTAATTGATACATTTTAATGGAAATTTTTTTTTTCCTCCTCCATAAAGATCACATTTACATATAAAAAAATGGAAGGCGATATTTTAAGAAAAGATTTGCTAACTAAATGAAAATTAAATCTTTGATGTTTGCCCTGGGTTTCAGGATTGGAAATAATTAAGCAGAGGGTCATGATAATGCTGTGTCTTTTCCTCTCACTGAAGTCTGCTATATTGCAAGGAAGTGAGAGATAATTACTAGACTTTACTTACTCTTGCTTGACAGAAAACTAACATAATGAGGTAAGGTCTCCATACTTAAAAATTTGGAGTAATATAGTCAGGTACAAATGGGATGTTGTTCAGGGAAGCTGGCTGGGTTACTCCCAATTTTCCTTTACTACAGATCTGTCCCTGTGAGTTTCCAACCAGGACACTCATCACAACAGGACCTCCCAGTCTTCTGTAGGGCAGCTAGAAGTCTCACTATCGCAGACTTTAAAATTTGGGTTTCCCTCCTGTAGGTGGGGCTGCCGTTCCACCAACAGCTGTGCTGCAGAGGTGGGTAGATGTGCTGGATCTGCTCAACTTCGAAGGCCAGCAAGTAACCGCCTCCTCTACCAAACCAAACAATGCGAAGTGGCCATAGCTTTAAAATATTTTGTTTTATTAAATGTTTCAAATAACATAAACATCATATTAACAATTTTATGGCTGAGGTTCATGTAATTTGTGGTTTGATAATTTTATCTGATTTGAGAGCTCAAAAGGTTATGCCTTAACATTAGAAACTCTGTAAGATTTATAACAGGAAGTTGTCTCATAGCTAACAAGAGGATAGAAATAGCAGATAGAACTGTAGAAACTGGATAGTGGGAGAGTACATACTTTACTATAAATTGGGATCTGCCAAGATCATGTAAGGACAAGGAACCTTTTGTAAGTGGCTTCATGTTCATCTGAAAAAAAAAATTCATAGTTGGCTTTTAAGCAATAGAGAAAAGTGGGATAAGTACATCTTTAATTATTCCCCAAATACACTTTATTTTTTTGATTTTAATTCTCTTCAGGTAAATCTGTACCACCTTCATACCAATATTTAGCACCATGTAATGGGGTGTTCACCACTTACCTTCTGGGGAATGTTATTTGCTCTGTGCTAGAATAAGGGGTCCAATTGTACTAAAATTGTACTGAAAGTTCATCCTTGCTTTCAGCAGTAGAACGTCAATGCTGGAAGAGCAACAGCATGCTTTCAACCATGAAGCTGTAGCTTATTTACAAACAAAAGGATGCCCCCCTCCCTCTTTTCCCAGTTGCTTTTTGATGAAAATGACTCGATTAACAACTACAGATTAGGTTCCCTTTACACTGGAAATGAGGGTATGTTTTAATTGCTTCGTCGTGAACTGAAGTGGAACAGGGCATGCCAAACAAGCACAGCCTGGCACTTCAGGATGACCTCCACTGCTTTTACCATGTCTGTTGTCTGGTGCTGAAAGATGCAGCTGTACACACAGGCAGATGTACTCATGTTTCCTTAGAAAATGTAGAACACATTTCTGCAGGAGGTGGGTAATGGGCCAAGAACCTGTGATTTATCAGTGGGTCTGTTACCCCTCCCTCCCTACTTGGAAGAAATGTTTCTTAGCAAGGAACAGAGGAGGGTGGACGGGTAAGAAATTTTATTTTTTTAGTAACGGACATACTGAAGATTAACAGCTTTGGTTGTTATTCAAAAGGCAGTTAAAACACAGATTAATTGTAGGGATTTGTTGTGGTTGTTTGGTTTGCTTTGTTATCACTGTTTAATTAAAAAATTGTACTTTTTAATTGCAAGCTTCTGCCTGTTGCTAATGGTGAAATGATATTCAGTGTTTTCTTTCAGATATTTTCCCCAGGGCTTGGGTTTCTTCAGAGCATAAACAAATTCACTGAGGAGCACAAAGTAAACCATCAAACATCAGCCACTGTTTGCGGTGAGAACAAGAACAATGCTCAGCTCCCCCTTATGACAGTCACAACTGGCACTCAAGGGCCACTGCCACACATCAGCCCCTGCACTGAGGCTTTCTGAAATATGTCCGTGCTTCAGACAATCAGCTGGAAACATCTCAAGCCACAAGAAAATGGATTAAAGATTCAAGTTCCCCTACATGTTACATCTGTGTTAAGACAAGCTAACAGCTTGATCCACCCCAGGCAAAGCCAGAGCTCTGGACCCAGCTGCTGGCGATGCTGTGTGGGCTATGAAAGGTCTTCAGAAGAGCAGACACCATCTGCAACAGCTCTGTTTTTCCAACCCAAACAACTCCTGCTGTTTTTTTGGGGCTGAGTAGCTTTTGTGCAGCTGTTTCCTTCAGCAAAATGCTGAAGAACCTTAAAATGTCACCACAGAACCACCACTGTTCTGAGTGCAGCACCTTTTTGTGTCTTCAGAAAACCAGGTCTGGATATGCTCAGGGAATAAAAGATACACCTCAGACTTGTGGAACAATACAGCCTGTGCACACAAGTGTGAATGACAACAGGTATATTGAGAAGAATTCCTGGCCTGAGTAGGGAAGGGGAAGAAAAGATGGGACACTTTACTCTCAGGAGAGCTGACTAACGTTGGTGTAGCAGCTCTGCACCTTTGCCTTTTTTCATTCTTTCGTCTGTTACGTGCACAGCCCAAGTCTTACAATCCCCTTTACTGTTGTTTCTCTTTGTCCATAAGGCAGGCACTTAAAAAGACTTTCAGGATAAGTGTTGAAAATAATTCCTAATGTTTGAGTGGAAGTTTGTTTCAAAGTGATCTATAGTTTTGGTTTGCTTTGTTTTTTAGCCTTTCCTATGAGGACTGCGAGCTGCCTGATGACCCGATTATGTAACTGAGGGAATGCAGTCTTCCTGGAGGAATCCCTGCATCAACCTGCCTCACCACCACCAAGGTAGCAAAGTACAGTGCCACAACCTTCACCACAGTATTGCTCTGGCAGCACTGGACAGTGAACCAGTCCCCAGCCTCTGAACACATAGCTCCAGGTTTCCCAGGTGGTGACACCTTGCACAGCATGTCCTGAAGCTGGAAAACTCAGACACAACAGCCAGTTTCACTAGTTTCAGGATGCACATTTCCAAGGCAAGAGCTTCAGAAATTTGCATCTTTGTAAACTGGCTTGACCTAGTTAAGCACAGATCAAAAGCAGTGTGTGACAAACACACAGGTCAGTGGCAGACAATGCTAGAGTCCTGCCATCCTGGACACCACATTTCTGGTCAGGTTCTGCTGCAGGCATCCTTTGGCAATTGCTTGGAACAAGACCTCTGGGGCATAGGGGGAAAGATTAATTCCTTCAACCTTTAGAAAGGTTTCTGAACCAGCTTGAAGTGCTCAGGTATAAATACACTCGAAGTTTGCTCTTACCTTCACTACCAAGACCAAGTATAATTTTTGAGGAATGCCAGGTTTGTAAATATTCTGCTATTCTCAGCTCACAAAAGAGCACCTGTGTCACTTTGTTGTGGTTTTTATGTAGCATTACTTTTTCAGACAGCTGGCATGACACAAGACTAGAGAAACTGGGTGCTGCACTGAGGACTGATCATCTTAAAAATGCTTATTCAGTGTTATCTGAATAAAAAATATTTTGGTGTAAGATTTTACTCTGAAAATCTGACAACACAGTAACTTTATTGCTGTTGTTCCACCAGCTACTTTGAAGAAGGCTCTCTCTCTCTGCCCCCACAGGAATTTACAATTCACTACAAGAAATAAGGATCTCCAACAGCCATGAGCATTGGGAAGGTCCTTGGTGTCCTTTCTAAATTACAATTTAATTCTAAAACTCTGAAAAATCAAATTCTGAAAATTGTAAACTCCAGGACAAAGTACATTACCTTCACAGTTGCATGACTGTTCTTATAGAGAAGTCAAAGAATCAAAGAGCTGCTTAGGTCAGAAAAGACCTTTAAGATCATTAAATCCAACATTTAAACTATTCTCAAAAAAAACAAGTTTCAGACTTTTAATGCCTCCTGACAGGAGTGGCAGCAGAACAGGCCCAATGATGTTTCCTCCATGTGTGTCTTTACATTTCTTTGCCAGTGGAAATGATCAACTGCAAAGTTATTTAGCTGTAATGAAAGCCTAGTATCAGGCTGGTTTTGAGCTGCAGGGAGAGAGGTTTCCTGCAGAGGAAAAAAAGACCTATACTTCAAAAATAATGATGGGTTTCTGTATTCTTCTGATTTTAATGAAGTCTTCTCTTCATTCTCAGGGTTAATAAAGCATTTTTCAAGACCCCAAAAATGTTCCAAGCAAATGTGATAGATGCAAGACCAGGAATTTTTTAATACCTTAACTACAGGGAGAAAAGAACACCTTCCTGTAAGAAAGCAGCTTATGAGTTAACACAGGTGCATGAATTTTATGTGTGTCTTCAGGTATGGCTTGAAAGCATCAGTCCTCAGCAGCAATAAAAGACAAGATCTGAAAATTGCTCCCTGTGTTCACTGGCCTCATATGACTGATCTTTCCCCTTCCTAAAGTTTAGAAGAACTGAGAAGGTGCAATTTTTTTTTTTTTTCAATAAGATAGTATTTCACTGAATGAGAATGAAGGAACAGCTGCTTTAGGAAGACCTCTTACAGGTTAACTTCCTTGGCTGGGTCTTCTCTGGTGGCATCCTTGTCTTCCAAGGTCATGCTTTACATTTGATTCTTTTGAGGAAGATAGAATTAAGATAGCCTAGGGAGTAGTACATGGGAAGACAATGACTTTGGTTAATCCTTACTCTTGCACATCAGATTCTAGATGAAGGGTCCCAGCTTGACCTGTTCCTAAAGCTTCAGTTATGGCTTTAAAAATTGGCCTGGTCCTATGGAAGAAAGACCACCATGTATTAAAGCATTAGTTAAAATTAAAAAGGTGAGCATGTAACAGTGCACAATAAATGCCAGCTGCTGTTCGACGGAGTGGATTTTTCTGCTACTTTCAGACCCCGATGCCCACAGTTTCTGATTAGAGGAGATGGAGGTCCTTCTGGAAGAGGCTGGTTGCTGATGGATGGCTTCAGTGCCTGAGGGTGCTGGATGCCCTGAAGTAGGACAGGAACTTGTAGCAGAGGCTCACCACAAAGTACCAGATGTTTCGAGCCATCTGTGACCTTGCAATGAAGATGCGCCAGATGATCACAAGGAGGGTGGTGTTGAATGCGTATCGAATGTTCCTCAGCCTGGGAAAGAGGCATCTTATCAAGAACCACACAACAACAAGAAGCTCACCAGCCCCCTGCATTTTCTATAGGTAATTCAGGAATAGATCCTATTTACAAGTGGGCCTCGGGCTTTTTGCCGTTCCTGTTCTATTGGAGATGCTGTGCTGGAGTCCTTGGTCTTTCCAAGGACTATGCTGAAGCTGGAGCACAGTGAATAGTTCATGGTGTAGGTGGAATGGCTGTAGTGGAATTCTCTCTTGTTCTGTAATCTCATTTCAAACCAGAGCAGCCATATAGAGAGGTTTTTCTTTAGGACAGTCTGTGTCCAATACTTTCTGCATCGGTTTCATATATTGGCTGTCTCTCACTTTGCAGGGTTTGGGGCAGGCTAGAGAACCTTCACAGGAGTTGACAAGCAAAGTTTTCTTAATTGGGTGAAACCCCATCTTTAGAATTGTGAAATTATGTAATGATCATAAATGGTCTTCACTGTTGCAATACTGCAGCACTGGGATTTTTTATTTTTGGGGGGAGTGGGTTAGTTTACAGCATCAGTTTCAATGTTATTGAATTTACAGATCTAATGATCCTGTCTTCTTTCTGTCAAGCAAAAGTTTCTACAGTTCTAATTCTCAATTTCCCAGTGCTTGATCAAAGGAAAAAAACCACCTAAAGACCTCAAGACTTGTTTCGTTTTTATAAGAGCCCTTTTATTTTAAGGTAAACTTTATCACTGCACCACAGCCCATGGTCTGAGGCAGTCAGTAGTCCATTCCTGAGGTCCTTAAAAAACCTCCTAAAAACAATCCATGAGTGATGAACTTGTTTAGGATTCCTAGCTATGGCGAACTATTCCCTTATTCTATGTTTGTAAATACTGACAAACCACTGTGATAAGTGGTAAGTTATTTATCTCCATTTTAATAAATAATATTTTTTTTTTTTTTTGCATCATAGCTAGGCTTATTTTCCCCAAAGGTAGTCAGGAGCTTTTATCTTTGTCCCTGGGTGTGACTTACTTGCGTAGATGCTGCTTTGCTGCTGGAATGCCAGCCATGTCCTCATTTAGCAAATACTTCTTAGCACCTATGCAGTAGCTCTCGATGTACTCTGACCAGTGCAGCTGGCGAACATCAAAGTTGTATAACTGGGATTTAAAGACAAAGTGTGAAAGCTAAACACCAGAGTTCAAAACCAGTTCACTTGAAGCATCAACTTCTCATTGATCTCTGTTCCTGAGAAGGTCCTGTCTCTGAAATTGTCAAAGCCACCAAGCAGTGCCAGACTGTGTTTCACAGGTACTGATTAATGTCCCACCCAGCTGGGAATCTGGGAAAAGCAAGCAGAAGTGTAGTGCTAGCTGGCAGAAAATAAAGGTGTTTATCTTTCAGGTGGCAACTTTTCCATAAATACATGTTTTGTACACACACACACACACACAATCATGGAAGAAAAATGACATTCCACACAGGCAAACAGATTCAAATGAAAACCTCCACGCAGTTTTAATGTGTCACTAGAATTATGTGTAAATAAACGGGACATTGAGTCAACAGGTGCCTCTGCATCAGTGTTACTCTCAGCTGTGCTGCATTCTCTTTTGGCAGCTAGATCAACAGAAGTCCTGGAAATGGGTCACTTTGGTGTTTGGCATAAACAAGATCTCATTGCAGAGCCAACTACCCCAGTTCATTCTAGGTGCTCATACCAGACAAACTGTTAGTAAGTTCTCAGGCAGCTGTCTGTCTCTTAGAGCAAAGAAAGGCTTTGTAGAGAGGAAGAAGTTTTCACAAAATAGGTTGGGTTGTAAAGGACCTGAAAACATTCTCCAGTAATAAATGGAAAGCTCCTGAAATAAATATTTCAAACTGAAATAAATTTCAATCATCTAGATATCATTTAAAAACTCAAGAACACACCAAAACTAATTGCTGCAGATGAACAGAATCTGAGATTAGCAACCCATATTCAAGACATATTTACCTTTTTGTCCTCTGTGTTAAGGTGACTCATTAACATATTCATATTATCCGAAGACCAGTTCCAGGACTGGGTGGAGAAATACTGCAGGAGTGTCATAGACTTGTGCAGCCGATTGATGATCTTCATCATTCTGAAACAAAGGGGGAGTATCAGAGGTGAGCAGGAAGTCTGACCTTATGTAGAAGCTGCTGGTTTGTGTTTCCACCAATCCAGGTGAATAAACATTGCAATTCCTCCTGAGCACTGCCCTGCTACTCACTAGGCTGAGAACTTGCTCAACAAGTCCAAACTGTTCCAGCTGAGCTCTTGAGCCTAGAGCTACTCAGCTTTTACTGTTGGCTCAAACATGGCAGCAAATGTGTTTGCCACTGATGTCCAACTCACTGGTCTGGCCTAAGCAAGGGTTGGAAGCTGCATCTACCTAATGAACCACTGTGTAGGGAAGAGTCCATCTGAGCCAGCATGAAGTCTGCACCACAAAGGTACAGTGCTTCTGTTCCCAAGGCAGATACTTCTTTTTCTGCTACAGGAATTCTCTTCTGCTCCTAAGCCTGAATTGTGTACTGAAGCAAGGCTCTGATTTTTGGCATTAGCTCCAGTATTTGGTGACCACATCTGCAGTATGGACACTGAGCTCAGAAGTCATTTGCTCAACTTCAGTTTTCAGACAGAACCAAAGAATCAGAGTGGTTCGAGTTGGAAGGGACCTTAAAGATCATCTTGTTCCAACCCTCTGCCATGTGCAGGGCCACCTTCCACTATCCCAGGTTGCTCCAAGCCCTATCGAACTTGGCCTTGGACACTGCCAGGGATGGGGCAGCCACAGCTTCTCTGGGCAACCTGTGCCAGGGCCTCACCACCCTCACAGGGAAGATTTCCTCCTATGTAGTCTAAATGTACCTTCTTTCTGTTTGAAACCATTGCCCCCATCCTATGATTATGCTCCACGGTAAGAGTCCCTCACCTTCTTTCCCACTGGTTTGCTTAAAGTATTGAAAAACTGTTACCAGGTTTCCCATGTGCCTTCTCCAGCCTCAACAGTCCTGGCTCTCTCAACCTGTCCTCATAGGAGAGGTGCTCCAGCCCTCTGACAATCTGTACGGCCCTCCTCTGGACCCACTCCAACAGCTCCATGTCATTGTCGTCTTGCTTCAGAGGCATAACTGCTTAAGGACTTGGGAAATGTAGGTTCAGGTCCTCTCGTGTGTCTTGGCCTTTTCTTACTAATTCTTTTAATATAAAAGTGGATGACAATAATGCTGTCCCCTACCCTGAAGGATTATTTTAATTGTCCCAGTCATGAGTGAAAAAGGCCTCTGGCAGTTGTTTTGAAGTGTGATGTACAGGGCTTGATCAATTCCGAGAGGACACCACGTCCTCTCAGACTGGATAAGGGCAAAAGAAAGTATTAAAAGGCTGATTTTCGTGGAAAACAGAGCTATTTTCATGCAAAATATTGAGCTGCCCCAGAGGGAAACACAGTTCCTGTGACAAATAAAAGGTGGCAGTCTGGAGGAGAATGGTGCCAGGCTGGCCTCTCCCCATACAGACATGACTGCCACGACGATAAGCACTCAGCACAGTACAGAAAGACACACAATGAATCCATCAGCTCAGACCAGAACTGTGCAGCTCACCCAAACCAACTAGAAAGAGCACTAAAACCTTAGACAGGCACTCCTTCTTAAAGTGGCTTTCATTTTAGAGGCAAAGCAGACTATCAGATTAAAGGAACCTTCATTCTGAATAATTATGTGCACGTTGACTGAATGCAGTTTATCTGAACTGCTTTACAATTCTTTCAGATTAATCTTCTTGTGTAGGGCAAGCACCATGGGGCAAAGCTTTGTGAATATTTTAATACATTTTGGGAACTTGGGAAAAAAAAAAAGAAGTATGCAGTTAGATTGGAAAGATCTGAAGCTGCCCCTCAAACTGACTCCCCAACATCTTTAAAGTGCTTAGGACTAATGGAAACTGCCAGAAAAAAAAAGAAAGGATAAAAGAATCAACTCTTTAGTATATGGAAAAAATTCTTCCCTTTGAGAAGAGTGTGAGAAAGAACCTGGCACAGGTTGCCCAGAGAAGCTGTGGCTGCCCCATCCCTGGAAGTATCCAAGGCCAGGCTGGACAGGGCTCTGAGCAACCTTAGTGGAAAGTGTCCCTGCCCACGGAAAGGGTAGAACTGAATGATGTTTAAGGTCCCTTTCAACCTAAACCAGTCTGATTCTATGATCTGAAGAGATATGTGTGAAAACTGTGCTTCATGTCAACTGCCTGAGCTCAATTGTTGTGATCACATTCAAAACACTGACTAATAATTTGTATGAAGGAAAGGTCTTCTGAAAAACATCAACTGAGTAGAAACATGCAAAGATTTCTTGCAGGAAGTCTCATCTTCCACTGGGGAGGAATTGACGGGAATAAATCAAGTATTAGCTCTCACTGTAGCCACACTTCAGACATGCTTTTTGTCTTCTAGAAAACTGTTTCCAGCAATGATAAAGATTCTTTAATTGCTCCCACACAGAGCCTTGCACGAGCAGATGCTCAACTGAGACAGGACTGCCCCAAGAGACTGCTAAGGGTATAGCACATTATGCCCTCAGTCATGGATGGATGTGCAGCACTCACAGGAAACTATTTACGGCATGATAATTCCAGATGATATCTGGAAGTTTATGTGAAATAAGCTTACACCTAAAAAGGCTTTTTTTAAAAAAAAAAAGATTATTTTATTTTATTTATTTATTTATTTGAATTGGTTTACTGCCCTTAGACCATAAAGGTCTGATATTCAGGTAGCTGGAAAAGAAGAAACAATGAGCTGCTACCTACAAGAAACAATGAATGCTTTCTACCATACTGCAGCAATACCTGGATGTGGTAGCTGAAGGAGTGTGTCAAAAGAAAAGGAGTATTAAAAAAAACCAAAAACAAACAAACAAAAAAGACTTGGAAAACTCCCAACTTCATTGGTGAGCTGTCTTTGCTGTGGCTGCAAATCTTAAAGTTCAGAAGATCAGGCTGAGGTCTGTCCGACATTTAACTACAGCATTGCAGGCAGTGTCCACTGGTTAATTATGCCAATCAGTTTCATAAAAAGAAATGTCAATTGTAATGGCAGTGCCAAGATCCTACTGCTGCACATTTCAACAAAGCTTAAAAATTCCATCCTCATTTTCAGTTTGCCTGTATTTCCACGGTAATTCTTTCCTCCTGGATAACTGGAAGTCTTTACAGACCAATCTGCCTCTGAAGCAGAATGTCAGGGTGTAGTCATTTTAAAGCACTAGCTAAAATCTATCACACAGGGATAAATCAAAGCAATGCCAGTGATTTCCTTGGAAACATCTGAAGCCAGCTTTCTCACTAGCAGAGGAGAACAAGAGCAGCTGAGATCAACACAACACTGTCATCCTGTTCTCACATTGCACAGTAAATCCTCCTCTGTGGTGGCAGGGAGTAAAGGAGGACAATGTCTGGAGTAACGTTACTTACAAGAGGATTCCTTCCACATGGGACATGCATATTGCTGTTCCTCCAAGCCATACCACTGCCAGGGCTCAAATACCACCTGAAATGGTGAACAGCCCTCCTAAACACAATTAGAATTTAATCATACTCAGAGATAACTACTTCCTAGATTTTAGGCCAGTGCTGCAACCAGCTACTTAGGCATCTGATTTATGGGGAAAAAAAATGTATTAGCTGGTATGTTCTAAACCTTGGCTGTCTCAGGTCCTTATGCAAGCTCATGTCAGACAGAGGTGATCCCATTGGAAAGTTGAAGTGGTAGAGATCTGGATATAGAGAAGACAGAAGACTACCAGTCCTCCTCTGCCTTGGGAAACTCTGAAGTGTGTAAAACTGAGTTCAAGAGATGTGCTGTTCTCCAGGTGCTGGGAAGGGTGCAAGCCCTAGGCAGTGCCTAGCTATGTATTTTCCTCATTTTCCTCAAGAGAAGGAAACAGGAAGAAGCTCAAGGGCTCCAGTTCTCCAGTTCTCATCAGTGGCTTGAGCTCTGCCTTCTACAGGAGTGACTGAGAGCACCATTCCTTACCTGGGCTTTCTCCCTGTGAGCCTCATGTACAGGTCATAGAGGATGGCAGGTGCCTTGTGGCTGACAGTGATCCAGTACTGGTTTATCAAGTAGCTGGAGGTCATGTGAGCATTGGGTGTTCGAAAGGCCTGCTCCAGGGGGTTCCTTTTGAACGTGGACATGACGTACTGCCCTGCAACGGAAGAGGCATTTTTAACTGGCAATCACTCACTTCCAGCTGGGCTGGAACCACAGTGCAGCACAGCCCAAGTTATTATGCTTCTCACCTCCAGCCCACAGCTCTCTGAACTGTGTCACAAGAGCTTGGACCAGGTTGTCCCTTCTGCCATGAAAATTGATGACTCCATCTATTGCCCATTTGAAACCTAATCCTGCCTGACACTGACAGACTGGCAGACAAAAACCTCCTTGTCAAAGCACCAAAACATAAAGGAGGAAAAGCAGGCAGCCCTAAGAGCTTCAAGAAGCTACAGCTCTGCTTTCACCTACAGCAAATGTGAAAGAAATTGGTAAGTCCTGTCATTTCTTTAGATCACTGAAAGCAAACTTTGATCTGCTAGCATAAAATAAAAATTACATTTCTAATTTTCAATCAGATTTTCCAAAGGGCTGATGTCCAAGTTAGTCTGTTCCTTACACAGGATGATAGCTTTAAAAAGACTTCATTATATGCTTTCAAACCACATCTGACCCACACCACCAAATGTCTGCCTGTTTTCAGACCTCTGCTGCTCTAAGGCAGCAAACTCTCTTGCATTCTTAACTTCAAAACAAATGATAGCATGGGAATATTCCCTTTCCTTCCCTTTGTACGTTAAGGCATAAAATAGGCTGGGTCTGATTCTGAGCTCTGGCAATGGCACAGTGCCACAAAGTGGCATCTAGATGTGCATATCTGGGACATTTGCATATTGCAGAGGCTTAATACAACAGCAGTAGTTGAGTGTAAGACTATCATCCTAGGGACTGATAAACAGATGGTGCTCCTATTCCTGAGCACCAGCAAGCTCAAGAAAGAAGAATATGTGGGCTTTTTTCACTTTCTAAAAAACTGATTTGAAAGTTAACAACATCAGTCTGTGCTTATATTATAGTTTAGTCTCTAAGCTTATGTTACAAATAGAAAATCAGATGAGAATTTGCAAGCCACAAGAAACATCCAGATCATCCTCAGATAAGCAGATTCCAGTCATAACATTCAGACAGAACTCTCCAGTGTCTGTGGTCAGCTCATTACTGCACTTCAAGTAGTGACTTTTGCTGTACTTCTTCTAAGAACCCCAAACCACCTTTTTGTCACCTCTAGGAGCTACTGCAATGACTCGTAGGTTGGTGGTCCTTCCCCCCCAACCTGAAGACAAAAATGCAGCAGCAAATCCTACAGCTCAAAGGCAAGTTCTGCAGAAGGAGAATCAGACAAAGGTCTCACCCTGGTAGACTATCAAGAATAAACTGAACTTAATTTATGCCTTGCTGAACATAATTTTCCAGCCTGTTTTAAGGTTTAGTTTTGAGGAGAAACTGCTAAATGTATGTCACAAAGTCAGACTAACCAGATTCACACTGCAGCAAAGCCCAGTATGCTTCTTCAGATAAAAATTTAGTTATTTAACCACATCTTTGTAAGAGCATGAAAAGTAATGAGAAAGTAAAAGGGAAAAGAAAAAACCCCAAGGCATAGCATTATTTGGAAAAGAAAGAAATCAGTTAAGGTGCCTTTTAACACTAAGAGGTTTTGTCTATGTCTGAGGAGCTTCAAAATGAACTGCTTTGCAATGAATGTTTAAGCATAAACTCTCTTCTAGATCTCTTTCTCCTCCCTCCCTCCCTCCAAGCTCATCACTCAAAGCGTACTCAAAGTGTCAGTCACCATCTCAGTCACTTCTGTTCCCAACCCTCAGTTTCCTCAGCCTAATCCAGCCTCAATTTCTCTATTTGATCTTTCTCCCCTTGAAAAATCCATACTCCATTGTGTCCACCTGTCACTCCTACAGCAGGTCCTGGTGTCATCTGACCTAACCAGGTAGTCCAGGCCCTCTCCTCTGCAAACTCCACGTTTTGCTTTGCACTGAAATGTTCAGTCCCATGCCAGGTGACTCCCATTCCCCTCCCCGGTTCTTCAGCAGCTTCCAGACACTCAGAACCCTCCACTCTGATGACCAGTCACACACCCTGACTCCTTGAACAGAATTATGTCTATTTCCTAAAATTAAATTGGTAGGAGACTGAATTGAGGATTCAGACTGGATGCAGTTTTAACACTGTGATGCAATGAATCTTTCCCAAACTCATTTATTTAGCCATGCAACATCTTTAAAGACAAAATTTTGCACTTTAATACTCCATCCTAATTCTCTGCAGTATGCTGCTCTCAGGAAAACTGTGGCTGCAACATGTGGTAGAAAAAGCTTTCATAGTGTCACCCAAGGAGAAAACTTTGCCTTCAGTACCACCACACAGCTAAGCTGCTGCTGCTACACCCAGATGATTTCATGGCTATATCCACAGCTATAAGCAGAGGAACAGAATAAAATCAATGATAATGCACTAATACATTGCTGTTTTCTGAAAAAGGGTTAAGAAAGGCAAACCTCAGAAAGTGGTGCTATGGTGGCTTTTGCTGAAGCAGCAGCCTGTGAAGAGCTTTGCACTCACTCCTATGAAAAAGTCACAAAAGATTTGTGACTGAAAAGCCAATTGCTGGAACCTCTTCTCTTCCCTGCTAGGCCACATGATCAAGTATCATGGTTAAGACATTTATTCTGTAAATGCAATTGTCTCATTCTCTGTAAATGTCTCATTCTCTGCTGACTTAATTTGCCATGTAAATAATGGAAGGAGAAAAGCAAAGCAAAGAGATGAGAGATGGAGTAGCCAGCCTCCTGTATTTAAAGCACGAAGATATGAATGCAGGGGTAACAGAAAGTAAACCAGGCACATCTGTCCATGAATGTACTAACTGTACACAGTATTTCACAGTACACAGCTGAGACAAATTCTGCTTCTTGGCTTCAGCATATATTTTTCTCAGTAAGGGTGTCAGGATCTGTCTCCCTTTCTTTCACCCCTGCCTTGGAAGTACATTCACTTGAAGAAAAATCAGCCATGAAAATAATTTGATTTTTTTTTTCCCACAAAACTCATGATCAAAATACAAACTCTTCTTGAAGCTCATGTGTCATCTCAATGTTCTCCTCCTCAAGTGCACACCTGTTATTTCTGTTCAGAATTTTCTGATGGGCAAGAAAGACCACTTCACTTCCATAATGTCACAGAATCCTACAATGGTTTGGTTTGGAAGTACCCTTTGCCTCACAGGACCTTCACCTACTGCAGCTGGGTCCCCAAAATGCAGTATGAATGGCAGACAATGAATGCCACCTAAATTGAGGAAATGAACTCTTCAAAGTGTAAGGAACACTAATGGATGTTCTCCATTTAAATGAGACCTTACCCATTTCTCCCCAGAAGAAAGGGTTAATTCCCCCTGTTGTACAGTTGTACACCAACAAGTTTTTTGGCCTGGAAAACAGAAAGAAGTATTATTTTGTGATGTGAAGAAAAACTACATTTTTTAGGGAAGGGATTACAAAATCAATCAATTTCAAGAAAATTCCTGGTTTAAAACCAAATAAATTTTGCATTTGCTGTTGTGGAACTAAACATGGATCACACTGGTTTTATTTCTTCCTTCAGCATAAGTCAAGAATTAATGGAAAAGTTTTCTTAACCTAAGCCTGCCTTGCCAAGGGTGTCAAGTGATGTCATCAATACAGATTTCGTCTTACTGCATACTTGAAAACTGGACAGTTTTAATTTGGTGGATTTCTTAAAAATGCTTTGAGGGGAAAGCTGGCGAGCTGCTCTTCAAGGTCCTTTTAGGCTGTTTATTTAGCTTACTGGATGTAGCTCTACCCTCAGCTCAGAGGGCTTATTCTGTCTTTCAAAGTAAAACACCTCTTTTATTTGCCTGGGTTTGATTTCTCAGAGTTGCATAAACCTCCAGAATAGTTCATGTAGTTTATTCTTTGTACTCCTACCTAATGATTAAAGGCCAGGCCAGAGGTTCACAGGAAAAGACCTTAAATCTTTAATATCACTTCTACATACTCTTCTCAGCAATGCAAAGAAGGGAGATTTTTTAGATCATATAATATATAAGCCCATAATATATTTACATTGTGCAGTGTTTCGCAATGAAAACTCGCAGGGCTTTTTTACCAAGAAAACTCCGGAAGACACTTGAAAAGCAACTCAATCAAAAGGAGGCTCAAAAAACCACTGCTGTAAAGCTCTTGGCCTTCAGAAGAGTGACTTCTGAGAGGCAAGAAACAGGTCTCACCTGCAGCTGTAGAGATTTCCTAACTCTAAACCCTGCCTTTATTGCGTCTACACTTTCAGTCCTTGCCCACCCACAGGGAGAAAACACCAACCAGAAAATCCATCAGCCAGCCTCTTGCACTGGTTTTTAATCAGCTTCTCATTCCCTTTAAAGTGCTGGTGCAGGAAGCAAATATTCCAGGTGTGTGGCCAAAGAGGAATGCTACGAACAGGGATGTCCTCCCACCTGTGCACAGCTGTGTACCACCCAGCTGCCAGAGTCAGGTTGATGGCAACGTCAACAGGAATCATGTCTGCCACCGCTTCGTTGTTGGCAATGACGGTCCGCAGGATCCCTTTGCCTGCCTGTGGGACACAGGGAGACAGGGAAACAGTCACCCACTTCAGACTGGGCTGAAATTTAACTGGCAGGACTCCAGCAGCGTGCACTGGGCACAGGCCAGCACCAAAGCGAATTTTTTCTGCTGCAGATTATTTGGTTTCTGTGACAGCAAAGATGCATCTCCTGTGGAGCCCACTATCCTGCATTTTCAGAGGATGCCTGCAAACATGATGATGTCTGTGCTGTGTACAAGAAAAGCTGGGACTCTTAATTTAACTCAAAATGAAAGAAAGACCTGAGGAAAGAAATGTATCTGAATTTGCTGCTGTAAAATTCCCAGTGATGGCTGGAAGTTACATTTTTCTTAAATGACACAGGCAGACACAGGTCTGAGTGTCCCTCAGAGACTGCCGTCACTTTGCACATGACACCAGTAGGATTTTTGAAAAGTTGACTACATTTCCTTTGGATGTATTCACACTCTCCTCTTTTCCAAAGCTGTCTGTTAAGCACAAAGATATAAAGGATGGTCCCTGCCTTGAAAAACACATCACCCACCAAAACTCAGTAAAAGGAATCAGTACAAATATGAAATACTGACAACCAAATAGAAGAAATAGGCAAGAACAAAAAATGTTCACCTTGCTTTGGTTGGAAGTGCATTCTCAGGGGATCAGGCACCGCAAATTATATACATGTAACCTGAATGTTTATCAAAGGATTTCCATGATGACCAATCAGGCTTTGGAGGTTCCACAGGAGAGACATGGCAACAGCATGGCAGACTTCATCAGAGAGGACAAGGCAAAATGCAGAAACGTGGGGGTGAAATGGGGTGAAGGCACTTTACTTGGTGCATCAAACGTGAGAGCTGAACAGAGCACATAAGAGAAGAAGCCCCACACGGCAGAATCAAGGTTGTATTCAAGTTATTTCTCATGTGGGAAACAATGAAGTGAAGCTGAGGAGCCAGGGTAAACGCTGAGAGGATAAAAGTGAAGCAAGGAAGGATAAAAGCTCTTGTAATCTAGATCTGTGCAAAAGCAGAGGGAAGGATTTAGTGAAGGAGCAAAAGAACATCTGCTACAGATCCATCAATATTTAAAAGTTAGGGCAAAGGAAACATTATAGCTTTTCTTATTTGATTTTCATACAATCTGTAACTCCAATTTCATTATAAAATAGATTAATATTTTCTACAGCAACTAAACAGGAAGTGCCTAGTTGTGGAAAACCCCTTGCCTGAAGTCTGAGAAGAGAAAAAAAATCATTAAAGAAGCATTTAAGACTTGCAAAGCACATGCCATTGTCTAATGGTCACTGGTGGATTTTAAGGGACACTGTATTCCCTCTCTGGGAGGTATTTATCTTTTGGGGTCTTTTTGGTGGCTGTTCTCATACTCCTTTCCCCTTCTGCAATGAGATGTGTTTGTTGCATTTCACAGCTTGCAAGTAAGGGAATACCACTTCTGACTGATTTAATTTTCAGGAACTAGGACTTCTGAGCAGTCCTATCTCATCCTCGGTGCATCTGGCAGAGGGATCACATACTCTGCCATAGACAAGAGTGCAAGATTCCCCACATGGCTCACTCCATCCTCCTCAAACCTGTGTCACACATCGAATTCTGCTGCCCTAAGCTGAACTATGGTTAGGCTCAGACACTAAAACTACAACTTTAAACACCACTATGATTTTCTTTGGGTTCTTACTACTGGCTTTATTCAACGGGAAAAAAAGGCAGAAAGAAACAAAGGAAGCAACCAAGCTCAGCTCTGAATTTTCCACTGCTATGAACATGTGCCCACTAGAGACCACTGTGTGATCAACTATCACATCTTCACACTAAAGACCTTTCTGAGCTCTTCAAAATAAGGATGTTTGACGGGTCTGCTGCAAAATGTGTTCAGAGCAGCATGTGATGGTCATACACACATGAATGATTTCAAGATTTCTTACATTTTGTATTTAACAAAGGTTGGGGTTTAAGTGTTTTAGGTTACTTTTTACACTGAAAATGGTTCAGTGGTACTTCCATCAGGTATGGCTTGGTTTCTACTTATACATGCTGACATTCTTCTCTTTAGTGAAATAGAAGCTACTGCAAAGTGATGCCTCCAAAATAATTTCCTGGTCAGACTCTGATGTTTCTGGACAGCCTCTCAGCTGAGGTGCTTGGGGGCCAGCCACTGTCCAGACCACAAATTAAACCAGTTGTGCCCTACAGCTTCACTGCCTTGCAGGGAGGAAGGTCACTGCATGTAATAGGGAACAGTGAGACAAAATGCCTTAATTACACTCCAGCAGAAATGTAATTAATTTAATTTTGTTCCTCAATCAACAAACACAGCTCCCCACAACAGCTGGAGCAACTGTAGGCGAAAGGAACATAATTAGATTATCAAAAATATCTTGGACTCCCATATTTCATGAATATTTAAAATAAATGTGTCTATTTATGGAATGAAATGATCAGACTCAAACACTGCAACTGAGGAAAAAAGTCTTTGCAAGATTTGGAGTGCAGATTCTGCCCAAGTGACATCAAAGATCATCTGAACCAAATCTGAATCTGGGAGATGTTCTCCCTATAAGATGAGTTTGCCTTGAAGTTGAAAGTGAGTATTTTGATACTTCAAATTCACAAAACCAAACCACCAACACCACCTCCCTTTTGCTTTTTTCAACACTTCATTAAAGCAAATAAAGCTACTCATCTAATAATCCCAGGTTAAAATACATTTGGCCAGGAGAGCTGGTTGTACTGACACAACTTTCAGGTAATCAAAAACACTCAGATGTTTAAGGGTTCATTTTCAAACAACTCACCACATTCAAGCACATTAATTAATGTAATTATTAATTCCCCTCCTTCCGAAGGAAAAAGTCAGTAATTTGTGAACAAAAATTGAATGCCTCTGAAATGCATAGATGGGGTTCAGATGAAAGCATTATTTGTCCTGTGCATTCCCTAACTGTAACAGTTTCTATTTATGCTCTGCTTCAGATATAAATGAGTTTTTTTTACAAGATCATATCTGAATTTTATTCTGCTCTCCTATGATTGCAGACCACTAATCCTTTTATACACTGCACCAGGCTGATTAGAACATAGTTTTGACAAAGTAATGAAGTTGGACAACTCATACATAAACATACATATCTGCCAAGAGCTATACAGTGTTATGGACTGACAGAGAGACCTAAGGCAGTGATTTTAGCTCAGAAAAAAAAGAAATTGTAAGGCAGGAGAAAAGGTATGCAACTTTACTCTTTTCAGGTATTAATAGTAATGATTATTTTCATCTTACAGGGAATATTTTATCAAGTTAGGAAAAAATATAATGAATCATCAATGTGACTGGCAGAGTCTGAATCAATCATACTATAGGTGTAGTCTGTACAGGGAAAAATCTTGCACAAAGCAGTGGGAGCCAGAATCTTTGGTATTGTGGAGGGATAACAAGGTATAGCAGTGGATTTGGAAACAATACACATAGAGACAAATGGAACTGCTGCCTTGTATTGACACTGTGGTAACCTGTCCTAGAAAATAAAGTTGTGTTAAAAGACTCAAGCTGTGATACCCATGCATTACCCTCATGTCAAGGATACATCTTTTGCCTTTTCTTTGAAAATCTGGCTAAATGTGACCAAACCTTTAGATTTTTTGGAGTTTTTAGGAACTGCAATTCACATTTTAGTGAACCAGCAACATGAATAGTCTCTCAATGTCCTTTTTTTGACCTCAACACAAACAGACCATCCTCCGGCTGACAAACCCGTGGCAAGTGTGGGACATCTTTCTCCCAGACTCAGAAAACTCCTGTGGTCCTTGACTGCACACAGTTTCTAAGTGAATAGCAATCAGAATTTCTATTTTAGTAACAAACTCTGCTTTAAGGGAGATAAAATAGTAACCAGACATACCGCAATAAATATTCCACTGGTCCCATTGAAGTTGTCAATCCAACCCTGTGGAAAAGGAGAATGATTAGTGTTCCCTTCAATGATATGTTGCTTACACAGGCTTCTAAATGATGACAGTAGTATGGTGTAGACAAAGAAGCAAGAAGACACCAGTTTAGATGGATGCCAGCTCATCTGGGACAGCTGCCAGCATGCCAACCAGTACCAGGGGATGCATTGCCTGCAATTTACACATCAACAGAATCTAAGTTTATTCTTAGAAACCACTTCTTTCCTACTCCCTGGCCTCAGGAATAAAATCTGGCTTTAAACACCACAGTGTCTTGGTGCTGCCACATTTGCTGAAAACAGCTGGAGTGATATTTACCTTTGACAAATAACATGAAGCTGTCACCAAGAGTGATTTGGTCACAGCAGCTAATTTCTAAAGCAAGGAAATAAAAAACCCCCAAAACCAAACCAAACCATACCACTCATTTTGAAACCCATCCTACTTCAGGTCAGGTAAGCTGCCACCTGTGGGAGCTGGAGATCAGAGCAGTGATGAGCTGTTTGACCTGGAACAGGTTGTGACAGCAAACAGAACTCTCTGTCTCTCCAAGATGGGGAGCTTGGCCCAGAGCCTTGGCTGTATCTCAGCCATCTCTGGCACACTTCAGGCTGCATGAAAGTCAAAGGTGACTTTGTGCTGCCTTTCCAATTTGGCTGCAATGTTAGGGCACATAATTCCTATCAGTATATTCAGCTTAATGAATTATCTCATTCCAAAGTACAGCTGCATTTAATTACTGAGTGTCTGGCATTTGTACCTCAACCAGAATGCACCAGGAGTACAACCAACCCTCAGATCCTATGTTTTGAGCACAGAAACCCCTGGTGTGCCTGAATGGACAATCCAGTTGCAAGCCCAGCATTCTGCACCATAACTATCCCAGCTCTTGTTATTGTTTAAATGTGGTCTTCTCACAGGAGTTCTTCCTCAAGATGCTGAAGAAGGCTTGCTGTTCTACTCCAGCACAGGATCTTCACCTTTTCCATACATTTCCCTATGAACTTGACACCTGTTTCTCAAGACACTGCTACAAGGAGAGACAGATTCCTGACAGTACCACAGTTCCAGCTGCATCCAAAGACTCTCAGTAGGGAATTGGATATTCAGGCTTACTGGGAAAGGCTCATGCCAGCTGGCTCCCACAATGGACGGCCTGATGATAGCAACGTTCAAGTTTCCTTTCTCTTGCTGAATCAGGTACTCTGACAAGGCTTTGGTGTAGGTGTAAGTGTTGGGCCACTCCCCAAGGAGCTTGGGTGTGATGTCTTGAATGATAGATTCATCCAGCCACCTACAGGAAACAAGGAGAACACCATCATCCACCGTGCAGGGAGAGAAAAATATTTGGGCAAAGCAGACCAGTGAGACAGGAATCCTCACGTGAAACAGAGGACAAAACAGCCAAAGCTATTTAAGGTTTGGATTTAAAATAGTTCTGTGGGAGAAGGCTACTTTCTTCATGATGCAAAATAAACCCTGAGCTTCATGCTACAGTGTCCAGCTCCAATAAAGGTACCTCTACAAACTTCCTTCAGAGCAATCTCTTGCTTAATTAATGTTTCACTGGAATCTGTAACATAAATATTGCCAGGGTCTACAGCCTGATGGAGCTTTCCAGCCTAGGAATTCAGCAGTGTTCATCCTTAGCCAACACAGTCCCTGTACACTCCCAAATATATTTCTGGATATTCCGGGTAACCTAGAGTTAAGGCAAGTTGTGTAACAAGACAAAGGTCTCAAAAGCTGGAACAATGTCCTACAGAGATATTATTCCAACAGTGGATTTCCACCATTAGCAGTGTTAGATGTTCCTTCTACCAGGCTTTCCACAGGTTTGTTCACACAGGAAACTGCTGGTGCTTAAAAAAAAACAACCAAAACCAAATCACCAGAAAAACCCAAAAGAACTCTTCCAAGTTGTTTTTTTATTTTTTGAAGATATTCAAGTACCTAATCCATCAGAAGCAGTTCTGCAGATAGCTTTTAAAAAGCAGCCCTTATCACAATGGAGCTGCAGGAAGGGCCTAATGCCCAAAGGCTCTTCCCTGGCATAGCACCAGGACCTCACAGGTCCTGCCAGCACCTGGGTCTAAAGGACAAGAACTGGCTGTGCTTCCAAAGCCCTCACTGCCAGTCCCTGACAGGCTCCCAGCAGCCTGGTGTTACACCACAGAATCAAGGATTAGCTCCTATAATCCAATTTGTAATTAAGTCAACGGACTTAGAGTTCAGTCTGAAGAGGTGGACTCTTCCCAGGGGCACTGCAAGGATACTGCTTCCGGCAGATCCTCACTTCACCCCTCCTTGTCTTGAATTTCAGAAAAAGGCAGAGGTCAAGGGGAGAGAAATACAATGCTGGCTGTCACACCTGAAAAACTCCTTGATTCTGTCAACCCTTCAAAGACATGGTGGCTCAGGTGGCCCAGCACTTTTCAGATGGCTCTAATTTGGCACAGATGGGAAATTGCTGTATGAGAGAGCACTGATTCACAGGGGAGCGCTGGATGCAGCAAATCTCTAAGTTTTGGAATGTGTTAAAAATCTGAAAAATTTTAGTATATAGGATTTTTTCTTTAAATAAAAAAGCCCTATAGCGGCATAAATGCCTTCCTTTGCAAGCCTGGCCCTGCGCTGCAGAAACAAGGCAGAAGAAAGCATTTAAACGTAAAATATGAACTACACAGAGGTTACAAGAAGCACATAATATTGACATGATTTGCAAAGCCGCTTAGGCAGCCATTGAACCTCAGGCTCTCAGCTAAACTGCTATTGTTTGAATCAGTGGAGTAGCTAATTACCAACCTACCAAACGGAGATGGCTATTTTTGCAGAGCCTGGAGGAACACTAAGTTCATTTGGGAATTCATTAAGCTGTGTGCAAGTCTTTTTCCCCTTTTCTTTTTTTCTTAATTTTCATAATAGAGGGTTGCAGGATTGCATTCTCACAAAGCAGACAGGTGCAGAAGTACAAGCAGAAGCAATTTCCCTTCACCCTCATCCTTCCAGAGAGCTACTGCATCACCTGAGGCCCTGTCCCAAGGGTACCAGCTTGCCGGGTGATTTGATTGACCAAAATTCCCATAAGGGAAGCTGAGCTGACACTTCAGCAAGGAGAACTGCTCTGTGACCTACTTGGAAGATTCTGGAATGCTCACTCACAAAAGCTGCTGCTTCGGCTCACTGATGCATTTGTCCCTTCCTAGCAAATGATGCAAATTAAACTATTAATAACTTCTCCATTATATGCACCAAATTACTCTGCCACAGGAAAACACAACTTTCTGTGTTGATGGCTTTGCATTAATAAGACTCTTTCTTGTAAGCAATGATGGATTTATATTTTCTGCAATAACCAACCCACATCTTCAGCCGAGACTTTGCTGTGTTCCTTACCTCAGCACACCCTTCAGCACAAAGCTGATTTCCCTCAGCTTTAGATTAAGGCAAACCATGCTTGATCCAGCAGATTATATGTTTCCCCCATTGGCCTGGCAGCACTTAGAAGTGTGACTTTTGGTTTACACAGCTTAAGCCTCAGGGTTTACGTGCAGGTTAAATATCAGAATACTGAAACAGCAAGATGTAACAGGAAGATAAAAGCTGAAAAATAAACAACTGGGAGTCCTCCTTGAGATTTCAAGTGAATAAGCATCTATCAAGTGCATGGCCAAAAGCACTGTTAAATGGATCTCTTATTGCATCCAGTTGTTCAATTATCCCTCTCAAAGCACTTGCAGAGCAGCACCTTAAGACAAGGCTTGTGATTGGAATCATCCACAGCTGGCTGATGCAAAACATAATCTGTATTTCTCCCCATTTTTGAAGGTAGTTTATATTTCTTTGTCTACTTTCCCTCCCTCCCTTTTGAAGGTAAAATTCTGATACTTGTTACTCCCCTCTCTGAAACCTTCTGCACCCAGATATCCACACACTACTTCTTTCACTTAAATGGCAAATATTAAAGGCGCATCTCAAACATCATCCTCTCTGCAGTATTTTCAAGCTAAGATACTTAAATTCTTAGTGTTTTATATGAAGCAGATCAAGTAAGAACCTCTGAGGTAGCCATGCCCTTCTCCACACTTCTGACTATCAGTCAGACCTGTGCTGCAGTCTTTTTTTGAATCTGAGCCATCAACACTAATTGTTTTCAGAGCTGCAAGTGATGGTAAGCTTTTTGGGACTATGAAATAGAGTACTAACAGTGATGAACATCAAAGGACAAAAAACTGAGTCAGTGGGCAAAAAGATGACAGAGCAGCTTCACTTTTACGGAAAAGCAGTCTATCAGAACTGGTGTTAGAGGTGGCTGAGCTCAGAACTGGCAACTGTAGCTCAGCAAAGGCTTTTGAATCACAGCTGACAGCTCTGAAACCTCCATGTCAGTAAGCCGAAGCAGACAAAAAATCAGTGAAATGCTGGCCATCATCAGAGAATCATGAGAATGAGATCAATGATGTGATTTTGAAGCTGAGTGACCACACCTTGACTGCATGAAGTTCTGTCTGACCCCCACACCTCAGGGAGGGAGTAGAGTTAAAGAACAGGTAGAGAGGAAGGACAACTAACATCAGCACAAAGACAGAGCCATCAGCACATGAGGAGACATTAAAAAGGTTGAGACTCTTCTGTGAGTGGAACAGAAAAGAGTATTCAGGCTGGTGTAGTTACCCTAAATAGCATCTCTCAGTGACACTCCTGAGGTAAAGACACTGAGCCAGGGAGCCCCATTGCTCTAAAGCACTAAGACATTTCTCAAGTTTTTATCATGCTCCACTTACTGAATAAATGATAAATGATTGATGACTACTAGCTGGAAGTAAACATATCCAAGAATATGGGCTACTAGAGAAATTCAAATAGGAAAAATAGTTTGTACTAACTTTCCTGGAGTAATGCTTAGACAGTTAAAGTATTTCTTAAGTCAAACTTTTTTTATAAAAAAAAAAATATATTTAAAAAAGGCAGCAGTTCTCTTAGTGGTCATTAATCAATTTCATCTTCCATTACCCTAAATCAAGAAGAATAAAGATTTTATACCAGCTCTTTGGGTTAATAGATGACAGATCAGCTGCTTATATCACCCCTAAAAAATTAATGAAAACACAATAACAGTTGTGGGAAAATTATTTTAAGGAGAATGTCTCCTGGGACCGTTATCATCTGATTTTGTTATTCTTTCTAATTATTCTTTATTTTGGTAAATTCAGCTAATCAAGCTTTTTTTGTTGTTTCATCAAAGCCCTGTATTCCTGTCCAGGTTGAGAGGACATAGCCTCATGCTATGCCAGGAGAGGTGGAAATCAGGAAGATTTTCTTCACTGAAAGGGTGGCCAGGCATCGGAAGGGGTTGCCCAAGGACGTGGTGGAGTCACCAATCCTGTAAATGTTCAAAACCCCACTGTATGTTGCGTTCTGTGCTCTGTTTTTGTTGACAAGGTGATGATCAGTCAAACCTTGTACTTGGTGATCTTAGAGGTCTTTTCCAACCTAAATGATTCACACTGAACTGTCTAAAATAGCCTATTTCTTACTCATCCCCACATAACTCCAGTTAAATACCACAGGATTTCTGAAAGAAGTGGAAACAACACTGGGAAGCTGAAAAGATAAAAGAAATAAGGTTTACGAAAAAAATCAGTTCTTACTAAGGCAGCAGCAGAGCTGAGTGTTACAGAAAGCAGCAACTTCACTCCTGGCAGAAAATACCTTCCTGCAGAACTTAATACTGGACGCTCATAAAATCACAGTCTTTAAATAAACACAAAGAAACAGCAGTAACAGCACCTCTGAACAGAAATCCCACCCAATTCTGTGAACAGCTTCCAGGTCTGCTGCAGGATGAAGGGAAGCCAGCACTGGAAGGGGCAATGCAACTCCTACTTACTCTACTAAATCAAAGAGCTTCTGGGGCTCGGCTGGGGGTGGGTAAATGATCTCCTCGATGCACTTCCGGACGCAGTTTGCATAGGCAGTGGAGATGTGGATGAAGGCCTCGAGATTCTGCATCTGCCGGGCCAGCTCGAGGAGCCGCTGTGTGCCCATCACGTTCAGCTGCAGGGCATGTCTAACGAACACAGGGGAAACAAGCAAAAGGCATTTCACTGCAAAGAACGTATGAAGGCTGAGCCTTACCCAAACCTCATCACGGAAAGGGAAGTCAGGGAGGAGCAGGGGACATGGTGGAGCAGAAAATGTCAGTGAAATGCAAGTGTGAAACCAGCTTTGAAAGCAATGCTGTTGGATTCGCTGTTCTGAACACTGAATGTCTCTCAAGTATTTTTACTCAATTTGAAAGGGTGACAAGTAAGACTTTACTAACATCTCTAAATGTGACATGTTGGCCACCTGTCCCTGGAACATGTATTTCTAACCCCTATTGGTTAGAAATGGCACTACGGTTCCTATGGCACACATTCAGTGCTCTCTGGAGGGACCACTGCTAAACCAGATGAACACATGGTTTCAGAAAGCAGAAAAGGGTCCTTGGGCCCAAAAAAGCCCAGATTCATAGCATTATAGATATAGAATGACCTGGCTTGGAAGGGACTTCAAAGATCATCCAGTTCCACTCCCTGCCATGGGCAGGGACACCTTCCACTATCCCAGTTTGCTCAGAGCCCCATCCAGCCTGGCCTTGGACACTTCCAAGGGTGGGGCACCCACAACTGCTCTGGGAAACCTGTGCCAAGGCCTCAGGACCCTTACAGCAAGGAATCTCCTCCTAATATCTAATATAAACACACTCTCATTTAGTTTAAAGCTACTCATAATCAAAGAAGACAGAATTAGAAATAACAGCTTAAGTTCCTAAGCAATGGAGACAAGAACTGATAAGCGTAAGAGAAAGAATGTCCTGGTTAGCAAGGCTGACCTTCAAGCACTCAGCATAGCTAGAAGTTGTCCTAGAGACAATCTGCAACAGACCAGCCAGCAGACTCTGTTGCATGCTTTGTACTGGAATAGAGACACTTTGCCTCCCAGAAGGGAGAAACCTCAGGAATATGCAATCTGCTCAGCCCAGGAGTAGAAGCTTTCAAAGACATATACAATGTTAGGAATTATGCCATCAAGCACAGTGTATGCTAAAAAAACTTAATTATGTTGAAGAGAAAATGTGAATAGTCCAAAGGAATGAAAACATCAGCTGAAGAGTACAATCAATATTTGGACCACTGTATCTAAAGCTAGAGATACTTTTCCTTTTACACACTGTTATTAAAGGAAAGCATTTTCTGTAGATTTCTATTTTCTCCTGCCCTTCTAGCAGGACCAATATTTCTACTTGAATAACCCTTCAGACAAAAGTTACTTTTCCATGCACATTTCTGTTTGACTGCATCCCTTCAGAGGAGAACAGAACTGTGCTCATAATATGGGCCTAGGACAGATTACTGCTGAATTGTTCAGAGCTCCTTTAGCCTTCAAAGGGAGTATCATCTAACCCTAGTGATTTGCTATTTGTTTTGTCATTATTTTTGTCATTATGTCTTTATTTTTTTTTCTATTTCTGTTAAAACAGCATCTATTAATATTTTAATATAGCACAATTTCTGAGATTTCTGCCCTCAAGAATTCCATCTGGAGAATTCCCTAAATATACTGCATGTTGATGCCAATAATTAATTTAGTGTCTCCACTGCTACTTTTCCAGTATTTTCACAGCAATGCTTTTGCTCCTTCCTTATCTAGTGATTTTATATATTCTGTTGTAATCTTGGAGCTTATGCCATGTTGAAAAAATAATTTTATTTGTGTCATCATCAAGTTGCTGCTTGAAATTCTTAACTGAGCAGCAATATTGTACTTTCATACTTGCTAAAACTTTTATCCATCTGATATATTTTATTATTCAGTCAGGAATAATTTGAGCTGAAGAACTTCTTATACTTTGCCTTCTAATCATCATTTTCCTTGTTAGAGAGGTTTTGACAGATCACATACAAGCAGTCTTTAAATAGTATCTACACTGCCTGCAAGCTGATGACCTTTTAAACTTTTAACTTCTTTCTAGCTATCCTCCCTATTAAAAATATGGTTTCCTTGTGATGTTTCACGCCACTAACACTTATTTTTAAAGTGGGTTTATTTGTCCATTGATTTAAATACATTTATGGCTACCTACATACTGGCTCAAGATTACGTCAAGAGCTGCTTCCTTTCTGGTGTTTCTCCAATCAGTTGTTCTAAAACGCAAATATTTATGGTGGACACAGTAGATATCTCCTTAGCCCATGTGCAAATAAAGATTGATATTACAAATTGTGTTTTCTACTATCACAGCTTTAGTGTTTTTCAAAAGAAATATGAGGATCTGGCAACGCAGATCATCCATCTCTGCTTAACTGGACAATGGGCACTTACACATTTAAGCTTGTTTCAGTGGCATATTTCTGCTGTTTTTTCTCAATGGAAAAGCCTGCCTGGACAGGCACTCCCAAGGGAACTCCTTCAGAAACCTAGAAACCTAGCACTTATTGTAAACAGTTAATCACTGTGAGAGCTGGGTATTTTAAAGGTTGTGATGGGCTGTTTTTTCAAACCAGCTCATTTCCCTCTCCATCTACTCAATGACAAAGAAAGGCCATTAACAACACCAGCTTTAGAGATAGACAAAACACCATTTCACTTCAAGCTGTCTCCAGCTCTGGCAAAACATCTCCCTGATGGCCTAAACCACCTATTTCCCCACTCCAGTTTTAGGTCATACTTAACTCCCTTACAGTATTACAACCCAATCCTGTAGTTCTTCCTTCTGTTCCCATGGGACTGTGCCAAGACAGCTCCCAGAGCACACCCCCTGTATATTCAGCACAGAACCACAGGGAGCACGAACATGGAAGTGGGGAATTAGCAGTGCAGCCATGCAAGGGATGCTCTGGACAGTGCCATGGTGCACCCTGGATCACACTCAGCAAACACAGAAAAGCAGGACGTACTTGAGGGGTTCGTCAAAGCGAACTGTGGCTGCACAGTGGAAGACAACATTGACCCGGGTCAGAAGCTCCTCCTCGTCTTCAGCACTGATGGCCAGCTTGGGCTGAGTGAGTTCAGCATTAATAGGCTTAATCTTCTCATGGAAATTAGGGCAATCTTCTCGGACCCTGTCAAAGACCTTGAAGCACAAACAGAGAGAGATCAGGTACAGAATTAGGCTGCTGAGATCACTTTGATTAGCAGCCAGTCCAATTACATCAATCAATGCAACTGGCACAAAAGAGAATTCCTGTTTGGGGGGACACAGGTGAGATGATAAAATAGTCCATTCACTTGTTCCCTCCCAAGGGAAACAGAACAAAAATATGGGGGTAATGCACTGCTCTGAAGAGATTAATGAATCTTCTCTGCCACCACTCATTTCCTCAGACAGCCACCAAAATTCCTCTACATCCACATCTCCTGCAACCACTTGCTACTTGACCTCAAGGGCTGCCCATAGGGCCAAAACAGGAGCTGAAGAGCAGGAGGGCAGAGTATGGAGTGGGAAAACCTGTGCAGCTTTAGACTCAGGCTAGATGGTTCTACAAAGGACTTGCAGAGAGGAGAGGAACTGGGCACAGTCCTGATCCTCCTCCTCCTCTCTTCCTTTGCTGCTCCTTGTCTACTGTCACTCTTCGTTCATGTCAGAGGAGTCCAGGATCTGCTTTTTGGGATGGATGGGGCATCTTAATAATCCCCACTGCTGAAGCTGCTGAGTGCCACCAGCACTTTTGCAAAACTGAACATGTGTGCAGCTGTTTGGCCTCTCAAGCTGTCTTCCAGCCCTTTTTTTCCTACAAGTATAATCCATAGATCATATGACTCCAAGACACATTTCTGCATAATTATATTTGAGCCATTTCAACTGAATTAATAGAAACTGTTAAGTACAAAAAGATTCTTCCTTTTTTCTTTTTTTTTGGGGGGGGGGGGGGGGTGGGGAGAGATCTGGGGGTTTGAGTGAAGTGGCATGTCATTTCTACCAAGAAAGGTAGAAAGAATCAGTATAATGGAACGGCTGTGGGATCTGAAGCAGTATAATCTAGATTCTAAAGGATAATCACACCTCCAAGGTAACAAGTCTACTGACAGGAACACCTAATACTGAGAGAGATTACTGAGGGATGCAAAGGACAAATCACACCACCTCTGGACACCTTTAAGAGCTGTCTAGGTAAGTAGTGCCAGGAAAGGGAGGGAACAGCTGAACCTGCCTTGGGGCAGGAGGATGGACCAGCTGACTTTTCAGTAGCTCTGTGTTTTAGGGCTGTCTCCCCTTCTCTGTAGCCTACACACCAGTAACACCGAGTTTGGAAATATCTTCACTACCATGGCCTCTATTTTTCTTAGAGTTTCTTCTACCTTTGATATGCCCAGTGCTTATGTATGAGCAGAAATTGTGTGACATAAATTAAACATACTAAGAGACATGTGAAATATTAAATTGATCCTAATAGCAGTATTTTTTTGTCTGTTTGTTTGACTAAAGGATTATCATCTTTCTGCTTATCTGACAAGCAAATCTAGGTAAACCTTGAGGTTCCTACGGATAAAGAGGTGATAAAAGAATCATTAGCCTTCCCCATTATGCACTACACTCTGTACTTATTTTAAATTCCCACACAGCTGCACATCCTTTATAAACACGAAACTTTAGCCCAAGTTAGGACAATACAAAGCCATTTCACTGTTCTCAGCTGCACTTGAGTGCACACATCTTTCATCAGTGTGGCTAGGCCAGAAAATAGATCTCTAGAGAGAGTTATTCATGGGCAAAGGTGTTGGTGAGAGCTGGCTGGACTGTAGGAACTGAATTCCCAGGCACCAACAGTCCTAATGTCTGCATGTTCTCTAATACGGTGCTACGCTGGCTCTCCAAATATGCATCATCTCCTGAGAGATGCCAGCAAACCCTGATGGGACACAAAATGCAAAGGTTTCTCAGAGAACACACACGAGACCAAGTCTATCTTGTGTGACTATCAGGAATATTATTTTTAATTTGTTTGTTCTGTTGCAAAGAGGGTGCAAAACACTACAAAATCAGAGTTATTTTCCACTTGTTTAGCATAAATAATGCAAAGGCAGAGAAAGAATGAATCAGCCCTTTCTCCATTTCAGTCACGGCATATAAAGTAAGAGTAATATTTCTGCAGTGCCAACCACTGACAGCTAAATTCTTCTTACATCTCCTCCTGACATTCCTGCTGCAGATAATCTCCCCTGCGGCTTCTGTGCCTGCTGCTACCACGTGCCACTCAGCTGCTGCAGTTTTTCATCCCCTCCAATGATTCACTGCATTCCTCTGAAGGATGAAGGCAATTTCCAAATGCAAGCATACAAGTCAGCACACTGCTTTGGAAACCTTCTGCACCACAGGAACATTCAGTACATTGTCACCATTAAATCAGATAATGGGAGCAGATGTTTATTCAAAGTCTCCTGCTTCTTTTATGGAAGCTGAAGGGTTCAGACTTGTCAGTGCTTTACAGGGAAATGAGGGAAGATTTAACGGCAAAACAAATGCAGCTTATTTTATACTGCTTCCTGAAGTTCAAGGAGTACTTAACATAAAGATGATGCTTAGTCTGAAGGTAAACTGTAATTGCATCTCTAAATTCTGATGAACTCACAAAGAACATAAATAATAAATCCCCAGTAACTGTGTGAGGCCTAAGGATTGTTCTGTCTTTCCTTTTTAGAAGCCATCAGGCAATATAAAATAGTCAGTGGACTGGCTTGATGTACTGTTGAAATTACATGAAAAGACTGGCCAGGTCAGCAGCACTTCTGAAGGGATACAGAAATTGCCACAAAATTACAGTGAAGAGAAAGGAAAGGCCTTTGACTTCAAGTTGTCCAATATGAATGAAACTGAGAGTGAAATGAGTTATAACTTTACCCTGATTTCATTGTCTTTTTGAGCATCCTAATGCTGCTGTCCTCATTTTTAACCTCAAAACAGGATGTAAGTTCAGCATGGGCTGTGCTGCCCCTCAACAGAAGGGAAAATTTCTTATTTCTGATTTTGTAATCAGGCAATTCCCCTTTATAGTACTAATCAGATCTCTGTGTTTTCACTGTACATTGTCAAAAATGTGGAAACAGGACATCAGGAATTTCTCCCAACATTCTAGCTGAGTGTGTCTGATGGACACTTTCCCTATTCCTGCCCTCCTAAGCTCTGACCTCCCATTCCAAAGGATATCCGCAGTTCTTGGTGTTCTCTGCTCTTGCCTTAAAGCATGTAATAATTCAGAAAAGTTTCTGCCTACCAATCCTTCAACCAGAATTTTTTCCATGCCACAAAGATACAAAAACGTCAAAGAAAGGGCAAATTGCACATCTCTGGAACAGCTGAAAAATAAAGGAATCACTGAACACTGCAAAATGCCAAAGGCTTCACATCTTAAGAGGCATTTTCAGTGAAGCAAATACAAACTAATGAAAAGTAGAGTGCCTAAGCCATGGTCCACTTTAAAAAAAGAGCTTGCATGAGTTTAGCCTTTTCAAAGCCTTCTCAAAGGCTTGGGTAGTCCTTTCTTTTTTGTACAGCACTCCTGGATCTCCCTCTACCCCATCAGGCACTGGTGACTGACCCAGAAAGCATCAAGTTTTTAAGTGTGGCCAAGATAGGCAACCTTTTTTCCTCAGGTGTGTTTAATAGGTGCCAGGAAATCAGGCTTCTTTTGGAGGATTGGTAACTTACATTACAACATGAACATTTCAAGGCATTACTGTAAGACAACCTTTAAAATGGAGAAAATCCAGAGAATTTCCACAAAATGGAACTCATATACAATGAACCAAGAGAACACTAAGATTGATAGAGCTCAATTAAAAAAAAAAAAAAGAGAAAAGAGAAAAAAAACCCCAAAACAGGTAAAAAGCTTCCATCTCTCAGATAAAGAAATGGAAGGGATTGCTTAGCATGATGCAGGAAAATATAGGCAAGACTTGCTCCTTGTAAAGGAAATATATAATTTATCCTAAGAGAGACACAGACCAAGGGCAAGAATGAGGGCAAAGAATTTCTTCAAAGAAAAAGGTGTCCACTGGGTATGTGGAACAATTTTAAACCCAGGGTGTTTGAAATCCCTCTTATGAAAAGAGCATTGGTGCACAAATGCAGGGGAACAGCCTATATATAAATACACAAAATAACATCCCCCAGGGTGTGCATCCATCCTTCGGTGATTTCAATGACAGCATCATAAATACACAAGTGATCATCAGAAATTTAAACTACTGAAAGTCATGGAAAAAACTCTTAAAAAAAACACCGAATGCCTGCAGTTTAGTCTTGCTGAAAGAGTTTATCACTTGTGTTTGCTATTGATAAAATCCTCCAATACATTTAAGGAAGGAAGGTACACAACTATTTCTGAATTGCCATTGTAACAAATTTGAGATAGAACTTGTCAGCTTCAAAGTAATTATCCAGCAATTAATCTTTCGCCTGGTAGATTTCCAGCAATAAACACCAGGATTATTCAGTCAAGAAATGTGTGAAAATGCAGATCAGGAAGCTTTAATTGGGATAGAGCCTTTTTTTCTCCCCCTTTTTGCACTCTCTGCCTCATTTCCTCTTCAGAAAATTGCTTTTAAGTACAGTGCTTCTCAAGGCAAATAAAGCATAATTCATCTCTTCAGCTGGAAAGCAGGCAGCAAAGCATTCCTCATTACAGAAAAACAATTGGCTTATGCTTCAATCCAGAGCTATTATTCTCCCCTGAGTAGAGCTAATGTAGTGGAAATACAGGACTCACAACCAAAATCTAGTAAACAAAACAGCTGATTATTTAAAGATGAAGACTACAGAAAGAAAGAGAGGGACAGAAAGTTCCAATAAAGGTCAGCTAAGTATATATATATGTATATCCAGCTATTTGGGATGAGGTTTTGAATAGCCAGTTTCCTTGAAAATTGGCTGCTGACCAAGCCTGATGTTTTCTAGAAAGAATACTTGAATTACACAGCAGTGAATCTGGAACACTTTCCAAGTCAGATGCTGTGGACAGGAGCGTGAGGGATTTGAGACACATGGAAAAGCTTTCCATTGTCTCTAGTGACATCTTATAGGTGTGTGTGGACAAGTCATGGATAGAACAAGAAGTTTTCTGATGTTTATCACAGATCTTCCCGGTGCCCCTAGGTGATACTTTGAGATCAGCATCAATGTTTGATGGGGGAGAATGTAAGTGCAGGGAAGGAGAATGGCAACACTTGGAGCTTTTCCTACAGGAACCACTGAAAACGTTTCTTCCCACACATTTCCTAGGACTGTTTTCTTTCTCAACCTTCTCTGTAACTATGCCCCAATGAGGCCATGGGTCAACAGGAGTCAATTGCCAAAGGATGTCAGCAGTCACAACTGGAGTCAGATCCCTGTGCCCTTCCTCAGTTCCTGCCTTGCAGAATTGATTACCACAGGGTTTCAGAATCACTGTATGGACTTGGAAATACCAGTAAATATAAAGGTATCCAGACACAGGATCTTTATCTCCTTTTCCATACACATTGCCTTTAATCACAGATCTTCCAAGCTCCACTGTCAGATTTGCTTGGACACCAGGGAACTTCAGGAGTGTTTGCTGAGTTCCTGAGGACAACCAGCTGGGACTAAGGACTGTGTCAAACTTCTTGGGGATGTCAGAAATTACCAAAAAATACTTGGAAAGATATTTAAAGACATTACAAAAATTACTTTCCCATTTGAGAGCATATTGGCTGTCACACAGACACACAGAGGAGGCAGCACTGTACAAAACAGTTCTGGGATGCAATTTCAAATTTTGCTTCAAGGACAAAAACATCTGGGCCATTGAGCTCCTAGGAGTGTATCTGGGCAAGTCTTGAGATGCAGTCTTCTGAACTTTGGTCCTTCCAAAAAGCTCTTCCAAAGGAATGGCAGCCTAGGGTGGGTGTCCTGCACTTCCTCACCCTGCCCTCCTTCTGAGCCAGAAAACAGAGAACATCACCATGAAGAGGATCAGGGGTAATGTGGGCACCAAACTGCACCTTAACTGAAATGGTAAATGGAGGTAAAAATCCTTTGATGTCACACACAGCAGAAGCTGAACAGATCAAGGCAAATGCATCAAATATTTAAAGCTACTCAAATCAGAGCCAGAGATTCTTCAAGCATTGCAGTGAGAGGGCACTCAAGTGTAGAGAGCTGAACAGCTGGGAAATGAGTACAGTAGAACAGTAATTCACTCTTCTAGAATGAACTCTGCTAGAAGATTACCGGAAAAAAGAACAAGTCACTGGTCACAAGTGAGGAGTTAGCCCGGTCAGGAGCTAGCCCAGAACCAGGGCTTTTCCCAAACAGATATCCTACCTGTGGCCGTGATGTCTTGGAAGGTACAAAAGGTTTCTGGCATGAGTGCGAGCCATTTCTTGCCAGGTGGTCTCAATGACTGAAAGTCATGCCAAGACTACTGAATTTATAGATGTGTCAAACGGTACAATTGATTAAAGATGGAAGTTTTGCAGGAGGTTCCTGGAATGCATTGATGAAAACTTCCTTCTCCAAGTGATAGAGGAGTCAGTGAGGAGAGGTGCTGTGCAGGACCTCTTGCTCTCATCAACAGGTTCAGATGGGATATTCTTGGAAATTCCCCCCTGTGAGGGTGGGAGGCCCTGGCACAAGTTGTACAGAGCAGCTGTGGCTGCCCCATGCCTGGAAATGTTCCAGGCTAGGTTGGACAGTGCTTGGAGTAACCTGGTATATTGGAAGGTGTCCCTGCCTATGGCCACCTACTGGGATGATTTTTATAGTCCCTTCCAACCAAAACCATTGGATGATTTTGTGATTTACCTAGAATAATTTCTCATTTCAGCATTTTTCTTTAGTGCTCACATCTGACACAAATATTTTGGCTGCCTTATGTCATCCCACATATATTTTTGTTAGCTTCATCATGAAAACAGAATTTCTTGAGTGGTGCTTAAGAGAAAATCCCTAAGTTGGGGTACCCCAGCCTGTTAAATACCTGTCTTTTTTCTTTCCTATCACTTAACTAGGACCATATTCCAACAGTCAGGCTACAGGCAGCACACACAGTGAGAAAACAAATGGGGAAATCCCTGAGAGATTATTGGAAGCTAATGCAATTTAGAAGACTGATAGGAAGAACAGGGACACTACTAGAAGTGAGGGCCTTTGTGAAAAAGAGATCAACCCAGTGAAGAAGAAAACAGTTGATATTCTAAGAAAACATCTAAGAAAGGATCTCTTAATCATCATAAACCGATTTTCTGTAGTGTCACTATTCCAAGCAAGCAAGGAAGTAAAAGAGTTACAAGTAATCCTTGATTTCCACCCAAGGAGCCTTCAGCTTAAGGAAATTAAAACTTCTTTAAGAAGATAGAACCATCTGTCCAAATAGAGTCAGCTACTTACAGCACAGTCTGGCTCTGCAAGTACCCCTGCTACTGGAGACAAGCTGTAACCTATGCCTCTGATTGTGGCCAGTTCTCTCAAGAATCCATAGAAACCTTTTGGATATGGTTGCAGAAGCCCCTCTGGAAACACAGCTCAAACCTTCTCTCTGAATCCAGCCTCTTTGTTTGCTATTCAAAAGATGGACTTCTTTTTAATAACGTTTGGCTCAATTAGTTCTACCCATAGTGAACATTCTTAAAATTCACCAATTCCTGGCCATGGGTTGAAACAAAACCAAAAAAAAGTTATTAAAAAATCAATTCCACTGAACTTTGTCAAGTTATCTGGATGTAAGGAAAAGGCAGAATTGCCCCGGGAAGTCTGTAGCAGCCTTTTGGCATGCAGACTCCCTTTTCCAATTGCTCGGGTCTCATCAAGCAGGAGGTGTTGTCTTGTTTCACAACAAAGATACCTGTTGTCAGGAGGGCCATTTCCCGTCAGCCTGCAATAGTAACACGTCTGCCAGGAGCAGATGTCGCTCACTTCCCCATACAAAGATCAGAGCGTTGCCACAGATGGCTCAGCTACACCCTCTGAAGTGTTTCTCCCTCTCCTGCCATTGCAGTTGCAACCCACTAGAATGTTCTGACAGGCCTGATGGTAAAAGACAAGTCAGATGATGTTTTACACACCCAGCAAGATTGTTCCTCTTTAAGGCAGAGAAAGATGAGTTTTGTCTGCAGTCAGGTAGGACTTAGTCTGTGTTTTGTTGTTTTGTTTTGGTTGGGTGTTTTTTTGTTTGTTTTTTTTTCTTGTTTTTGGTTTGTTTTGTTTTTGTTTTTGTTTTTGCTTGGTTTGGGGTTTTTTTTAACAGTAGAGAAATCCAAATATTTTAGTATGGAAAGAAACACATACACATTTTAAACAGGATTGAGAAAGCCATATCAAGTGTCCTTAAACCAGGATCAGGTTTTAGCTTGCTCTGGCACCTCAGAGACTACTGAATCAATAAGCCAAACTTATCATCTCTGGCACTCTACTAATTTTTCCAGCTAAAGCCAGAATGTTAAAACTTTCTGAGCACAGGACTTCTGGCTTGAGACATCCTTCACACTGACATGCACTTTTCAATACATTTATCAAGTGAAATGTTACTTTTCTCTGCAAGTTTATTTTCAACTCATACTGCTTCCAAGGGAGGCCAAAGAGGATAATCCATGTAAACTGAACTGGAATTCATGCTCGCTGCCTTTAGCTTCCAGCTCTAGATTGCACATGGATTTTATGTTAGCCAGTCCATACAAGGCAGAAAAGTGAACACTCAGGCTAATTATGCTTCAGGTGTAACAAATCACTTGACCACGTATCACCAGAATGAGCAACATTTCCAACCAGGTTGAACTGTGCAGGGCCAGGAGTTAAATTTGATGATCCTTGCAGGCCCTTTCCATCTTGGGGTATTCTATGAACAACAAAAAGCTGTTTGTACACAAAGCTTCCCCATCCGTCTGAGCAGGGATTACCAGTAATGAGCCTGTGTCCTTGGCTGTGGTCCCACGAGGTTATAAATTCCTTTAATGCTTTAATCTACCAGTGAAAAAAATATTGATGTACAAAACACTCGCTCACGGTGAGAGACTTCTCCTGGGTCAAACTGTTCAGGTATAAGCAATTTATTATAAGGGTAAAGAGAGGGAGAGACCCGTGTCCGCCGCCAGCCTCGGCGTCCACGTGGTCCCAGGGGGAGGGGAGAGAGAGCAGGGAGAGCAGGAGAGGTGAGGTTAAAGATGGGGAGGGAAGAAACAAGAGCAACAGAGGGAGAGCAGGGAGAACCAGGGAGGCTTAGGAGAGAGGGGGAGAACAAAAGAGGGGTAAGAGGGAAAAACTAAGAGGGTAAGATAGGGAGAGAGGGAGAAAGAAGAGGCAAGAGAGCAGGGAAAACCAGAGGGTAAGAGTAGGGAAAAACTAAGAGAGCGAAGTTCCTGTTACAATCCACTATATGCTTTCCTATAGTGAATATTCTAATTCCCAGTAACCAATCACTACGAGATACACCCACTAAAGAATTTACATACAGCCTATGAGAATTAATACATTAACATACAGTGTTGCATTTCAAACTCTAAAAGCTTTACAAATTCTTCCCTTGCTTCTTGACCTTTGGATTCTCTATCAGCAGAAGGACATTGTTTCATCATCAGGGACTCTCCTTTAGCTGGCTAGGCTATTGTTCTTTGGTCACATAGTAACTAGTACTCAGTATCTTATGACTCAAAGCAGGCTTTCATTTCTACTTCGATTCTAGGCTACACATTTTCAGAATCTTCTGCCAAATAATCACATTCATAAGGTTTCCCTGTTTCATTCTCCCCAACAAAAAACCCTGGTGGAAGGAGTGGAGGAGAAACAAACAGAACATGCCCCATCCAACCATCCTGAGGTACTGAAATGCACCTGCCACCCCACACAAGTAAGAAATACACAATGTTTGCAAATACTACTTGCATGAGGCTATACTATATATCCTAATGACGTATTTAACTGAGAGTACAGGTCATTTCTCCACCAGTCCTGCTGCAGTTGGTAGAGGCAGCCTATTGGTTTTCCAGTTTCCTGGGGAGAAAAAAACCCAACCCAATACTGAAAGATCTGCCCCGAAATATGTGGTTCTAAAGTTAGGATCTCTAGGGCATACAGTACAACTAACTACCACAGTATGATAAGGTGTATGCAGGAGGTCGTGATGGAGCACCAAGAAATGCATCTCCTGAGAATGAGCAAAGTGATTAAAACAGCTCAAGGACAAGCTGCAGGAGCACAAAACCAGAGTGTGACAAATTGGTTACTCTGGTGCTGTGTTATGCAGGCTATACACAAGAGGAGAAACTGCTTGTGCTTAATTAGACCTGGGTAGAAGAGTCAAGACTAAAATAAAATTGTCTTAGTGAGTAAATATGGTAAACAATATGATGCCAGCATGAACTGGATGCTGGCAGGGGAGTTTTGTGGTGCAAAGACTTCAAAGTCACCTGTACCCAGGCAAGCATGTAAGTAAAACTATACAAATCAAGACTGCCTGAATAAAAGCACTGAAAAAATCCACCAAACTTGAGTATGAATACAGCAGTAATGGGACCAACTAGGAGAAGTAACTGGGGACAGACTGTCTGTTTCAAAGGAGTTTGAACAGAGAAAGGGAAATGCAAGTGTGGTCCAAAAACCAAACACCCAAAAATAGAAAACAGGAAATAGGAATATGTAAAATCAGGGACAAAATAAAAGAGGACGGGGAGCTTTTTTTTTTTTCTGGAGTGGGGGCACCTACAAATGGTGATGAATCCCAGCCCACAGTGATGTTGAAAAGACCCATACTGGATAAGCTGCTGGAGCTTCCATCATGTCTTCATCTGAAAAGACCTGGTGTGAGACAGTGGAGAAAGGGGGGGAGAGACTTGAAGGGGTTAGGGAAGTAGAGTTATAACTCAACAGAAGTTGGATGTAATTCATAATAATTATAATGATAATTAGTAGCTTTACAGTTGTGTGTGCTTTTAGATTAGTTATCATTTAATAGCTTTATTACTCTCTCAGCAGTGTATTGCTTAATTTAATATTATCATAATCTCTTAATTCAGGTTATGTCTCAAGCCTGGACCCTGAAGGGGAGAGCCAGGCTCGTAAGGTAACCTATGGCTATCAGCTTTGGCTCACCAGCCTGAAAGACCAGCTCTATCCTTCAATCAACAGGGACAGCCTTTAACCCACCTCCAGCTGGATGCTCAGCCTCACACCCAACCAGGCTCTGTCTCCATCTTTCCACCAAATCACACCTGTAATTCCAAAGCATTTGTAACAGAATGAGAAAACACTAATCTTGGTGTTCTTGGATTTTCTGTGCTCAGCTCACGACATTTCTGCTTCTCACACGTGTACCAGAAAATGACAAGCCCACTGGTGTGTTTTGATCTAAGAGAGATTCTGTAATCGTTTCATGGTGTCAGCCCTGTCAGCCTGAGGGAACCACAACAGCACAAAAAGATCTTCACCACTTAAGTTTTAATTGTGATGGGGGGACTTCTGTACTCTACTGGCACTCCACCTTCCTCTGTGCTTTTGCAGAACCCTTTTTTGGTGCTGCCATACCACTGAATCTCCACCTGTCTGGGACCCTTTGTACCACCCACAAGTCAGGGTCTCCTGAGCAGCTGTACAGGGTGCCCAAGCAGGAAAGGAGAAATACTGCTGTGGTGCAGCTGCAGAAAATGACCTCTGAAGAGGCACGTGCCCCAGTGGTAAATGTGTGCTTTGTATTCTCCAGAAGTATTCGAGTTAATGGCCAAGTATCTCACGTAGATTGTTCTAACTGCAGAGATATGCTGCTTTCAGACTTATTTTCAGAGCAAAAAGGTTTTAGCTCACCAGATCAGCAGAACTATGAGGAAAGGACAAGAAAAATCCTAGTCCATGCAATTTTCCTTATGTGGAATGTTTTATGGCAACTCATCCCTTTCAAACGAAAGGCATTCCGTTTTGGCATCTTCTCTCCGGGGATAATAGCACAGCTATTATCTCCCCATCATTTGCCCAATTCATCACTCAGAGCATTTCAATTTTGTCTAATTCAGAGAGTAAAAATGTACTAAACCAAGAATATCTTCTTCCCTTTTACACTGGAAGAGATGACTCTCCAAAACACTCTGTTTCCTTCCCTCCCACATGCCTAAAAGCATCTCCTGAAAAGGTTCAATTTATATAATAATACCTGCTCATAACTCTGAATCAAGAGAAATAACTAATATACAACACTGACAATTCTGAAGTTATTTGTGTCCTATAGGGTATGAAGATCAGTGATGCACCACCACAGGAACAGCAGCTCAGGAGATTATCTCCAAGATTAAAGTCCGATTCCAAAAGGATGCTAATCTCCATTCAGCACTGCAGTCATGGAAATCTGCATTTCCTTGCATGTTGCTCAAAAGACCTTGCCAGTTTAGGTATGATTTTACTAGGACAGATTCCATTTCTGAAACACTACTTCGCCCTGAAGTTTAATATCAGTTATTGTAGCTAAGAATGGTTTAGAGCATGCACAGTCATTTATTTTAAAAATGGACATTTTTACTGTAATGCCGAGGGGAAGGAGAATTTAAGTCTCAGATTGCTTAGCACTGCTTCTATGAAACTCAAGTGAAACTCTGCCTTGTCTGCTACATTTTTAGTAGCAGCAGCAGAGTATCCCAGACTACTAGTTAACATAAGAGGTTGGGAATTCCCTGCAACATTGCAGTCAGTCCTAAACTGAGAAGTGTCCCATAGATATGGACTTCTAAATAATCTCTGCTGTGCTGGGTCTGCAGGCCAAACAGGCCTAAAATTGTATTTCAATCAATATAGCAACCAAAGAAGTCCTGAAAAAATAGTGCCATATCAGAAAGGGCTTTGAACCACTTTCAGATGTCATGCTGGTAAAATTGAGATGCTAACTCCCAGTTGGTGGGATTGCTAAACACCCTGAAAATGAAACATCAGCATATCAAATGGCTGACAAAGAGCTCTTAAGAGATTATTTAGGACTAGCCCACAGTCCTGGATACTTCTTTTGTAAAGGAAAACCTGTTTCATGGGGAGAGACTTTAATCCACCCACTCAAAAATTTTTCAGTGTTGGCCACGAAAGTCATTATCAGTGCCAATAATTAAACCATGACCTTTAAGGGATAAGTCTGTTTTTATCAACACAGGTGGACTGAAATGAGCTTAAGTGAAGAATTTGTCCTTTCCAACTGTACGCTTTGGTGGCTCTTCCATCCTTAATGGTTTCCACCTTCAAGTAGGCAGACACAAACGTGTGGATGCAAAGTTTCTCCAAGTGCAGAATTCTTTTTTTTCATTCTGAGTTTTGAGTGCCTGGTTTTCTGCCCTCTTGTGCTCAATGATAAATACATTAGCATTTGAAGAAGAAACAGCTTAGAGAATCCCTTCCATAAGAAAGCTATTAAAAAGCAATTTCTTTACCAGGGAGAAATACCACTGTCAAACATACAAAAGGCAGCCTTGCTTCATTGTTCGTTTTTTCATTTGCATTATGGTTATTTTTCCTATTTCTGTTCATCAGAAAATCAGCTTGATAGATTAATTCTTTTTTGAGAGTCAGTCTTAGTCACTAGAGTCTGTTCACCAAGAACCATCTGTTCCCCAAGATTTCCCTCCCACACACCATGGCAGAATTACGCCTACAACCAGTTTCTTGTATTAGGAAAGAAACAACTGTAACAAGCTGGGTGACATGAGTCCCCAGGGAGACTACACAAGAACTCATAACTTTGTTCATCATTATTATAAAGCAATACCTATTGCTTAAGGACTGACCCTGGAGGGTAACTGAACCTATCTACACCTTCCCTCCCACTCTCTTGCTACAGTACCAAAAGGTCAAGACCTGTCCAAGAAGTGGGAATGGGGAACAAGTGGATGATGCCATGGCAGCCTTTCTTCTCCTCCCACAGCCTGGGCCCCGACTTCATGGAGTGCGTTTATGTGTGACTTAGGGGTGATGCTCCTCAAATTCCTTCCTCTGCCTCCAACCTTTTCATGATCATGCAGAAGTCTCCTAATCTTTCTGACTCCGACTCATCCCATCTACCTTACCTAAGTAGGTGACGGGGAGAGTTTAATCAGATTAAACTGAACAAGCTGACAGATCAATTATAAAGGTATCACCTCAAATCAAATCCATGACATCTGCCAAATAACAGCAATGAAGTAGGAGCCTCATCCAAGTGCAGGACACAGACAGGCAGAAACTGGACAGCAGCCCATGCCAGGCATTCCAAGACCAGGATCAAGTGCACCCTGGGTAGCTGTCACCTCCACCTCTGTCACTCAAGCAAGAAGCCAAATTGCCAAATTGCAGTGGAGAGAGCGAGTAAATACATGCCTTGCCTTCCACAGGAACGACTCTCATGGGAAGGACTGAGAAAGGGAATTGCTGATTTCAGGTTAAAGACAGCTTCCCTTTCACAACATTTCCCCTCAGTCCCTAAAGTGACCTGCTGAACCAACTCCCTGGAGGTGTGCTGCTGGCCTCAGAAAATCTCGTCGCTTTTTACAAAACATCAATTTTTTCAGAACAGAAATGGCATTTCTTGACATTTCCTCTTTTCAGTGTTGCAGCTCAAAAGTCCTGGCATCTTCCCAGTGCATGGGCTTGGCTGTTCCTTTGGAGCTGGAATCTATCTAGCCTTGCTGGCAGAATAAAGACTAACAAAAAGAAGGGGAAAGGACTGGTCATTTAATTAACTGCAGCTCCTGTCAGAAGATGGGAGCACAAAAGCAGGTGTAGGCAGAGAAATTATCCAGGGGCATAAGAACTACCATGCAGGAGCAGAGCAAAGATGTATTTGATTTGAGCCACCATCTGACAAGAGCTACAAGAAATGTTTCACAGAAGGACGTAATTCAGCAAATTACATCCTCCCAGTCAGGTCTCATTATGGTTTATAGAAGGAAGGGAGTAGTTTAAGTGTTTCATTTATAACATTATCTTCAATATATATTAAAATATGTATTTTTAGCCAAACAAATGTTTAGTACAGCTCAAAGCCTCATTTCATTGACTAAATACCATACATAATTAATTTTAAAATCTAGCTATTATTTAGCAAAATACTCTTTCCTTCTTCAGTGCTGAATTACTTTCACTGAACATTGCCTTTACTGGACACTGAGCTTCTCTTACTTCAGGTTTATCTATTTTTAGCACAGATGTCTCTCACCACATTGGTTTCATGTTCCTCTGATTCCCCTGATACCAGGGATTTGAAAATCTATTAGTACCTAAACAATCTGCAGACAAGCACATAAAGCTGACTGCTTTCCTAGAGTACCTGTACTCCAAGGAACTCAGTGCTTCCATGGGTGCACACAAAGAGGATGGTCTCAAAGTTGTATCAAGTGACCAGGGAATGACACTGATTAAATGACCCTCAACCTCCAGATCAGATATTAGGTAGAAGGAAGAGAAGGATAAATAAAGGTCTCCAGACATGTATTTTGGATTTCAAATAGCTTTTCTATTATATATTCCATTAATACCTATTACATAGTCTTCTTTATCACTAAGTTTTTTATAAAGAAGAGCCACATAATTTTTCACAGGTAGAAACAGACACATATATTGGAAGTGACTTACCCAAGGTCACACAAGTTATTTTAAAGCCCTTTAGGAGGCAATATACCTTCCTTAACCAAGTGCTTCTTTCCTGAGAGCTGCCTTTTGAGGGTCAAATTAACATCAAAATTTTGGCAGTAACTCAAAGCCTGATTTACGCTTAAAAATAAAAACATGCAGCACATGTACTGGGAATATTATCTCTCTGTAAATGGATAATAAGAATTTTTGTTTGAGTAAAGCAATATTCATTGAAGTGAATAGTAGAAAACTTGGGTAACAGGCTTGTGGAAAAATCTGCTCGTTTTGTAGGTTCCACGTGCTCTCCTCTAACATTATTCATTGTTTTTCAGTCCTGTGATGGGAAAGAACAGGCCCCCAGGGAGAGCCAAGAGAGAAGCACATGGGTGAGGCAGAGGAATGCCAGCCCCAGAGAATACCTACCAACCCTGGGTAAAGATTAAGTTAACTGTGGAATGCCTCTTGCATCCAAGCAGGCTGGGAACATCACTCCAGCTCCAGGCTTACTAAGAGGATACAAGTAACTGCTTCACTCTCCATGCCTTTCCAACCCATCATAAACTGCTTTTGACCCGTTCTAATCAGGAGCTAACTTTTATCTGGAGGAAAAGTGCCCAGAGGGAGAAATCCTGATGTGTCTGCAGAGTTAACATGGATAGGGAACACAGTAATTGACATTTGGTGATCCAGGGGTTTCATCTAAACTAAGGAAAGCAGTAAAACTTGTACTCAGAGAACACATCTGAGAGGGACCAAGGAGTGAGTGACGTGTGCCAAAGCAGACACTGGTAAATGGAAAAAAATTGATGGATAGCAACTAAGGTAGAAAATCAAATCTTCTCTGCAATGCACAGATGAGCACAGAGGCGGCTGTATCAACTTTTGTTTGAGAGAGATCCCAAATCAGAGCTGAAATGGTCCATGAAAAACACTGACAGAAAGAGTCACAGCTCTCAAAAGCACCTATTCCAAGGCTTTTCATAGAGTCCATTTTGTGCAGATGGATGGGTAACACACAACTGGATGAGGTTAAATGTCTACCACTGCCATAAACAACAGCAGGGAAGCGATGCCCCAGGATTGTTGGTGCTTGTTTTTCCACGTCCACTTCAACAGGAAGTTAATTTTTATCACAGACATAAGCAAAGCTTCAGTTTAGCCACACCTTTGGGCTCTAGCACAAAAAATGTTTGATCTTACAACAGTTCAGTCATCCCCCGCTCTTATTCCAAATAAGGAATCCAACACATTCTCTAAAATCTGGATCCTCCCAGGAAAAGTAACGTTTCATTTTGACAAATTACATACCAGTGCTTTTCTTCTGCAACTGATTCTGTACAGCACAAAGGGTAATTTCACAGCATGTATTTCTGTGTAGAAGCTGGGACTTCTACCAGAATTATTTGTTTTCTCCTACTGTTACTGGAGAAATATCCACCTTTGAATAAAAACTAATGTACAGATTCACAGGAACACAGAAACATATCCCATGTGCACCTACTTCAGGTTATGTGCTGCTATTTAAAATACACAATGGCACACATGGAGAGATAATATCACAATATACAATTGGCTTCTCAGTTAAATGGAAAATTTAACATGAGAGAATTTGGTTTTCAGCCTGGTTTCCTAGGAAACACTTCCAGCTACTATTGGTGAAGGCTACAGGTTGACTGTCAAGCCCACGATTTCCTTTGTTCCCGGTCCATCTTTTTGATTTCTTTTATCTGGTCTTCCCTACAGAAATACATCTAATATAGGGGGAAGGGTTCCTTAATACATGCAAAGTAATCAGTATTTCCCAAACAGCCTCCCCAGAAGAGAGACACAAACTGATTAAAGAAGAATAAATGAAATTAAGTTATTTGAATTAATTTAAAACGTGATATCCAGATTTGTATATGTTTGAGTCTGCACAATGTTGATAAATATCTGCTAGAGATAATCTAAACTTTTACTATTTACCCCTAACAAACAGATGGGTTTTTGCATTGCCATTTACAAGAGTATAAACACATTCTGAAAACAAAAATGAAACAAGGAAGAATTTAGGAATATGTGGACAAGTTTTTAACTGAATGTGTTACTTAGGGGAGATTTTACAACCCTTTAGAACACCTACATTTTCGAAAATTAAAGCATTACAGACAACAAGGACTGCAGAAAATCTATCCCCAATGCTCTTTGAAGACAAGAGGCAAAACACACTGGAGTATATCTACAGAAGAGAAAGCAGATCCCAGCCCCACAGACAGGCTTTGACCTGGGTAGAGTGCCTTAGTCTGGAACCTTCCTAGCTTTATTTCTTAACAAAATAAGTGACTGCTCTAAAGAAAGAGAGGGCAGCTGGATGTTTTCATGAACACAGTAATGAAACCTTGCTTGCAGTGCTTAATGAAGTTATGTGGACTCAAAGATATATCGCTGCTTCTGTTTCTACTTCTTTTGTCACTTGTGTTTCTCTGCTTGCTCTTTGTGATTTGGCGTGGAAAAATACAGGCAACTGTGGTGGTGGTTCCCTTCTTCTTCCCTGATGGAAGTTGATTGGACCCATCCCTTCTGCCTAGGACATTCACCTGAACTCAGACTGTAGTATTTTTGCAGTTCTTCTATCTATTCCAAATCTACCGCGGGTATTCTACCACTAATGGCAGAAGGCGGGTACGGCTATTTTTAAGGACACTACATCCTTCAGACATTAGAGAAAATTTCTAGGACCTTTTCCCTTTATGCCCATTAAATACCCAGTCTCTTTCCTCAGCTGTTTCACTTATAAAAAATGGGCATGCAAGTGGGTATTGTTTTTATGGGTTTTTTTTTGTTTAGCAGACAACATTTCCAGTGTCTTTCCATTATACTTTACAGGACTCCTTCAGCTCATGCACCCAGTAACAATTAAGGCAACCAGGAGCAGAGGTTAAAGATTGTGCTTTATGTTAATAACTGGGTGATGACCCAGGCCTAATAACCTCAAAACTGGAGCAAGACCCGTTCTGCTTGTGTAGAAAGCACAAACACCAACGCTGCTAGGAGCTGAATCTGCCCTTGTGAAATGGCCTCCTTGATTCCCACAGAGCAACACTTACTCTGTGAATTTTCCCTTTAGACATCCATAATTTTGGATTACAGGGGTAAAGGTGAAACTTTTCCAATTATGTGATTGAAACAGGAATGCCAGAACACTGTAAGGGCTCACCTTTCTCTCCTGAGCTAAACTACCTGGAGTTATTGCATTATTATGAAAAATCTGTGGGTAGCACAAGAGCGGTATAATTTTTTGGTACTAATCAACACTGAAATTGTTGGAGAAGCAAAATGCTGTAATTTCACTTAGAGCCTGCAGCAAGATTCACCCAGTTGATACTGAACATTACAAAAGTTTGTTTATTTTATGCATTTCCGTTCTCAGCACGACGCACCTTCTGTCCAGGGATGTGAATGCATTACTAGTACTTTCAGGAGATGGAATATGTCCATCGACAAATTCCACTGTTTATTTATGGTTAATATTTCACAGCAATCAACATTAAATATGTTCCTATTTGATAACAATCTGAGGCCAACACCTTCCCTTTTGAGGCTCCCAGTAAAATGATAACCTTTGAGACACATCAGCTGCCTGACGTAAAAGCTGAGAATTGTCTCCATCGAACAACTCAATAACTGATCTACATCTTTATGACTACAACTTCTCATTATGGAGCTATAGATACCACCTAAACCACTTCAGTAAGACACAAGCAATGTGGGCTTAGCTCAGCATATCAAGACACTGATATAAATTCTACTGGGAAGTCTTCCCAGCTGGACAAATCCCAAACCACAGAGCATTTTTCTGGTTGGTATCTGTGGGGCTGCATGGCTAATATTCCTGCAGTGCACTTCAGTTATGAACTGGAAGAAAGACACACAGAAAACTTAAGAAAAGGCGACTAAGTAGTTAACCCCATTTGGAAAAAGGACAGACATTCAGGAGTTAAGAGGTTTGTATTATGCTGAGAGGCAGCAAAGATAAACAGAGGGGTATGGTATAAAGGGCTCTGCTTCCTAAAGGGAGGCAGCCTTTAAGATCACCTGGTTTAGTGAAAGGTGCACCAGCATGGCAGAGGGCTGGAACAAGATGTGCTTGAAGGTCCCTTCCAAACCAAACCATTCCATTTTGTGAAGACGGGACCAAGCAGATCATGGTTGTAAGGATCTGCAGATCATTAAAGAGATATGAGTACTAGAGCTTGCACATTGGATTTGGGGCAGAGCTGACTTGGAAAAGGTGCAGATAGAATTGCAGATGATTGAGTGATGTTCTGACCAAAACCATCCCCGGAGATTTCTGGGGTTATTGGAAAGTGGGGAAATGGGTTGCTAGGCCCCAAGGCAGCAAATCTTGTCTGTCAGAAAGAAATGGAAGAAGTGATAGTGAAAGGGCAGAAAGAATGATCATCTTCCAAGCATCAAAAGGAAGGGCTGAAGGGCAGAATTTTGGAAGGCTGACAAAATGATTTACTGCTTCCATGCCCTATGGAAGCTCAGGGTCTCCATGCTGCTAAGAATGGTTACTGTCCTCTCACTCAATGTACTGTGCACATAAAAAAATCTGACAGGGAAGAATCTAATTACCATTCCCTAAAGGCTCAGAGACTCTCCATTGATAAAACTCCATCAGAATAGTACAGGCACTATATTAACAATTCTGAACTGCTGCAAACGTGATTTATTCTGTATTCCTTTCCTGTTCAGGCTGCAGTGCAGAGTCCTGATGCCCTTTGGACATCCCAATAGAATCCAGCCCATTGCCTTTGATCAGTTTGTATTTCTGCTCACCATGAAACAGAAACAAGCAAAATCAGTATTCAGGATTTGTGGAGACATTAATATTTTAAAGGATCAGGTTTAATGGGTTAAAATTATTAGAATGAGACTCATACCTACATGTCACAATGTACTTTTAGCACATACACACATTCTTCCCCCCTCTGAAATTCCATACCTTGATCTCTTGTGCATTCTTTCTTAGTGTAAATCCTTTAAATAGATTATATTTAAAGAACCACTTATTTGATGCTAGGAAGAGATGCTAAAGCAATATTTTGACAGGTGTTTATGAAGTGATTAAGATATTCTATTTATTCTACACAGATACAAAAAAGGATGGTCATTTATTTTGCTAACTGATATGAAATGGTAAGGACCAGACCTTTAAATTGATGGAAAGACAGAAATCAGAGCCTGTTGTCCTTTCTTCATTGGACAAAGCAAGAGCCCCATGAAGAGAAAATCCTGTCCTTGAGGAACCTGTATGATGACAACATGAAGGAGATGGATGAATCAAACAGGATGGAGAAGAAGAAGAAAGTCTTATGTCTCAGTCCTTTGAGCAAGCCTGTATTTTCCCTGCTTATCTTTCTGGATACAGCCAGTGATGTTACAGTGGTCTCCCACTACAAATTCCTATCTACAATACAGGTTTTCTCTGCAGGCTATTTCTATGGTTCATCACAATCTTTATGACATGAATAGCTACATGTACATTTATTTATTTATTGTTCTCTGCTCTTTCTGGAAAATAAAACAAAACAAAACCCCAAATAAACGAACACATACCCCCCAAAACAAACCAACCAAACAAAATACCCTGAACAAACCAACCAACCAAAAAACCCCAAACCTATCTCAGCTTTCCTACTACCTTGACAACAATAATATAGCAAATGCTGTTTCCACAGAGAAAACCCCTGGGTATCTCAGAGAAGGTATGTTGTGGATTTAGGCCTTACCTCTCAAAAAGATGCATCACTTTCCTGATACCACAATGTGGAGAGAATGTGACATGCCAAGTGACAATAACATTTTACAGGAAGAAGTTACAAGCCCCACCTCCACGTTCTTAGAAACTTGGGTAACTTGGATAGTGTACCTGGAAACCTGAGTTGCACCTTGAGCATTAAGTTCAGTAGAGAAACCAGCTGGCAAGAGCATATTTGAACAAGCAGCCACATGAATGAGCTCTCAAACACATTCTGGGTACCTCCGGTAGCGTAGTGTGGAATTCTGTTTTATCCCACATTAAGAGGAAAAACAATTTTCATTTATTTGACAGAAGGAGTAACTGATTAATCTAGATACTTAAACAGTTGTCCTGAAGGAAGAATATGAAGTTTTGATGTATCTCATATCTTCTCAAGTCCTTCTTCAGCTTTTTCATGGGCCTCCTTTAGGCATTGGAAGGGCTTTGTCCTTCCTAACCTGCTCCCTGTGGTTGAAATCCCCCATGAGGACCAGGGACAGTGAACGTGAATATTAAGTGCTGTTAATGGCACTGCCTCTGTTTTAATCCCTTTGCTGCCAGCCACTCACTTGCTTCACTATCACCAAGTGCAGTAATTAAACTTAAAACTCAAGTGATTTAAAACACCCCACCAGGACATGCTGAGGTAGCTGGAAGGACTTATCTAAGGTTTGTTTAGGGAGTGACCTCTGGAACACGGAGACCTCCTTGTAATGAACACCGCCCAGCAGAGGCAGAAAAGTAAAAGCCAAGGAAGTATAAAAAGACTAGGAAAGCTACCAGCACCCAGGAGCTCAGAGATCCAGACCCTGTTTCCCTTCTCCAGCTTCCTAAGTTATATATTACTTATGACAGCACTTCCAGTTACCAGTAGGGCCTGTGGCATAAAGAATGCACTACAAGCTAGAGATTTTTTTCTTTTTTTAAGGTACTAAACAGGGTAAGTTCACAGCCAAATCCTTAGGGAATTTTGCTTATAAGTAACCTCCAGGCAAAGCATGAGACATTAAATTATTGCAGTCTGAATGTCCAGCCAGGTTTCTTTTCCCCACCTTGACTATAACATCCTTATCTGCATTTTGGCAATCTGATGGAGACAATGCTGAAAGCTTCGCTATTCACAAAGTAGATGATACTCATGGCTTTCCCCTCATCCACAGATTCAGTCATTTTATCACAGGACCAGATGGGTCCAGCTAAGTGTACCAAGGGTAAATCATAAAATCATGGAAGAGTTTAGGTTGGAAGTGACTTAAAAAGATCAGGGATCCAGGGGCAGCCACAGCTTCTCTGGACAACCTGTGCCAGGGCCTCACAACTCTAAGAGGGACGAATTTCTTTCCAACATCCAATCTAAATTTATTTCATTTCAATTTGAAACTGTTTCCCCTTGTCCTGCCACTCCAGGCCCTTGTCAACAGAGTCTCTTCATCTTTCTTGCAGGCTCCCTTCAGGTACTGGAAGGCTGCAATTAGGTCACCTCTTTTCCAAATCCATGCTGACCTTCAAGTCACCTCCTTTTCCAGAAATACGTCAAGAAAATTCACACCATGATTTTCTTTTTCAGGGACAGAAGTGAAACTGCCTTGTTAGCATTTGCCTGGATTGTCCCTCTTGCCCCTTCTGACAAAGGGTGAAGCATTTACCCTTTTTTCCAGCCATAAGTGTTCTCTAGAATGTAGAAATCCTGAAGGCTTCTGAAATAAATTGAATACAGTTTTTCATGCTCTCTTTACCCCTCTGGCAAAGAAATTTGCTGCAAAACATACCCACACACCGAGTTCTAGCTTCCTGGAGATCAAAGCAAGGGCAGCAGCTTGGGAACTGCCCACATCCAACAGGGAGTCAACCATCAGGGAGACAGCATGCCTCCAGGCATGGATACGGCACAACAAGGAACACATCAGCTTTCTGAACAGGTTATTGCCTTTCTCCAGGCAACCTCCCCGGGCAGAAATCTACCCATAAGAATGTTTTTCCCTCCTCCACCATTGAGAATTTTGTCACTCTTTGTATGAAAATGCCCTTCCCAATGCTGAAATTATTTGTGGGTAGATAGTTCAGGTGGTTAATTCCCCAGGTGTGGACACACATACAATGCCAGAAGTGGCACAGTTATATTCATGTGGTCTTTTGAAACACAAGCTTATCCCTTGAAGAATGATAAACCCTTTTCTTACCCTCCTGCATCCCTATTGTGCTCTCACAACCTGCTTTATACCTGAACACTGAATAATGAGTGTGGTACTTCTAGAAAAGGTTTAAAGAAGTCAGACTAAGAGCTGTTACAGAAAGTATCATGAAACTTTTGAGTGAAGGTGTAACTACCCATATTTACAATGTGTGTGTGTTAGAAAATTTCAATACATCCTTAATAAATAAAACAATATAAACTTCAGACAAGTACAAAGCCCTCTGGACACCATAATTTTTCAAGACGCATTCACTAAAAAAAAGAGAACCTAAATAACTTATTCTTGCTTCATCCAAAGGGGAAATTTTCAATGTAATGGAAAAATATGACTGACTAAAAATTTCACTACAATTTAGACCTCTAGTCCTGCAATTATGAAACCAAAAAATAGTTTAAAATAGTTTAAAAAGTAAATTGTTACTTTGGAAGGGTATCTTGGGTTTTGGGAATTTTTTTCCCCCTCTTTTTAGGGCCCTGGGGCTGGGGATCTACCAAAGCAATCAAGGTAATTCTAGGAAAAAGTTCTTTTTGATTGTCCTTACCCATATTTTCTTTGTCAAAAAAACATGTAGGAGGCATTTTTTTCTCCCTCCCAACTAGGAAGATACTGAATGTTCACTGTAAACATTTATATAATATACAGATGAAGTACTTGTAGTATTATACACAACTCTGCCCAGCTTGGAGCCAGATCCAGGCTCTTGTTTTGCTGAACTCAGCAGTAGATTGGAGGCTGAAAAACACATTTTGATATTTTGCAGATAAAAAAATCAAAATAAGAGACCTTTTTTCTTAAACTAAGCTGTGAAATCCCACTTTTAAGATGAGATGGCAACATAAGGAGACAGCCAGCAGAAAAGACAAGAAAAATGAGACGACACAAAATAATGAAGATCAAAAGTACACACACAGTTAGCTAGTATCAAAGGTTTGTTTGGTTTAGAAACAAGCCACAAGTCAGTGCTTGTTTTTATTATCCATATTTGCTATTTCTACTGCAGCAGTGCCCAGAAGTCCCATCCAGACATCCCACGCTTGGTCCCTGCTTCTAAATCTTGATGTAATCAGACACTGACTACCGCAAAAGCTTCATGTATGAGGAGATCACTCTAAATTTTCTCTCTCATCTAAATCATATAAATAGTAAGACACACACTTGGCAAAATTCACCCAATTCAGATTGTAACAACACAAGGCAAATTTCTGTTAACTCTTCAGTGGCACTCACTTTGACACAATCTCCTTGAATTTAGGATAAAACAGACCCAAACTGCAGCACAAGACTGATGCACCACTGAAGACACACCAACCTTCTTCAATGAAAACAAGTAAAAACTTTTAGTAACTGAACATATATAGGATCAAAAATCAGCCTAATGAAAATTTTCAATAGAGTGAATAAAGTATGCCTTTATTTTAAAAATATTTAGCTAGACTAGCAACCCTTTCCCTTTGCCAGCTCCAGATTAAACACAAATTAGGCCAGAACAGCAGGCTCTGGACAGCCACCTCCACATTCCAGAGTGCAGCAGTGAATTATCCCTGTTCCCAGAATTAATAGGGTTTTCTTCTGCAGAGTCAGACCAGCTCATTCTGGTAGTCTGGCTGCAGTCAGTTTGTGCTGCTCACAGTCACACCATCGTTCACATTTAACTATGAATGGAAGAGCTGTTTCGCTTCAAGAAGCAAAATTAATTTACAACACTAATAATACTCTCGCTCCCATCTCCCCTTAAAAGAAAGCAAAAGGCCTAATACAAGCCCCCAGAAAATTACCAAAGCCCAATTTTCAGGCTTGGGCTCCTTGGCACAATTCACACATTTTGATTTGTGTTTTCAATGACGCAAGTCAGAACCTCACTGTTTTTTAAAGCAATCTCCCTAATATATTTGGCAGTTCTTACAGGTCTGGTAAATGTAATAAGAACAGCAGGTTGGGTTTGCCAGAGTAAACTACAGTCAAAGGTGACCTCCATACAACTTTCAAGTTGTGTGATCCTCTGGAGGATGGATTTTAGGACCACTTGTGGGACACCCAGAAGATCAAAAGCTCTGGATTGTGAATATCAAGATGCACCCCTGCGTCACAAGTGGGAGCTTTCTCAGAGGCCCCAAGGACCAGAGTACTGCTCCCCCCCTTCTCCCCAGTATTTCAACAACTTTATCCATGTACTAGCCAGGGATCAGGGTTTGAGAGGGAAGTAAAAACAGAAGTTTAAAGATTCTGCCCCACTATCTTTTGGATTTCTTCTTAAAAGAAGAAATGTGTTTTGTTCACAACAAAATTTGTTTCTTTGCAGAGTGTCCCACTCAACTCACTACACGGGGTCTTCTGACAAAATTGGTCTTAGCCTTCATCATTCAGCCACAGTCTGCTGCCAGAGGAAAAAAAATACTAGCAAGGAAGGCCAGAGTTCAATTTAGGAAAACAGAAAAGCTTTCTTTAAGAAAAAAAGGGAAGAAAGAGCTGAGGATACAATGGAATAAAATCAAACACAAAGGATAAAACATGAGTTAACTTTACATTGTGTTGAATGACCAAATAGGCAGTTCTGGTCTCTGGGTACTGACTGATGGCTCCATTGCCAACTCACTCCAGAAAAAGATGAGCCTGTATTCTTAAGTACAATTTGAAGGCCCTCAGAGGTTGTCTGAGGTCAGCTGTCCTCATTCAGCCCCAATTCCAAGCAGAGAACCCACGCCTGCAGATGACCTGCGGTACAAGAGCCGCCCCGCCAGTGTCCAGAGAGGTTCTGAAGTACAACAGCCCAAAAAGGAATTGTGCCAACTCGCACACATCAAGAGCCAAGTCCTGGGCTCCAGCAAAATGACAAACATTGTTTAAAAACATGTTTGCTGAAGGCCTTGTTGGTGAACGGGTCACTTGGCAAAACTGAACACAAGGCATGCTGTGCAGCTGCCTAAAAAGCTCAGCTCTCCTGTGTGCCTCAGCAAAACCAGGATCCAGGAGAAATTAGTGGCCTACAAAGGATGCCCAACAGGACTTCTCTAATGATGTTGCTCCATGGCCTTGCTGCTGGGAAATGGCTCTGATTTCTGCTACTGATGTAAAACTCTCAAGCCTGCATAGGAGAGCTTTTCTCTTCAATGCTCTTTGTTCTTTTCCCATCCTCTTTGAAAATGCCATGCTGAACTCCTCCATCCCCCTCATGCACACTCTCCCACTTCCTTGATTTTTTCCTTCAGGATATGTAGACAGCAGTGGTGCTGATACTGAAGGTTTTCTCCTAGGAAAGAGACCTGGATGGAGAGATCTCCGACTGGCATAAAAGTAAATCTTGTGGATTAGAGAATCTAAGGCCTCCCTTCAGTCACATGAAAAAAATTCTAACATTAGGATACTATGTCCATCTCCAACTTGACACACAGTTCAGATGCAATCACATGAGAAAAGAGGTGGATGAAAGCAGTACCAATAAAGGTGGATGATCAGCAGTGCCAGTAAAACAATGATTTCTTGGGTTTTGTCGTCTGCAAACTCAGAAACTGCCTAGCCTGCTTATGCTCCAAGGCTGGAATCAGACAGTGTTGGTTACCTAGATTTCAAAGAGTGATTAACTGCATTTTCATCTCTGTACCAAACACTCTGTGTTTTCTCCTGTGTTTAAATTGCTATCATCTAAAGTTGAAATACTGGCAGGGAAATCAAACTCATACATGTAATTATCCTGAACAAAATGAAAATCCACCAGAATGCCAAAGAATTAAAAGGACAACTTGTAAACTACTTACTTGGGTCCATCACCTCTTCGAAATCTACCTTTCACAAGATACTCAAGCAAAGCTAAATGAAGGCACCAAGTGAAATTCTACTGATTCCAGGAACCGGGCCTTGGCTGCACACCAGAAAGTACGCAGGCATAAATGCAAATTCAAGCAATGTTATGAAGATACTTTAAAGCTGTGACTCAACTGCAATCTTAGTTTGCTAACTCCCTTATGAGATTCGCACTTTCTTCTGTATGACACCCTTGCACATTAAAGAAAAAATATTGTGAAGTTACAGGCTGTAAGTGTCCCAAAATATCACTGCTTATGGAGCACTAAAAATGCATTTCATTTTACAGATGGCAGCAAATGCAGCTTAACTGCAACCTCTACACTGTTACTGACAAGAGAAAATCTTATTGTTGATGTTTTTTAATTGCTTCACTCTCAAGGTACTGCCTGCTCATTTGCTTCAAGGGCTGAACTTTCATCAGCTAGCAGAATCTTCACTGCAGAATCTTCACTAACACACAAATCCCTTGGGATACCCAAAACTAACTAAAACTAACTAAAAATTACTAATTTGAAAGAGAGTGCCTTTATGCACATATGTGCATTTGTGTCTGTACAAATATGTATGTATTAATTGGGCTGCAGAGCCCAATTTTTTGCTGGGTGCATAAAAAGCTCATCCAAAACATTCCTTGTACAAAATGAGGTCTCTTATATCAGAGTTCTCAGAGAGCAGCACACAATTAACCACAATATCTTTACAGATTTAGTAGAATAACTGAATATTATTATTTTAACATATACACATCTCTTGTTAGATATCTTTATGTAAAACAGAAAATTCTCCTTTGTTTCCAGGGATTTTTAAACTTTACTGCATGAGCAGCACATGGATTAGCATACAATTGGCTATAGGAATTTTTCTGGAATGCTTCTATTTGAGGCTCTGTATTCTCTCCTGGAGGTGCTGCTGTTTAGGTCATGATCTACTTGACATCATGAAGTGATTCTAAGGGGAAAAAACCCCAGAAAAACAAAAACAAAAAATCCCTTCTGAAATCTGATGAATTATTGTGGTTCCAGTCCTGGCCACAGGAAATTTGCATGAAGCAGGAAGTAAAGATAAAATTGAGGGGCAGCTTTTACAGATTGCTCTGCAAGTGGTGGGTATGTGTGTAGAATGACATGAAGACAGAAACTATTAATCTCCTTACTGTTGCAGCTGAGCAGGTAGGCATGGAGAAAGCTGAGGTGCACAAAAAGATCTTGTTTTACCCTTCATACAAGGCAAATTTTCTGCACACACACCCTGCAAGGATCAAGACTGCTGAGCTGGCAGCTGCTGCCAGGCAGGTAGCCCCTGGTTGATGCTGGACTACCCTGATTAATTCTGGGTTTCTCTTTCCAGTGGAAGAAGAGGAAACTGATGTGTCAGGTTTTGACTCCAAAATATTTTTCTTCACCGAATGATGAGCTCACTTAAAATGAACTGAGAAGCATCTTTGCTTTCAATGACTTACTAATTTCAGAGTAATCCACCTTGTTTCTACAGTTTCATACCGTACTGTGTTTTTGTTTTTCATTTAGAACCTTATGTCATTTAAACATTCTTAATTCCTTTGTGATTTACTGTGTACCTTTGTATAACTGGAGGAAACTGAAAACTGCAGTCTATTTTTTGAGCACTTTTTCTGGGTTAAGTAACGGTGGCCCACCCACCGGCGTCACAATCAGTAAATTGCGCCAAATGGAGGTGTTACACTGACAACGTCACGATCACAGCACGCTGTGTGCAGATTTGAGATGGCCCACTGGGGGTCCACTTCGTCAGGGACCCTGGTGGAACTGTGCACTACCAGTGATGTGGCCCTGCACAGCATGAAAGCTGCAGCCCTTCGGGACTGGCCAGAACCGAAGGCAAGTACACCGTGGGGTCTGGTACCCTACCACGAGTCTCCAGCACTCGATGCCACAGGGTTGTATCCAGCGCGGAGCCTTAGGTGGCAGTGCATGGCACTAGTCCAGGCCTGCTCCCACTTGGAGAGATGTACTGCAACCACAGCACAGTTTCATCGAGGGATCTACAGCCCTGCCACAGTTACCTGCTTGACGTATATTCCCCTCCAAACACAGAGGTCAACCAGGCTGGCACTAGTGAATGCACGGCACACTTCGTTCAGGTTGGAATGGGGGGGTCCTGAGAGCCAAGCACCACTACCTCCCAAGCACTGCCCACCCTACCCAATGTCACCACCCTGTGGGTAAAGGTGACCCATGTCTCACGACCCTGGCTCACAATCATGAGTCGCATGGGATTTACCATCGACTCAAGCTTTTGCATCGAGAAAGGTACAACTGAGTGGGTGATGAATCAAAAGAGTTGATTTTACTACTGTGAATATCCACAGGAGCAGAAGGACTGAAGATGATTAGCAAAGATGGAGCATTACGCTGTGACCTGTGACTGAGGTTTGAATTCTGTACCATCTGGCAGAACTTGTGACCTGGAGACAAATGGCATCCCCAAGGCTTGTCTGGGTTTCAGCAGCACTGCCTCTTTCTTATGACAATGTATCCCACCATTAGATCATAATCCTTCTGAGAGGTTCCAGTACTGCAAGTTCTGCTTTTAAGGGGCAAGATCAACAGGAACCATGCAGATACCACCACAGAACTGCATCTCTAAGTGATCAGAGACTGATGTCTCAGGGAGAGAGTCATACAGGAGTACAAGGAGAAGCCACGTAATATAAGGGAAACACCTTCCTGCAGTCAGAAATACCTTCAGGAAGGGGCCAGAGCACAAGTCTTAGGAGGAGTGGCTTAGAGAGTTGGGGTTGTTTAGCCTGGAGAAAAGAAGGCTCAGGGGGTACCCCACAGCTCTCTACAACTACCTGAAAGAAGGTTTTAACATAGAAGCTGGTCTCTTCTTCCAGGTAAGAAGTGATAGAATGGAAAGGAGACGGTCTCAAGTTGTGTCAGGGAAGGGTTACACTGGATATCAGGAAATATTTTTTTCACCAAAAGGGTTACCAAGGATTGAAACAGGTCTGGAGTGGCTGAGTCACCATTCCTGGAGGTATTTAAAAGATGTGAAGATGTGATGCTTAAAGACATGGTTTAGTGGTAGACTTGGCAGTGCTGGGTTAACAGCTGGACTCTGATCGTAAGAGTTTTTTCCCAAGATAACTGATTCTACGACTCTATGATTCTATAACTCATTCGTTCTTCAAACACTCAAAGACAGGAAAAATATTATTTCAGTCTTGGCCTTGAACACTTTGAGGGACAGGGCACATACAGAATCAGAGAATCAGTTAGGTTGGAAAAGACCTTAGAGATCATCAAGTCCAACCTATGACTTAACACCACCATGTTCCATCAACCTAAAAACCTCATTAACCCTAATCCAAGGACAGGCCTCTCTACAGTGGTCACAGCAGATTTCAGGGATGCTGTTCCAGATGGAGTGACTCTGCACCAGTTTGGCATGGAGAGAAGCCAAGAACAATCATAGGAGGTGGGGAAAGATAAATCTGGAGTGATTTTCTGAAATTTATAGGGCCTTGCTGGATGTTTGCTGATAAACACAGCACACTTCACAAAGGAAATACTGAAGAGACAAAGATGTCTGATAGCATTGCCCGTCTCATTGTGCAGCTCTAGACAAAGCTTTGCATGGAAGAGAAGGTCTGTCTGTAGCATCTGCTGTAACTAGAAGGGTTAACTGTGGTTGGACAACAGTAAAAAGCAGCAGCATTTCACAGTCACACCCAATTCCCCCTTTTCAGCAGCCTCTTTCACAGCCTCCGTATTTTCTCTCTGAATTATCAGAGACATTAATAAGAGCCTTTTCCACTCTCCACTTTGTCTGATCTTCCTAATTAGGAACACTGAACAAACATATCTGAGAAACAGCCTGGCAGCAGCAAGGCCTTGGTTCACTGCATGCAGGGCATGGAAAATGCTCTGCTCTCCCAGGGACAGCAGGAAAGCTACCATCAGTGACTCAGCATTAGCCCAGTAACTGCTCTCCAAGGAATCCAAGACAACCCTTCCAAGCATTCCTGCCTATTTCTGAGCACAGAGGGATCAGACAGCAAAAAAATGCTCCTTGAAACAATTCCCTACCCCTGATAAACACACATCTTCCAACAACTAAAGATTATACAGCCCTGTCAAGCTTTGCCTCATGATCCACATCTCCGAACACATCCAGGCAGCAGCCAATACTGAAATCTGGGGATTTTTTGTGAAGTAGCTGTGCTCTGTGCAAGGCAAACGTGGCACTTCATTAAGCACAGGGTAATAGTTTGATTCCCTTAGGGACTTGCTGCTGGAAAATAGAACACCTCGTTTCATAAATAGGCAAGGTCACCATGCTTGTTTTGGATTTGATGCTGAGATAATTGAGTGTCTGTTCATTATACATTGAATATTAATGCTTTAATGCACCTGCATGTAAAATTAATTTTACTAGACCTAAGGAAAACAGCCTTATATTAAATATCAATGCATACTCAGCTACAGAAGTAAAAGAATTCTGATTTATGCCCAAACTATTTTCTGTATTTTACCTTCCATGTTGGATTCAGAAGCTGAAATATTCCAAGTAACCAACTGTTGAAAAGCACAAACTAAGTTATTTTGCCCGTTGACACTGTATCACCCTTTTGTAACCCACAGCTGCTCTTCTATTTAACCAGAGTCATCTTCCAGCATATTCACATGCACACACTGTGAACAAGACAGTGCACAAGTGTGACACCTCGGTGTCTAAACTCCTGTAGACAGATAAAAGCCAGTAAATTTCACAGAGATATATCAAAAGGAATCAAAATTCTAAATGAATTATTTTAAAATATTTCTAAGCACTACCAAAATCAGGAGTCCTCAGAGGACCTTACTTGAAGAACCTAAACATTATGCAACTAATTCTAACCAGTCTGCTTCACTTTGATCTCACTTCTTCTCAAATACTCATTTTATCTCTTTGTTTAGAATATTTAGAAGTTGGCAGCCTGCATTTCTCCGTTCCTTTGGTTCCTGGAATACTTCCTTTCTGGATGTGCAATCAAGAAAATTCAGAGGACAATACTAGGTCAAAGGTAAATGCAAAAGAAGAGTTACTTGCAAAGTGAATGTCATGGGTCAGTAGAGAAGATTACGTAAGGTAGGATATGAAAGAAGAAATAAAGTATGTTTTCCCAAACCCAGATACAAATACTATTTTGCGTTAAATCAGTAGTTTGTGAGGAAAAGGAATAATTATTCATTAGAGTTTAGAAATTATAAAGGTACACAAAAATAGCACACATAAATAAGAGAAAGGATTTTATTCTGAAGTTTCCTGTGCTTACTTCAATGTATCTCATCAGAGATTATGATCAGAAATTTCAAATGCAAATGTTGTCTCAAGATCTGGAACAAAGTTTTGCTGCATTTTTATTTGTTAAATACCTCAGGGGTTTCCCAAACTGGAGGATGCAAACCACAACTGTAAATGAAAGGGCAGTCTCTAGAGTGTGATCAACTAGAAAAGATCTGCAAAAATGTTATGAATAATGCTTCCTGTCCTCCTCATCTGTCATTAAATTAACATCTAGTGGAATTAACAGCTTCATTTCTAGAAAAAAAAATCTCCAAGGGTATAAGCATTTGTACACAGCAAACACCTTCGAGGTGCCTTAGGCAGGGATTTTTGAGTAATTTTAAAATTATCAGCATCAGAATGACACCTTCTTCCTTGAGAGGACCTGGATGACTTGTGGGAGCTTTTTTTCTTCCCAAGACTGCAGCAGCCTAACTTAGAGCTCTGCCTTCTCCTTTTGTTCATTTGAAACAAGTTGGAGCAGGTTGCCAAAGGTTCAAGGAGAGGTTATCAGGTCCTGTTTGCTGTTGGCATGTCTAAAACTGCTGACTCATGCTAGGAAGAAAAATGGGTACATCTAATACAGCTGTAACAATAAAACAGCTATTAGGGAACCTCACCTAGAGCTAACAACACCTCCAAGCTGTGCTGCCCAACTGAAGAGATAAGCCAGTAGTATTTATACATAAAATGCAAACAGAGTTTACAGAAGGCTTGATAAGTACCTACGTTTATAATTTCCCGCGTTTTAAAACACAAAAGGCAAAAACACACCCCATTCGGGATTTTGTTAGTTGGTGACAAAAAGCATTATCCACTGTGATGAAAACTGAGGGTCTTGGACTTGGCAGCATGAGATTAAGGGTTGGACTCAAAGACCTTGTGGATCTTTTCCAACCTAAATCATTCTATAACAGACTTGCAAAAATCAACCAATGTGATTGTTTCCTTTCATATCACTCAAAAATTTTCCTGAATATGAAAATAATCTACCCTCTGTTATAAACAAACAAAACCAAACAAACTCTGTTTTTGGACATACGTAAGATTTTCCTAGCTTAATGCCTCAAAACATTAAAAGGGAAAAATATGTTTTCTGCCAGACCTACTTGTCTCAAAATCACCACCTATTTTACTTCTAACTTCTGCAGCAGGAGAAGGATTCTTCCAGTTAAATCTTGTTCAAACTTTTAGACCAATACTCTATAAAGATATGCTGACATTTCTCAGATTAATTCCAAGTAATTCCTTGCCTGCTAGGGCCAAATTTGTCTCTTCCTCTCATTTCACATCAGTTATGTACAAATTCACGCTAGCATTAGGCATGAGCTTGAACTGTGGCATTTATCATAGCTGGAAGAGTCTTTGCAAGTTCACAACCTCACCACTGGCTTAAGATATGGAGAATCTTGAGGGCCTCAGGCCAAGTCAGTGTCTCCTTACAAATGTTTACATTAAATACAGCAAAGGGAAAGGGCTTTGACATCCTTCTTGCCACTAGAGATTTCCTCACTGGGATGGCAAATGAAACAGGATCAAGACACATGGGTGGAAGTCATGCAGAGAGGGAAGTAAAAAGATTACATTGTTACAGTGTAAAATGCTGTGGCACCCATCAAAATCAAACATATACAGCTTTGTTCATGTACAATTCTTTTGGCTGTTTGTCTTAGACATAGCAAAAAGACAGTTGTTACAGCAGAAGTCAGCATTCTGATCTTCATGAACTGAGTAGAACAGCAGCCCTTTGCATCACCCAGCTAAACAGATTTCAGATTGGATTCCAGAATAAATCATATGAACTTACCTTACATTTCAACATGTTGGCCACTCTCTCTTGCATTGACTGTCCAGCCTTTGGCCTGACAAGAATATAAACTGCTTTCACTTCAGGGCTGGAGCGCAGAAGTTTTTCCACCAGTACTTTGCCCATGAAACCTGTAGCTCCTGTGATAAGTACAGTCTTTCCATTGTAATAAGCTGAGACTGAAGACATGGTGCTTTCTTGTTCTGTCCCTTCCTGCAGCAGGTACCTGAGAAGATGCAGAAATAAAGCTTTAAAGGCTTTGGGGATAACTTTTTTAGTCACCTACATCAACTCAAATTAGTTCAGTCAATGGCAATTTAAAAAATTATTTTAAAAAAAGTCTTCATTGCAAAAATAAACCACAAAAATCTGAGAAGCTTAAAAAAATCAAGCTCAGCCTTAACCTCCACATGACACCACAGCTGTACACAGAGGTCAAACACAGCTCATGCTGTCCAAGGCTCCCAGCAGGAGATGCTCACTGCAGTGCTGAACAGTGTTTATCTGCTACTGTGAAGTGGCAGCCATGAAGATACGCAGCTATCTCTACAATACAAAGGAGAATGAGATTTCCTCGCAAACACTGCTGTGTTTTCCACTTCAATTCCACTGTGCCTATGGCATTCCTTGTCAGCCATCACTCTTCTACATGCTCAGTCTTTTCCTGTTGCCTTAGCTTGGAGTAACACCATGAAGAAAGCTCTTCTTCAAGAAGATACAGTGCAGTGACATTGCTCTGCACAACTGCAACACCATATGCAGGTCACCACCCTTTATGAGCTGTTATGACCAGAACTCATTCCAGCTCACTCTCAGGAGTGTAGACATGGTAGGCTCCCCTTTGCAGATCCACTGACACAGACCAGGCTCCCACATGACGTGTCCCAGTTAAATATTTGAATTAGATGTAATGGTTTCAGGCCTGAATGTTCCCAGCCATCCTAATTCAAACTCTTAAGTTGATTAAATGCAAACAAGGCTGGACTGAATCCCCTTAGAAAAGCCCCTCTCTTTCCCTTGTTAGCCAAACAGAAGCAAAACAATCATCTTTGAAGTGGGGCAGACCACAGCAAGTACAAAACACAAACTGCAAGGAAAAGGCTCATGAAAAATATCAGTAAGTGTTTTGAAAAAAGCCTACTGAATTTGAAACAAAAAGAAACAAAAATAGTAGGATACTGTCAATCATGTATTCAAGAACCAGAGCCATGATCTTCCATTATCCCAGAAAAACTGCTCTTCCTCCAGCAGAGGCTTCAGAGACACAAACTAGGGAGTCAAGCCTAACAAAATATTTCTGTTCTTTCCCAGTGCTGCCTGGGACCACAGTACTCAGCATCAAACCAATGAAAACCCACAGATTTCTTTATCCATGACACATCGAGGTGTAGAATCCAGTGTGGAAAGTGGGTCAAGCAGAATAACCTCTCAGGGACACTATTTTATAAGCTAATAGCTGTGGGTATTCTAGCTCAGTGAATTTGGTTATTAGCCTATCTTCAGATGTCATCTAGATTATAACTTAGATGAATGCAGAAGGCTCATCTAAGCCTATTAAAAACTTGTTCTTATTAAAGAGCTGGCCACTTGGGAAGTTAAACCAACAGGTTAAAACTAATGGATAATTAACTTATTTATAACAAAATATCCCATCTTGTTCCGGTTTGGAAAAACTGATTCATACTGGAAGACAGGAACCTGCAGAGCCTGGAAGCATGTGAAAGGTGTGTAGGGCCAGAAGAAGGGCAAGTAGTTTAGCCAGATGAAGACAAAAGACCTCAGAAATTTGGCAACACACATGCGCTGCTGTGTAGAAAGATGAAGGAGAGAAGTCCTTAGACACTAGAGACCATACCAATTCCACTGAACAAAAAGGTTTTGTTTCCCACAGGAAACAAAAAGATAAAATATAAGGACCACTTCCAGCCACTGGATACTTGCTTTGAATTTGTATGCAGAAGATCATATCTGCACAAACAGTGGTACATTTGTAGAGTACTTTGCACCACAAACAAGATTACCAGAAGAGTTACTCTCCTTCCCACACTTCGGGAATAGAGAGCATTTCCAGCCTGCATCACTAAGCATTGCTGCTTTGACTTAAGAGCTGTAGACTACTGAACAAATAACCGTGAAAGGCTTCTACATGTGGACATCAATTTATTATGTTGTTTCATTTGGCTTCCCTGCTTCAGTTACCTAAAAAGGGCTTCATTTGTTTTGGCCAGATGTTCAGTGCTGGCTAGAATAGTAAAGTAAATAAATCACACTACTTTGAAGTGTCCCTATAACTAACCATGCAGCTATGTTTCATTAAGTATTTCTGACAAGGACTACATGCACGTAACTGAGAATTCTTCTCCCTCTAGTGTGACACCATTTTGAATGATTCCAAAAAACCCCAAAAATTTAATCTCCCAAGCCATTCTGGTCTGATGAAAATGGAAGTACCAAATGTAGCCACTGAAAAATCAAACTTTCAAGGCAGTCTGCTGTTACTCTTGATTACTGGCTTATCCTCCTAGGATTAAATGAAAAGGGAAGAAAAATCCCATCCTTTCTGTTTTCCCTAATAAAGCTGTCCAAGTTATACAGCCTAGAGTTCATAGGGACAATTTCAGAGTTGGATCCAGTTGTTCAGGGCCTCATCCACAATAAAAAGCCACAAAGAACGAGATGGTGTTTGCCTGCTATGGAAGCAGATTCGTGTCTCTTTGCAGTACATTTATTTTTCTATTTTCTAAGTGAGATTCAGAAGAAATTATAAAAATATTGTACTCATCCAATGACATGTTAATTATCAGGAAGGAAAATTTGTGAATTTGTTTAATGCACGCAAACAAAGTCATGTTTTGAAATCTTAACACAAAAATCAGAATGCTGCAATGTGGAATGTTAAGACAGATCCCTGAATCTCCACTGTTCAAGCAAATTTAAAGAGGCTTTTATTACATTCCACATTCAAAGGCAGATTCCAGTTTATATTCAGGATTGCTAAGATACTTTCAAGTTAGTCTTGAAATTTTAGTTTTGTACAACTATCTTTGTTTTTTTATATTTTTAAGAGTATGATGGATTTTTCTCTGTTTTTACTGATTTTGCTTGGTCTTTGTAAAGAAAGCACTAAAGAATGTATGGAGATTTTAAGGAACCAGAGGATTTCTGAGGTCAAAATGTATGGCCCAAGTAATGCCTGCTGACTTGACCCTTTGGAGGTCTACTTCAAACCGGGGAGAACTATATGCATGCCTTTTTAGCTTTTTACACTCAAACTGTTTCCTGGAGAAGGTTATACTTAGCCTTTAATTTTAAGGAACAAATAGTCAACACTGAGCACTGACTATTTTCCAGTCAATTAAACTACAAAGAATTAAGAGCCTGATAGAAATATTTGAACTATGGTCAATAGTTGCAGTGAGGTGACCCTTAGGGAGGCAGATAAAGACCATTTCATAGGCTGAAGTTCCTGGCTCTTCCAAATCTGACTGAAGGTGAGAAAGCCACTGAATTGTGGAGAGAAGCACATGTAAGGCTTTCCTGAAGCCCAGTTCAAGTGAGTATATATAGGCAACCCAGATGTTTTAGACACTAAATGGAGCAGCAAAGGAATCACTGATGCCACCTGAATTACTGAGTGCAGAATCTTTGCAGTAGCACAGATCTCCCTGACACTGACTTCAGCCAGAACATGAAAAAACCACGAGCCAGGAATCCCACTGAGCATCTCTGCAGACACAAGTGCACAAGCTGCTCTGAGGGTACTGCAGCCTCTCACAGTCTCCTCTGGATCAAACGGAAAGGACGGGCTACAGCACTGTGTTACAAAGCCACGATCCTGTGCCAAAGGACAAGCAAAGGGAAAAGTGGGAATCCTAATCTTACCAACCTAGTACTTCCCTCCTGCAAAAGACAACCCTTGTATCCTCAGCTGAATAGCACAGGAGAACTTACCCCACACCAAGAGCAGGTATGACTGGACTGGTATTCAACAGAACAACTACTCCACTGTCCTCATCTTTCACATACTTTGGTGATGCCAGATTGCAATGGTGTAATGCAGAGAGTTGGCCTCTATCAGAACCAGAGTGGTGGAAAGGGAAATGTGGACTTGAATGCTGCCACTGCCCACGGCAGCCTCATGACTGCAGGGTGTCAAGGAGGGACAGCAAAAGGGAGGATGAGCAATGGAGATGGACTGGAAGAGGTGATTATTTCAGTATGGTTTGGAGCACTGCCCTATTCAAACAAGACAGCAGCCATTTCAGAAGCTTATCTGTTGAGATATTTGTCTTTTCAATTCAGCTGTATAAAATGGAAAAAAAAATTAGTTTTGTGCAAGAGCAAAGGATCATATGCCTATAAACGGTCTCTTTGGGATTTCCTTACACTAGTTTTGATAAGCTCTTTCTTATACAACTTTATGCAGGGCTGTAATTTCCATACACAAGGGGGTCAGCCTGTTCAGATGAGTCTTCCAGAAATCATATTAAACGTAATGAACCAGCTTCAACCAAAATTACACTTAATGACAAGCAATAATTTTTGAAAGAAAGCTACAGAGAGCAAGAGTCCTTTAAGACAAAGTAATTCTTGGCCACTTTCGGAAAATATTTAGTCTTGGGTGAAAATATCCAATCATACATAAGACAGTTTTCTTTAATCAGGATTCTGGAAGAGTTATAATTAACCTGGAACATACAGAGAAAGAAAAATTCCTCTGTTTCTTCAGAGAACTTGTACAGCTGAGGTCAGAAAAAGCAATATAAAGTGGTCACAGACTATTTCTGTCTCATCAATTTACTTCTTCAGTCTATTAATTATTTTATGAGTTTAAAATGGACTGAACATTGGGGATGGCTGAACAATACATCTTCATATAATTATTTTCTCTTTTACATTTTGTCGCAGGATGCATTACAGAGCCTCTCTAAAGTAGACAAGTAATTATAATACATAAAAGCAATTATTTCTCATACGTGCTTTTTGCCTGAAAGCATTCATTGTTTGTTTAATCATCAGAAAATACAAACCATGCATGCTAGAAATAGCTGAAATAGTGACTTGTTTTACATCATACCGACTTGACTCCTGGCTCCTCAGTAACACCATGAGAAGGCCACTCAGCTTCTTTGATTTCATTTTCTGGGCCAAACTCACAACCAGGGAAGTTCCACTGCAATGACCAACGTTTCAACGAGGATTAACATGAATTATTTTAGATTTGAGCCTTTGGATTTAAAATAACTCCTGCATTTTCAGTAATAAGCAATCATGAATCAGAGCAGAAAATGGCTGTAATTCAACACCGAACACCATTTGTGACAACAGCACTGCTGACACAAACAAGCAGAAAGTACCAGCACAGAGGCACTGGAGTTACATAACACATTTCCAAAGGTCTTTAGGCACAGAAAGATTTGTGTAGTCTGTGAAGTCAGGGAGATTTTACAGATGACAGAAAATGAAGCAAAGAGGATGATAAAATGGCTGTTCTATAGAAAAATTAAAAGTTCCTTATGGTTTGTTGAATTTCCACAGTTTTTTAATGTCACCTAACAGCAACAACAAAGATAAAGCTCCTCTCATTTAGCTACAGTTAAAAGGAAGGTCATAACCCATCCTTTGTACAGGCACTATTGAAGCTAATGCAGCATGAAGAAATAAAATCCTGTGATTCAAAGATGGGCACATTTACAGCCAGACTGAACTCCTGATGATAATCCTCTTTGCAAAAGAGATTTCGCTCCAAGCAATTTACACCAAATATGAATGTTGTTGTTAGAAGACTGAAGGTTAAATCACTTCTCTCCAGCTAATACATTTCAAATCATTTTTTGTTTGCCAACAGTAGCAATTCAAATCCATAACACCATCCCCAAGTAGCAACACACAAAGAGAAACTCATTGCTCCCAGAAACCCTTCATGCCTTGAAAAACCCCACCAGTTTTGCAATCCATTTTAATTTATAGCAGTTAAATCTAAAGAGACAAGGAAGTGTGACAGCATAATAAAGAGCTGGAGACAAGAAGCAGCATGCACAGCTGGATCCTGCAAACTGCTGAACTCTACATTACAGGCAGGCAGACACAGAAACCTCAGGGAATTGTGGCTGCTTGGCCAAAGACCTGCCCCCAGGACAGATGTGGGAAAAAGCTGGAACTTCTGGATTACTTAATCATCACCTACTCAGCTTCACAGATGTTCTGACTCTCCCTTGCAGTACAAACTGTTTGGCCACCAAGAAGAAATAGAGAAAAAAGAAGGAAACAGAAGGACCACCGATGCAATACAATACAGGAGGAGCCTCTTGATTTTTTAGTGAAACCTGTTAATCTTGCTCAGTCTCACTATGTTTTCTCTCCAAAATTAAGGAAAACAAGCCTGTAAACATTTTAGAGCTGATACAATATACCTATGTGTGTCATGTAGCATCTTAAAGAAATATTTCTCAGTAGCTCAAATATCAATGTAGTCTGCCTCAACCCTTTTTAATTATCCACCTGGTAAGAACAGCAGCTACCAGAAACTTCAAAGGTGCAGCTTCTGCAGGCTCCTTTCTGCATCACATAGTCCAGTATATGTATCCACTATTTTCTTCTTTAAAGCTAGTTGTTGTAAAGCCACTGAGCAGGTAATGGGATCAAAGCATAGATCAGGACTGAAAGGGAATTTTTGTTTTGCCTTACCATAATTAAATGCAGACATCCTACATCAGAGCTTTTCTGCAGGTATTCCTTCCCCTTACCATTCCCTCAATTCACACTTCACAGCCCTTCTCGTATTGCTATTTCTCCTAGGATCTTTACAACCATCAGTCCTCTCCCAAAACCCTAAATCAAAACCTCTGCCACACCCACTGCACACCAATCACTCAGCACCCCATCACTGACAAGGGATGTCTCAATGAAGTCAAGAGTTAACTCTGTGGGATAACAGGCTTGACTGGCACATTTATTTTAGACATCTCAGTTGATAACTTCTTATTAGCATCCAGCAGATAATTATTAACAAAGATTTACTGTCCTTTTCCTCTACTCATCTTTGTCCCACATCGAAAAGAGTGGCACGAGCATTTATAACATTTGTAATTTTGGTTTTTTTATTCCCTGAAATGGTTATCAAGCATTGGAATAGGCTCTCTGGGGAAGTGGTGGAGTCACCAACCCTGGAGGTACTCAAAGATGTGTAGAAGTGGCACTTGGGGACATGGTTAAGTTGTGGATTTGGCAATGTCACAAGCACAGACCCACAGAATGGTCTGGGTTGGAAGGCACCTCATAGATCATCTCATTCCAACCCTCTGCCATTGGCAGGGACACATTCCACTATCCCAGCTTGATTAGAGCCCTGTCCAACCTGGTCTGGACCACTTCCAGGGATGGGGCAGCCACAGCTTCTCTGGCCAATCTCTCCCAGGACCTCAGGATGCTCAAAAGGAACAATTTCTTCCTAATATACAAACTAAACCTACTCTCTTGTCAGCCTAAGGCCATTTACCCTTGTCACTATCTATCCATGTGAAAAGTCCCTCTCCAGGCATCTTATAGGCCCCCTTCACATACTGAAAAGCAGCTTTAAGGTCACTCCAGAGCCTTCTCTTCTCCAGGCTGCACAATCCAAATTCCCTCACCCTTTCCTCCTGGCAGAGCTGCTCCATCTCTCTGATCCCCTTGGTGCCTGTTCTGGACTGGCCCCAGCAGCTCCCTGTCCTTAGTGTGCTGGGATCCCAGGGCCGGAGGCAGCTCTGCAGGGTGGGGCAGGGTTGGGTAGGGTGGGGTGGGAGGGTCTCACCTGAGCAGGTCATAGGGGCACAATCCCCCACTCCCCTCCCCTGCTGCCCACACTGGCGGCTCAGCCCAGCACAGGGGTGGGGTCACTGCCCACTCACACATTGCAGAGCCATGTTGAGCTCTGCAGCCACCAACACCTTCCAGTCTCTCTCCCCAAGGATCTTTAAGGTCTTTTTCAACCTAGACGATTCTGTGGCTGAGCCAGTTTAAGAATACTCACGTACAAATTCAGAGTAACCAGTGGCTGAGGTGTTTTAGTGTCTTTTTTCAAGGCCCACTTTTGCAGAAGTCCAACTAGCACAGCTGCTCTGAATGACAGGAGGATTGCTACCTCGCCAGCAATTTCCACATCCCAACACTCAGGGAAAACTATCCCATAGTGGCCCCAATAAGAACTGGGCACCTAAAAACTGCCTACATTTCTGTAACAATTGGAAATGGTGATTTGACAGCAGCAGTGCAAATACTTATGTGATTACAGCAACCACATTCTTCACAAAGGCACTGTCATGACATGAAGAATGGTCTTCACTCAAGATTTAGAGTCAACAGCAATATTGATCCAAGTAAATCAATATCATTGATCATTATCTAGTAAGTAAATTTATACCATGGAATGATGGAGAGACTGCCTTCCTTTTTTCTATGGTTACTTCCTCCAGCACTCCTGTCAGGTAAATACCTAAGCATGACACTCCAAAGTCTTAATGAAATCAAATGAAACTGAATTTCTATGCTTTTGTAAGAAAAGCTGCAGAAAACAACAAAAAAAGAAACTGAGGACAATGTACAGGAACATGGTCAAAATTATGACCTTCCTAATGACCACACTTTTAAGAACTATTATCTAAGCCACACTACCTATCTTTACAACAATTTTCCTATAGCTATGCCCAGTGGAAGATGTAAATAGAAAATACAAGTAGTTTTGTATTCCTGTGCAGATTTATCACTATAAATGTGTATTTTTGTCTGTATTAAGCTTCAAAATAATTAACAATTGGCTGAATAACACAAGCTGAAGAAAAGCAAGACAGCTGTAGGGATTCAAATATACATATATGTACTTACCATTCCCAATTTCTGATGGCCATAGAGTCCCCCCATTCTGTCTGTCTGGATTTCCCAGAGCAAAAACGCTTTCACTGGAGTCTTTTCTTTAGGAATATGTGTGTAGTTGTGCAGTACATGCATAGAAAACCATTTTAAAGGTTGTAAACTGCTTTTTAGCTCGAGTCTCATCCATATTTGGGTCATCAAGACCATGATGGCAGTGGCCACAGAATACCTCACACTGTGAATTTTTATAAGTTGTAACAGGGCAAATATTCCTTTTCCTCTGTCCCTTCATGACATCTGAATTTGTTCATACCTTCCTTATAAGACAGAGGAAACCACTTATCACCTGAGAAGCTCCTGACATATTGTCAGGGATATATCTTGATGAGTTCAGATAATACAGCAGCTGTGGTGACTACACTAAGAAATTCAGCAGTCCTGTGACAGCAAGATAAAATGACATTTCACACTTTAGATCTCAGATTATCTGCTGTGTTCAGACAAAGATTTAAGGTTAATTAAGTAACTGCAATTATTTTTCTTTCCAATAGGAAGTCAAGCTCAGCAGTCTGAGTAGTTTTATATTGGGGTTTCATTAAGAAGTGCAGTCTAGAACCCTACAACTGTCTTGGTTGGAGCTGAAAGACGAAAATACTTGTAATATTTCCCACCAAGAAGAGTCTTAAAAGGATAACCATATGAATGTGAGAGACTATATATACTATTAATTTAATAGCAAAGCATATATATTGACACAAATTTTCAAACCCAAAGATTTAATATACCCACAGGTTGAGTTTTTTAAAATTGAAACCTAAAAGATAACATTATCAATTGAAAGACCACAGCTTTGCCTTTTTCCTCATCATTGACTCAAACCTCAGGCCAAATACAAACAACAAACATGTATTTTTTTTCACTTTCCCCACATATCTCTATCTTTCAGGCTTAGAGCATTTGATGGCACTTGGCAAAGTTGTTCTGGCCAGAGCAGGATTGAACCCTTCAGGAGCAGGGAAGAAGCATGACCAAAGCTTATTTAATTCCAGGAAGTCCACAGGGAATTTTACACTGGTTACTGCACACTGCTAGCTGGCTTATTCTGCAGCAAGCTGGGAAATCAGCACCTGTGACCAGCTCTCCAGTAATTCCCTGCATCCTCTGTTTTGTTAAAGACAATTCTGGCACTACTGGAATCAGAATCACTGACAGATTTGCTGTTGGAGTCTTTGGCATTGGAATAACAAGGCGTTACAAGTTGTAGAGACAACGACAGCTCCAGCAGCAGACCGGAGGCAGGTCCAGCCTGCTTGTTGCCTTGTCACTGTGCAGATGTGATGGACTGACAAACACCTTGCTCCCCCTTTGGAAAAGCAAGAAACCACAGTCAATCTAGGAGAATCTAAGAGGCTGCTTCCTTCAATATGGGTCCAGAGTTGGAGCGCTGGGGAAGGGCAACGGAAACACTGTTATAGGCCTTGTGGGCTTCTGGAGAGAGGGTGAGGAAAAGGCAGCAGTAAAAAATTAAACTTTATATGTATAATGTAGAAAAATTATAAAAGTGTACAAGTTCTTAAGATATGCACCAGTGAGACACAAGGCACTTCCCAGGTTCCACATATTTCTGCCTCCCATTACACCTCACCACTCTGGGTAGACTTTTCCCACTGCTTTGTCTGACTGGCTCTGTCTGGATGCACTCCCAACCTCTTTAACCCTTGATCTAGTGCTCCTAAGCAAGAGAAACATGGAGTAACATGCACACCTGATCCCTGTTGCTCCTCCTGAGGGTGTGGGATAGCTCAGGGCAGGGAATGAAAGCTTAAGAGATGACACACACACAGAGACTACTGGCTTCACCTCTGCCCTTTCAACAGCAAACATTATCCTAAGAGTTTGCAAGTTTTATTTTTCATTGGGATCTCAAGCACAGCATGCAGTCCTTCTTTTCTGGAAATTCTGACAGGGAATACAGAAGCATCCCAACTAAGCCAGAACCTTCACTGGCCATATGAAAGTAAGCCAAGTATTAAAGGAAAGCTCCAAGGTAGCTCCTAGGATTTTCAAAGTAAAGACAGAGTAAGGCACTGTTTGATCAAAGTGGAAAACTGAAGGAAACCCACTGAGCACAGACAAGGTGATCATGTCTTGGAGATGCAATTGCAAAACGTACCTTTAAAAAATAAAATTAGAAAACAAGGGAGCAGCAAAGAGGAGAATTTGTAGGACTCCCTGTATACACATTAGTATCTCAGTCAGTGTGCTTGCGGAGGACTTTCCATTCAGCTTCTACCAGGAGGCACCTCACAGTGAACTGTGAGCACCAATCCAAGAGATCTCACCATGCTATGCCCAGGATTACCCACAGCAGCCTCAAACTTCAAGCAGTTCTGAGATCTCTAAACACACAAAGAAAAACTACTCCTAGGAGATATCCTGGCAATCTGCAGCATGGATAAAGTAGAAAAGGATCTTTTCCAGAAAACAATTTCCTCAACACCGAGACCAACAGATTAAAGAAATTAAAAACCACCTCTAAGGGTCTCTTCACATGTTTTGTTAAATTCATCCTTCTCATGGAATTTGTCAACTGGTCTGCTGTGGATAGCTGGCAACACAGTCTGCTAACACGGGTGCTGATCAAAGCAGGCTTTGGTCAAACAGGACACAGTTCACTAGGAAATGGGAAACGGACTCAGAGCCCCTCATTTCTTGGCATCTGACAACCACTGCCATAATATTTTGGGACATATTTTAAAGGTGCAGTTTGCAAGAAGGTATCAACAAAACACCATGAAACCATGGTGTTATTTGCACTTATAAATGTAATAACACTTCTTTTTCTACCATCATCAGTTCTTCCCTTATTTGAAACTCAGCTGCAAGTATGCAGAACTCACTCTACTGAGAACATTTTCACAAAATCTTTCACCAGTAACACAGCAACGTTTATCCCTCCCTCCTGCTGCAAAAAATGCTTTTTTTAATGCCATACTGTATTTGTACAATCCTTGTTTTATACACCTTAATTAATGAGCTCTGAAATAGCCCAGAGAAACAATGTAAATATGTATTTTATTATTCCCATTATCTGAAACACGGACATTTAAGGGGAGGTTAATGAATTAATGATGCAGTGCCAACCAAACACCACCTTGGTGTTTTGGAGAGTTGTGTTTAATTTCTTGAGATCGTTTAGGCCACACTACAACAGGGATCAGAAACAACATCCATTTCACAAGCCAAAGAGCACAACAGCAAGAAAGAGCATATATGCTGTAAGATACATTGATTTCATCAAAGCTGTTGTTCCAGTATTACAATTTCATCATTAACAGTTGCGTATGTTAATTATAAGAAGCATTCTGCTGCTGTTCTTGTTTTGATTCTTGGTGGGTTCTGGTTAGTTGCTAGATTTTTTTTGCCATACAGTTCAGTTACTCCTCTCTAGAGCAAAAAGACAAAATTGTGGATTCAGGAGGGGAATGATAATTATATGTGGAAGAAGCCAGACTAGAAGATCAAAATGATACCCTTCCAAATTAGATTTTCTCATGAGCTGCAAGAAAAACACTCCCCTAAAATGTCCTTGGTTTCTGTGGAAAACAGGCAGCACAGCCTGCAGATTTTTCTGCCCTAAGCTCTCCAAGAAACACAAACATTTACTCTTCAGATAAAGGGAAAAGAGCAGGAAGAGGAAACTAAGAGAATTCCCTGGAGTTAGTGAAAGTTGCATTAAGGAATGTTCCTCTTCATATCAGCAGCTCTAAATAATGAGGCAGCAGAGAGCTCTGCAGCACTGGGAGCCTTTGAAACATACTTCTCCAGAAAGAAGAGACAATAAAATGTCAATAGAAAATGCCTCTTGACTGGCACACACTGACACAGTGAAAACTTTTCCTCCTTTTGCACATAAAGGGATCAATTCTTTTCTTCCCCTCTTCTCCAATATTTGAGAGATGACAAGGCACATTTACAGAAATTCAAAAAAAACCCAGCACTGAATAAAACGTAAGTACAGCATCAGAAAAGGATGGTCAGACTTGGTACCATCCACTGGTACCAGAGGGTACCAATGCCATCTAATACATTCTCTGTGCACCGACATGCAGAGAATGGAAAGAAGAAATTCAATGATGATTTGGTTCTAAACATCTGAGAAAAATCTGAATTAAGTTTAAAGTACTTGAATAATCCTGTTGTAATCAGTGCCAGATTCAAGTTAAGTGTACAGGTCTGCCTTAATCACAAACTTCCTTCTCACCCTTAAGAAGCTCTGCATTCAAAATTTCCATGCTCTTATAGAGAATAAAGGTTTTAATTACTTTTTGATATATTAAACACTATCTTAATTATCTGATAAAGAAAAATACCCACAAAGTTTGCAATTCTGTGTCCCCCACCCCATATCTCATCCTAGCATGATCTATAAAATAAAGAATAAAATAAATAAATCCTTCTTATTTCTAGGGAATCCCATACGGTCCTATTAAGTCAACTCAGTTGAAATTCTGAAATAATTTTAAACTGGAAAATTAGGTGTGTGCTGACTTCACAGGCCTCAGGAGGCCAAATCCTATGGAACATTCCAGGGTCAATCCCTGCGGCCTAGCTGGTGGTAGTGCTTCTGGAAGGACTAGTATTTGCATGCCCTGAAAACTCAAAGGACCGCACAAAGTTGCATAGCTTCATGGACCACAGACAGGTACAGAAATAAATATGCCTCCTGATTATTCTCTTTTTTAAGCCTTTTCCATTCTTGGATCATGCTGTGAATTAAACAGATACACTGGACTGGTTTATGATGTGGCTTGAGAAAGAGCTGTGTCAGAACTGCTGAGGTTGTTGTGAAGCAGCAGTGGGATGAGGCAGGGGCAGGAAAGAGCAAGAATTTGCTGGTTCTGTATCACTGCCAAAACTTTCCCACAGTGAAACACTGGCCTCTCAGCAGGAACATTTCATCCACCTTTTTTCAGCAAGGACTCCAGTTCTACTATTTAACAATCCTAACAGTTACAGCAACTTTCCCCAGGATTTGCATGATGCGTCAAATAATTTCAGGCTATCTCTCCATCTCCTTGTGTATGTTTTGCCAATACTCTGCTAATTCTCCTTCAAAGACTTTCTTTTCTTTCCCCTTATTTATAGAAGCATAGCTTTGCTTAGAATAGAAAAGACCTTTAAATCCAGCCTGCAGTTTTGTCTTCTGAACTGAGAAAATCTACAAAACTTATAGCAGGAACCTTTATGGCCACAAAGCAAGAAGGAATAAAGAAACTCCTGATAGCCACCATCAACCTTAATCCATCCCTTCTATGAGAGAGTCACAGCTGGTAGTAGAGAAGTGAGGACCAAGGATCACTTGAAAGGGAAAATCCCAGCCCAACATTGAAGAGGAAGTCCAATACCACTTAAGGGCAAGGATTTAGGAATGTGACCCACCTGAAAAAAATCAGCTGTTACCAAGGTTTATCTGCAAGCAGTTAGTTTGGTCCAGAAAGTCAGCCAAACTCTCAGGTAACATGGGAACATTTATTGCATAGTGTGGGGATCAGCTAGACACTCCTTCCTGTTTGTCATGAGGGAGGTACTGTGAGGTTTCCAGTAGAAGCCATTAGTTATTAGGAAATAAAATGTCTCTAAGGACACATGCAATCATGGCACTCCACGAAACACACAAAAAGAATTGCAACATCTACAGATAAGTGGACATTATAGCGCAGGTGAGCTTTGTGTTTGACAGCTATTTCTAGAAGACATATCCTGCTCTTTCCACTATGGGTTTAGCATTTTTCATTTTCAACTGAAATGAAAGTTAAGTCACTTTATCGCAGAACAACTCCAGCATAGCTCAGGTTTCAGCCTGCAAGAGCAGAACTACTGCGCACATAGTATAATCTATTAAAACTATTTGACACTCTTTTCCAAGTGCCTAGGAAGAATAGCCCCTTTATTCCAGAGTTTACTGTATCTTTGTTCTCACTGAAATAGCCTAATATAATGCTTCCATGTTCTTCTCCACACATCAGAGTAAACAGATCTTTCCTGTAAGTCTTCCCTGTGCCCTATCTTAGGGCAAAATCATTCAGTTCAGCAAGGAAGCAGAAGAAACACAGGATAAAAATAAAAATCACTTTCTTTCCCTATAGAGAATATACTTAGCTATATCCAATATAATTTCTTGAAAACCATTGTAAAGTCCAAGTGAAAAGCTCTATGTTTAACTCATGCAACCTGCCCTCCCACTAACCAAGGACAATATTGACATAGCCAAGATATACAAGAAGAGCTTGCTGCTGTTACTGTAAGGACCTTACACCGCAGTCCTAAGAAGAAGGACTGAGCAGCTTCTAACCTCCTACTGAAACCAGCCTCCCCTGACTCCCAGGGCATTCATTGTTGCAGGGAGGAAGGTGGAAGAGAAGGGCATGAAACACCTTGAAAAGAAAGATCAGTGATTTAAATCCGCCGTGTGTCTCTTGTCTGCTGGCATCAGTACAGGGAACCTCCTCGCTCCAAGACCCAGGAAAGGGCCCTCGTTTCCAAGGAGGCTTCAGAGATCTGATGGAATGCTGGACCACTCAAACTCAGCTGTGGATCAAGGGACCAGCTCCAAGCTGCCTGCACTTCATTACTCCCAACCCAGTGTAATTTCCATTTTCCTTGCAGGAGTTGCTGTAGCCCACAGACTAAAAACTAATCAAGTAACAGTTTGATTATCTCTGTAGCATGACACCTAAATGAGCCAATTGGGTTTTTTCCCCCCTGCTATTGTGACTCCTAGAGCAGGTGTTTTCAAGACTCACAACAAAGTTTCGTTACTTTACTTTGTTATTTATTACACAACAAATATTTGTGCTTCTATGGAGGCCTTTTCTCCCTAAAGAAATTACACAAAGCGCATCCAAATCAAATCCTATTCCACATGCATAAATACTCCTTTCACAGAAGTATGTGCTGCACAATAACAGCTGATGGCTGTTGCACAGCCAATGGATGAAGCACACCTGCTGATCTGGAGATCTTCGTGGCAAAGCCGAATTAAACATACACTGTATGAAGGGTTGCATAAATGTCCTGCTTTCCTCCCTCATTATAAAACCTACTTGTCATCTCAATAAGCTTCCAGAAAAGATGTATTTTATTTTCCCTTTTCTACCTAGAATACCACACGTCATGGCATTCCTTTGAGAGAGTACCACCTTCCTCCATTTCTTAAACACAACATGACAATGTTCCCCATTTGTCACAACCTACAATCCATTATCACTATCAGTTGTGCCTCCTGACAGGCTGTATCTCCCAACAGGGACACCCTCACAAAAAATCCTGCCATGCCAGAGCTCTCTGGATGCAGAGCAGGAGGTGCATCGATATCACTCACCAGGGTAAAATGCTTGGTCAATGACCCCAGCTCGCAGTGATCAATGGAGATGTCTCTGAATTGCCATTCCCAAGACTCATCTGAAGTGGTGGGGGAAGACAAAACGTCAAATTGGTCCTAAAAAAAAATCCCACACCATCCTTCTGAAAACCAAGATTTTTCATAACCCTCCATTCTAGCACAGAAATTAGGGGTTTTTTTATTATTATTATTTCTATCCAACATAAAAATAAACGCTGAAGTTAGGAGAATTCCCTGAGGAAAGGAAACACCAAGTTTTAAATCAGCTTTAGTTATTCCTCCTCCTCATTTCCTCTCCATCAGTGCTTGCTATGTCTTCCACTATTAAACTGTTTCTCATTTATCTTTCCCAGTCAAATCTTTTTGTTTAAGCTGTTCTTTAAAAACTCTCTTTGATTTGCTGACTGTTATCAGAGCGAGATGAGGCACAGAATTACAGTCCTCCCTCACAGGGAAGCATCACGGTGCCTAAACATGAAACTATATTGGGTTCATCACCATTTTGTATTTCAGCAGCTTGGGGGCTTCTCCTGTCTGTTTACCACAGAGCAGCATCTGCCTTTTTCTCAGCCTTCCCCCCTCCTCATCAGCATACCACAAAGGTGGATTTTATTTTATTACCTTCTGTGAACCCTTAATTTCTTTGGACTGCCTGTGTAAAAAGTAAAAACTTTCTTAGGTTGCTCATAAAATCCATTCTGTCAGAGTGGGGCATCACCAGTTACAACAGTTACAGAGGCTGGAGAATCACAGGGCAGGACATGCTCCAGGCACTGCACTTCCTGGCACTGCACAATCACAGAAGGAAAAGTAGTCAGAATTGAAAAGAGGTTAAGGTAAAAGTTTTCACCTTGGGAGTAAAAAAAAAAACCAAAACCAACCAACCAAACCTTCACAACCTTTTTAAAACCACTTCAGGTTTCCCACAATTTGAAGGTCAAATGAAACTCCATTTTTCAAGCTGCTTTAGATCAGCTCCACACTTCCATCAGATGGAAGTCTCTATATTTAAAATACAACATTTTAAATTGTATATTTTTATATAGTATGTGAAAGTACTTGAAATAGGTCTTCTTTTTCTAATTATCACTCTTGTGGTTTTTCTCCATTTTGCCTTTTCATTCCCTTTGTTCATGCACTGTGGCAAATCAGATCTCATACTCCAGTATAATAAAACTTTTGAAAAAAATCTGATGAAGTAACAGCTGGTTTTGCCCAGTTTGAGGGGAATAAGTCATTATTTGCAAAAATGCCAAAAACCGAAGCATGAGATGTGAGAAAACCAGGGTTCCATCAGTTCCTTTTTTTTCTGCTGCTAAATTACCTAAATCCTCATGTCCATTCACAGGTATTTTGATAGAAACTGTAACTTCAGTAGAGGAAATTCTCTTAATTTCTGCTACATCTGTGTAGAAAATATGAAACTGTAAATCTGTGCTCTAGACTTCTCAGGTGCTTGTGTCTCATAGAGGAATCTGAGGGAGAAAAACGTTACCCCTGGCTACAGGAAGATGGAGTGTGGCACTGGATAGAAAGCATCCAAGGGGCCTGAATGAATTTGTTAATGCCATTGGAAGTAAACAATCTGGTATTCTGGGAGTGCCATGGAGATTGAGAACAGACCCATGGACAATAGCAGGCAAATGTCAAGACTATCTTCAGGATGGGCAAGAAGAAAGAAACTTCCAGAGGTGAAAGATGTATTCTGTATTTCTGTAATTCTATGTTTCATATTACTCTGATTGTAACCATATTTCATAGCAGTTTTCCTTCAAAAAAGACAAGGAAGAAGAAAAATACATAAAAGGGGAAAGGGGAGCTTAAGTTTAGTTTCTTTCCTGGGCTGGCATTCAGTTTTGCTTGCTGTAAATGGTATGCTGTCTTCTGGTAAGTATCTCCAAACAAAGGCCTTAAAAACAGCCTTCATTAGCACTAATGAAAATGATGAAAAAAAAACCAACCCCAAAACTCAATACAAATAATCCTGTAGCTTAGGCAAGAACAACTCAAGACATTATAGACAGACATAAATACAGCTATATTTTCCATGTAGCTAATTCTTCCAAGCTAAATAAAGAACTCTATCCAGAAAGAAATAAAAATACTTACAAAACCACTGAATTTCACAGTTATGCAAATTTTTTATAGCTTGGTTTTTTTTTTAGTGTACTATTCAAACACCTAGATTCTGAGATGACAATTCCCGGTTTTGAACAATAGATTATCATGGAGCCCAATAATTATATTGGCCAGAAAGGCTTTCCTGAGATGTCTCCTGCCTCAACCTGCTCCCAAGAAAACAAACCCTTTTCATGGAGGGAACACTGCCTGATTAATGACAACCAAAACCAAATCCTGCATTGGGAAAGCTTCCAAATAGCTACTGAATGACTAAAACCAGAGAGTGTCCAAGCAGGCAGACTGATTCAGAAAAAAAGGCTTTGTCTCTGTTCTCTGGAAGCCACAGCCTGTGAGCTGGCTTATTCTATTCCTTCTCAACAGAATTCAACAGAATGACTTGGAGCAGATTTTGACATCTTTCTGAAGTGTTGTTTTATCAGAATGAAAATCCCAAATGTAATCTTACTACTCCAGTGATATTTCCATGAAGGTTTCTGTGGGAAGCTGGGATGAACACAGGCTCTGTTCCATGCACAGGCAAGTGCTCTTCCTTCTGGCTGCTGCTGTCACTCAAGGTCAGTAATGTGGACAGCCCAAAATACAGAAAAAAAAAAAAAAAAAAAAAGTTAAAATAACTGGAAAGAGAGTCTGACTCTCCTTGTTGGACACTCCTCTTTCTGCCCACTGAAAATATGAGGAGCAAGAAGTATTTGGCCCCTAACTTTGAGGTCCCATATGCAAGAGCAGAGTGACTGCATAATACTACTTTACTGTTACTGACACTAGCCCCACAAAGGGCCAAAAGGTGAACAGAAAAGAGTACAAAAAGTAAGAAATAAATCAGCACTTACAGCAGAGAAGTTATTAGAGATGAATGAGTATTTCAGATACCATATAAATAAAATAATATGTTTAACTGAAGATGCTCTGGTGTGTCAACAAAACAAAAGTAAAAAAGTATTGATCAGGAAGTTGGTTTTGGACAGGGTGTTTTAAGAAATTCTTTAACGAAAAATATTTTCCTGACCACCAAAAGATAAATATGTTTTGTCTTTGTTTTGTGAAAAATTTATTACTTGTCTTGAGAATTCTCTGTCTTTCCATGATGCTTGTGCTGCTCTGGGCTTTTTTCTCCTTTTTTGCAGATCTCTTTCCTTCTCCCCTGAGTGCTTTTTCCCTTAGCTCTGAAATATTTCCCTTTTAAAATAAATATAGAGGAACTGCTGCTTCCCTAGAGCACTCCCAGAGGCAGCTGTAAAGGACTTTCAATGTAATGCTGCTTCCTGGGTCATCTGCCTGACCTTTTCTACGTTTCTTCATTAAGTCAAACCAGAAAAGATGCAACATTTAAAAGCCCTGTAAAGTGGGAAACCTGTATGACTAAAACTTAGAATTCTTGTATTCTCTGTAAAAGACTGCAGAGAAATGGTACCATAATATAGCTGCCTGAATAGCTATGGTAGATTTGAATTAATTTACTTTAAAATGCACTAAATGCATCTTTGCTGCTAAGAAAGTTATTTCATACCACCTTGCAGCTTTTGATTTTCACCCTCTGACTTTCCCACATAAAAGCACACTTCACAAATAAGGGAAGGTATGCCTATCTACTTTCAGAACTCTTAAAGGTGCAGGACAGCTGGTAGTATTTATTACAATATGCACAGCAATAATGACTTTAACTTCTTGATAGGGCTTTTGGTTCAAGAATGTCCTCTGGAAGACTAGATTCAGCAATAGCTGGACTGTATTTCTAGTCACTGCACTCCTTCTGGATAACCTTTCACGAAGTCAAATCCAAAAAAGCTTCATGATGTTTACTAACTTCTCCTGCATATTATTCTCTTCTAATCTAAGCCATACATAGCAGTTTCCAGCTCACTGCATCACTGTAAAGTAGAGAAATAGTGCTGTATTTAATTCAGATTTCTTAACCTAATAAAAGAATAAGGAATCTCACCAAAGGAGACAGAAATCACTCTGTGATTTCCCCATCAATCAATGGGGAAAAAAGGAGCAGGAAAGATCTACTCTGGTGGATTTCATTCTTCTGTAGACTTCACTCAGTGCCTAGTAATTAAGGCTGGAATGTGGATGGCACCTAGGTTTGGGTGCATTCCCTCTGATGTAATAGGAACACTGTAAAGCAAGAAACTTCTAACAAACCATATGCAAAACAATTTCAGTTGCTGCCCAGCTATGAGAAAAACCTTGCTCTTACCTGCTCAAATAGAGAAACTGAAAACAGCTATTGGAGTTGCTGAAGATGTTGGGCAACTGTTGGGTGAAGTTGTCATGGCAATTGACAAAATCAGACTGCATCCTGCAGGCTGAAGCTGTGGCAGGGAGGTTTAGGCTGGATATCAGGGAAAGGTTCTTTACCCAGAGGGTGCTGGGGCACTGAACAGGCTCCCCAGGGAATGGTCTCAGCCCCAAGGCTGCCTGAGCTCCAGGAGTGTTTGGACAATGCTCTCAGGTAGGATTGTTGGGGTGTCTGTGCAGGGCCAGGAGCTGAACTGGAAGTCCTTGTGGGTCCCTTTCAACTCTGTATATTCTACAATTCTATGGTTCTAAGGAGGGATTCCAGAGAGAACTGAAGGAGGAACAAATCTGGAGTGAGAAGCAGAGGACAAGGCATTGTTGACCGAACAGTTTAACACACCAGCTGTGTCCTCCAGGGAGCTGTGAACAGAGTGTGCACAAGGCCACATGGTGAGAGGAGAGGAAAGGAAAGGGTGAGCTTCCTGAGGACTAAAAGAAACTCATGGGTTAAGGGAGGACAAGTAAAGGCAATGACCCCTGAGAAGTCCTCAGAAAAGAAAAGCTTTTTCCTGTGCACTTGAAATACTGATTTTCTAATTGTACCAGAATGACCAGTTAAAGAGCCTGTCCTGCAAAGTTAATAACCTCAAAGCATATCATTAAGCACCCAGATTCTAAGTGTTAGATCTCTTTGGAGGCAGGAAAATGGAACAGGGTGATAATATGACTCATGACTTTCCACTATTAGGTATGACAATTCTGTAGATGTAGAGGCTGAGACTTGTGAAACCTCCTTCTTCCAGCTTCAAAACTGAAACAGCCAGAATTGCCAGTGCAGCTGCACACAATGTGAACTTGGTTCATCCATCATTTCCCCAAAAGCAGAGTTAGTTTAGAAAGGCAACAACAAAAATTGCTGTTCAAGTGCAACCTACTCTTCACCATCGTCTGATACAGGATTTCCTTGCCTGTCTGGGTTAACACACCACAGACAGAATCATGCTTAATGCCATCTAAAAAAATACCCTTATCTGTAGCTCTTCTTACCCAGAGAAGCTCTTGGTACTCCCAGAGAGCTGGTGCACAAATAAATTTCATCTAACTTAAGAGTGGCAACAGAAAAATCTGTAGGTCTTAAAAGTAATATTAGAGCATATATCAGAGTGTTTCCTTCAAATCACTCAAACAGCATCAAATCTGTTCTTCGGCTGCCTCTCTCCTCAGTGAGGGATGATGGGATGAATTTGGCTGAGTGTTGGGAAGGAAAGCTTGCTGTGCTGTGCAGAATTAAGCACTGATGCTGCATTAAGGCCAGGGAGGGGGCAGGAAGCATGGAAGAGTGAGGAACATAGGATACATGCTGGGGGGACACATAACAGATACAAAATAAGTGGTTAACAGCATTCACCTGGAAATTCAGTAAGATTGAAAAGCTTGACATTTACTGCCAGTGAAGCTGCTCTGGAGGCACCAAACTCTTCCCAGAGCTAAGCTACAGGCAGGCCTAGGAACACTTGAGTCAATCAGTCCATCTAATCCAAGCCTAGACTTAGAGTTTTTCTAATTCACAAGTCAGAAAGCATCTAGTTAGAAATAGATTTTGCTGGATAACCACTTCCAGAACCTGTGCAAGCCTCAGACTGTCCTCACATGCACTGAAGAACCAGGCTTTTTCTCTGTCACCCCGCATATACTAAAAATACTGGTTTTACTCTTTTGGCACTGTTAAGGGAACATTTTTCCTTTAAGGCCAGGTTTGTTTGTGGTTTTATATGGGAACAGTTAAGTAGGGAATTCTTTGAAAATCCTGATACTATATAAATGTTTAACCCTTGAGTAAATCCATTGGACCTTGCCCCTCTGTTCTCAAGCTTAGAATCTACCAAAGGTAGCAATAGAAACAACAAAGTTCTGTTGTAATTCATAAGAAAAAGAAGGAACTCTTCCACAGGTCAGCAAGAACATTTGAAGACAGCAAGACACAGTCACATGAGCTGAGGTTACACCCACACACAGACATCTGCAGGACACAAGGGATGAGAGCTGGAGTCAGAATTCACTACAAAGGTTTGGGTGGCAGCAGCATGTTTAAGTCACCGAGGCATTGCTTTCACAACTACTTTCAGACACACACACAAAAAAAGTCAGCTTTTAAAGAAATACTTCAAATGCTGGAAAGCTTAAAAATTTACTTATTTCATAATGGTGCAATATTTACCATTTCAATGTCACCTGAAATCATCATGAGCATATATTCTCAATCTTTCATGGAACTTTTCTACTCCAAACATCACTACAAAGTAAAATACTCATTACTTCATTAAAATAATCTTCTTGCTATGTCTAGAAAGGGATAGAAATAGGATAAAATCCTATGACAGGCTGTCACTTTTAATTATTTCATAGCTGGGTGCTTTTTGTATTTCTCATTGATTAAATTAGAACAACAGTAAAAGAAACTTTATGAAGTTTTCCATTCTCAAAATTATTGATTTCTCTGACAGGAAAGTCAGAGCTATTAAACACTCTAATCTGGTTGTACTTTTCATTCAGAGGTGCTTTCCAAACTTGTCTGTGCTAAGGAACATCTGTTCAGGCAGGGCAGCTTTCCAAATGTGCTCATCTATCTGGCTGCCCTAACAGCTATGTTGCCATCCATCACCTGCCACAAAGGCTGCAAATAACCAGAAAGTTTATGAGGGAAAATTGTTCTTATCTTACAGCCGTTCGTGGACAATTCTCAATTGTAACTGCAAATATTAGCGATGCTTTCCCAGTCCTCTCACAAGGTAAACAGATGGTAAAAGACACAACACTCGAAAAATCCTGCCTCTGATGCAGGCATTGGTCAAGAACTGCTCCTTCCAACAGAGCCAAGGATTCAGGCCCTATCTCCAAGCCACCTGACCATACTGTCATCATCAGAAAAGCCTCCTCATTTTTTCACAACAACCTGGAAAAAAAAAAGGCGTGGATTTGCCTGTTTTCAACTGCAACAGTCACCTAATTGGGAGAGGACTTGAAATCTTTGTTGCCCAAGACATCTTATGTGGCACGGAAGGTGTCACCTCCTTCTCTTCATGAAGAGAACGAGGTAACGCCTTCATCTCCCCCATCTTGGTCCAGGGGCCTTCCCTCCACGCACGTCTTTGACTCTTCCTGTCAGAGGACGCACTTGTTTTGCCAAGCACCAGCTGCGCTCTTCAGAAATCTGATGTCACCAAAAGGGACTGAATTACTGCCATTCTCTGCTGTGAATCTCTGCAGTCCCACCCAGAGAAGGGTAAGGCAAGTCCCATGTCACTGCATGGGAGTGACCATTGTGTTGACCATACGGTCACTGGCCAGTTTTAAAATTTTTCACACAAATACAAATAAACTCAATCTGTCCCCTTGCTGCTGGCAGCCCTGCCTCTTCTGGCTGGATACCTGTAACCTTCCTCCTTCTCTCCCAACTATTAGGCCTCTTTTACCTGCTTCAGCTCAAAACGCGGTGGGGTGTGGAGCAGAAGTAGCAGGAAGCACCCAGAAGTCCTGGGTGACTGCAGAGCTAAGAAGGAAAGCACAAAGCTCTCTGGCAGTGAACAATGAATATTCTAAAATATTTCTAGACTGCAGGAAGAAAGAAAAAAAGAGAGATGAAAGCTGACCTTGATTCTTCAACTGAATCAGCAGATTGCAGCTAGAGATGAGGGGCATGTTTGTTTTCAAAACAAAAAAATGCAACAAGCACACATCATTCTGCAGCTACCATTCTTAATAGCACTCTTCACACAATGCTCTTCTGTCACACACTAAAACCAGATCCTTTGTTTTTACTAATAAAAAACCAAAATACCAGTGTAAGAAAACAACAAACCAACCCAAAAAAACCAATCCCTTCTTCCCACAACAAAACAAAAATGCTCAAAGGCAATCCCAACACTGTCAGTGTTCTAAAGACATGATACACTCACCAAAGCAAAACAGATAGAGATGTGTTTACTAAACCCTTTCATTTGTAGCATCCATACCACCAAAGGGAGAACATTCTGAAATGACCCTGAAGCAGCAGAGGACTGCAGGGATAACCTGGTCTAGCTGTGATCAAGCTGCTTCCAGCACCAGGAGTGCTAAAATCCCCTCCAGACAGCACTGCTTCTCAATTAATTAACACTGCTCTTTAAACCCACATGCCAGCTGACACTTTGGGTGTCCCTTTGAAGCTCTCAGCTCACACCGTGCCACGTGTTTGTGGTCTGTGCTGCCAGATTAAGGTGCAGCACAGACGTGCCCTTAGCTGACACTACCTCTTAGCCCTCTTTTTTTAAACATCTCCATCTATCAGCAATCTCCTTGCAAAAGGGAAATGCAGCACCTCAGCCAGCCAAGTAACAGACTTGGAGTAAACTCATCCTGCTGCTTACCCCAAGCCAAGCAGAGCAGTGGATTTGAATGCTGGGGCCGTCATTGTGGATCTGCATGAAGAAGAACCCCAGGTGGCAAGCAAGCAGATGTGATTTGAAATAGAGAACACAAATATGAATATGTGCAACATTTAGGGCTGCAAAAGACTTAGAGCTGTGGGCAGTACCTTCCTATTTTGGCTATTTTACACATCCAGGGAAATGGGTCTTTGCAACACAGAGACAATTCCTCTTCCTCACCAGGAAGATTCTTATTTAGTCAAACCATATTTTGACTAGATGAAGCTATTATAGGATGAAAGTTTCAAATCAGAATTCATGACTTGGCCATTTCTGGTGCCCACCTGTTGGCTGTCAGCTTGCCCTATTCACCAGAAACACCAGAGTTCTGTAAAGACAACTTAAAGAAACCACTAAGACACACACCAAAAAACCACTCCAAAACCTGTCAGATTCTCCCAGGAACTCGTCAAGCCAAGAAGGTGGGGGGTGAGGAGGTAGGTGTGTGGATGTTTCCTTCTCTTTGCATTGTCAGAACAGATTTTGTCAGCAATTCAGAGAAAGTTTCAGTAACAAAACTTCTTTTTGCTTTGTTGCAACTTAATTTGAATCAACGCTCTGATGAGGAAGAGCGTGTGACTGACTACAGGAGTAAATTCTGCCTACTGGAAGTCTTTCCACATGGGTACCATGGCAATGAGACAGGAACGCAAGATTCTCCCAAGGAGAACAAATGCATCTTGGCTAGGAGAAATGCAATTAGAAGAAAATATCAAATTCATAGCATTAATATTATAAGAAATTGCCAAAAATTGAGTTTTACTCAGTGCTGGTACATAAAGGGTTTTGAAAAGCCTGTCATTCGCTTTCCCAAAGTCTATGATATTTTTAGATAAATCTATTAGAATTTTGGTGGTATTCTCGTAACAAAATGAAAGGTAGAAGGCTTGTTAAATTTCTGGAATATATATTTAGGGGGAGTTTTCCTGTGCTAAAGGCTGCATTCCAGTTGGCAGCAGTGTGAGCAGTGTTAGTGTGCTAAGCCTAAGATAATGTCTTATCAAAGGCATGATGACAAGAGGCAGTAGAGCTTGTCATTAGAGGTCAGCCCTCATCCAGAGCTCTGTTCCCAGCTTGATCCACCTGGAAACAGGTATTTCAGCTATTGTGTCTAATCTAGATGACAAAATCTATAGACAAAATCTAATTTTGTCTATAGAGATTAAAGTGGTTTGTACCATCTGCAAACTGATACTTCACCAAAACTGACTAGGACCTTCTTCCTAGATGGGTTCCTTTAATAGGAACCAGCGCTCTTCTGACAAGAGAGCAGGAGGAATACCAGGCAACAGTGAGAGGGAGATGAGGTTTTGCAAGAAAAAAGGGTGTAGGAGTAGGAAGGCATCTTTGATGCACTCTGTAACGAAACATCACTGAGGTGCAAGAAGTGAGACATATGCTCTGATTCCCAGCTGGCTGACAAACATAGTCCTAGCCCTTAGGCTTAGGACTGCTTCAAAAGCAGCTGGCTGGTGATATAGGAAGCTCTCCTAAGGTAAGAAGGATTTTTCCAGGACTGACCAAAGAATAGATCTGATGCTTCTTATTACCTGCTGGGAAGGGTCAGGTCTACAGCTTGATTTAATGCAAAACCTGGGTGATGTGTTTACTAGAGCAGCCACAGCATTGTCCTGATGTGGAAGGAAAACAGCCCAACACATGATGCTCCCACAAGACTTGGTATCTGCTCTTTAAGGAGAAATTGAGAGGCAAACCAGAGAAAATCTTAGTCACATTCTCACTTGCAAAGCCAAGACAGACAAGCAACTGAACTGTCACTGCTGTCTGAGTAAAATGAACAGGTGTCCTCAAAACTATGTTAATTATATGTCATAGATTTAGTATTTCAGGGTGATGAGCAGACTTTCAAAATGATAGAGAACTGTAACTGTTGTATTTCAAAATTTAAAAAGTGAAACAGCTTTGCTTTAAGTATTACCACTTTGGTTGACAACCAGGACAGTTTAACCAGAACGGTTTTCCTCTTCAAAGTCACAGGCCAGTAATATTTCCTCTCTGATTTTTCAGATAGCACTGAATTCTAATAGCATATAATCCTTATCCAACAACTGCACCTTCACCTGTGTACTCTGCCCAGAGACAGTTTGTTTTCTCTCATGTTTCAAAATACCAACCAACTAATCCTTGCTTAGGAAAGGAAAAGAGAAAGAGAACTTGTAGAAGGAGCTTCTTTTTGTTCTGCCCAGCTCCCACCTGCACCTGCAGACAAAATTCAGGAGCAGAACTGGGGAAGCTGGCCCAGAATGAGGGATAGAAATGTTTCCAGCTATCCACATCTGAATTGCAATGTGCTCCCCTCCTCCTCCTCACCAGATGGGTGTGAAAAATCAAAATGTGGAGTAACTGTTCGGGTTCTAGCTTCTTCCTCCCAACCTACAAAGGAATGCAGCCTCTTCATTTATCTCCAGGCTTTTCTTACCTGCCAGTGCATGTGTTGTGATGTAGCAAAGTGCAGGACACTTAACAGATGCTCTATTATCTGCAAGCTTTGCAAAATACCATCAAGAGCAGGACTCTTCCTTTCTGTACCTCCTCTGTTAATTAAACATTACTTTAACCAATGGAAAATTTAGAAACTATACTATTGCTTGTGCTATTTTAGCTTCTTGGAATAACAAGCTTATAATATGTCCCTTTAACTCTAGTTTAAGACCACACAGACTCCAAATATGTAATAATTTTAATAATAATTTTAAAAATCCTCTTGACTCTAACAATATTCTTAAGTATCATTAATATAGCCTCAGTGACATTTCCTGTAGGACATAAACAACCAGAGAAAAAAGGACAAGACTTCCCTCCACTGGAACAAGATGAAGTGTTACAGGTACCTATCTACAGACACTTTGCCTTTACACTGCGGCCCATGACTGCACAAACCACAGAAGAAACTCGTTTTTCATGTATCTTTCACTGACAGGGATGTTGAAAGATGGATTATCTGCTCCCAGCTGTTAGATTATTCAAATTCTCAGACTCCTAAGAGAAAAGGCTGGGAGAATTGGCATTGCTCAGCATGGAGCAGGGAAGGCTTTGGGGTGACCTCACTGGAGCTTTCTGGCACCTGAAGGAGCCAGCAGGAAAGATGGAGAGAGACTACTGGTAAGTGCCTGGACTGACAGGATGAGGGGGAATGGATTCAAAATGACAAAGAGTTGGTTTAGATTGGATAGTAAGAAAAAATTCTCCCCTGTGAGGGTGGTGAGGCCCCAGAAGAGTTTATCAAGAGAAGACGAGGCTGCCCTGTCCCTGGAAATGTTCAAGACCAGGTTGGTGGGGCTCGGAGAACCTGGTCTACCCTCCTATGGCAGGGGATTGGAACAAGATGATTGTTAAGGTTTGTTTCAACCAAAACCATTCTGTGATTCTGTGATTCCATATCCAGTATCTGGGAAGCATCTGCTGAGCAAAGCAGATTGCTGGCTAGAGAACCTCAGAATAATACAACAGCTCTCCCAATAGTGTTTTCCTCACTTGGCATACAGGACACCACAAGCTAGATTTAGTAGTAAGAGCAGCATTTCCCCAGAAGGCTGCAGGAAGAAAGGGCTGCTGGAAGCAGGTTCCCTGGTTGCATTGCTTCTCCATGCCATCACACCTCCAACACAAACCTGGCTGAACCCTTCACCTTTTACATGAGCAAGAGAATGATTGTGACATTGCCCTCAAAAGCCCCAGAGAGGCACAGAGTATTCCAGAGCTCACCTGCAGTTCATGCAACTTGACTGGTCTGCACATATCTTGCAGTCTTTGTTAACATCCTCCAGTGTTTCACAGGCACCTCAAACTACATTATGAACTTTGCACACATGGGTGTGTGCTGCTACACCCACAGGATAGACAGACAGAAAGGCAATTTTTTTTCCCAAGCAGTGCCAAGGTGGACTAAATCCATGCATCAGCCTCTTCGTAATGCAGTTTATAGTGCCCTGCCCAGTGAAGACATCCTTGTCCTGCTGGTGTGCAAGGATGAGCAGCTTCTTTCTGACAGCTACATCTAGATCACTTTCTCTCTTCATGGAAAAGCAGGGTAACAAACCCCTGCACCACACAAGGATTGTGGTTCCTATTCAAGGGTTGTCTTGGGGCTCTAGACTCAAGGAACAGCTGTTACCTTCACCTACTCTAGCAGGCCCCTGCAGAATTCACTTGGCAGAAGGAAGGCACTGTGTTATGGAAAATGTAAGCAAACCAGTACAACATCAAAGCTGCAGATTACCCTTTTGAGGCTGATACAATGGCTGTGATGACAGGAGCTGATAAAGCAACAGACTAGTAAGACCATTCATAGCAACCAGTGATTCTTATGGAAGGGCGGAAGATGATGAGATGAAGTGTTTATCACTTTGTTATTGCTGTTGCCTGACATCAGGAGGAAAAAAAAGAATATATTACCTGCATCTGATACAAAATGCACAGCCATTCCCACTTTACAGCTCCTACAAACTTAATTTTTAACTAGAGTCTTACTACTAGATTGATCAGGAAAGGAAGAAGAAAAAAGAGATGGCAGGCAGAGGTTTTTATACTAACACATATCTAATGATATTTTAAGAGAAAGGGACAAAGAAAACAACAGGAAAAATATCAACTAAGTGCACACAGTGTTCATTAAGCATAAATGTGCTTTTTCTCAGTGAGGATCTTAAACCTGTAGCCCCTCTCAGAAGAAAAAGAAACAACTTACAACTCCAGTTCTTAGCTCCAACTTTGGTGCTATTAATTTTTCCAGTGATTTAAGAAATTCCCCTTGGTATTCCTACAGTTTGGTATTTTGTAGGCATTTGGGCTTCAGTGCCTAACAAATGGAGATAACTGTGAATCAGGTAATTTCTTTTGTGTGATTTAAGACTGCAATTTCTTTATAGGTACATTTATAGGAGTGAAACTATCCCTTCCAGGGGTGAAAAGATGTAAAGGGGTAAACTCTTAGTCTAAGAATCCATACAAACCTAAAAAAACAAGGAGGTGATATCACAGCTGGCAGAAAACAACAACCTGCTTTTTATCAGCGAAACTGTTTTTCATTCTGTTAATCTATTTCAGAAAGTTTTCCTGCTTGGTTCTGAAAGCTACAAAAAACCCTGTTTTCCAATTCACATCACTAAATTGCAGCCATGAGCACAGAACTAATTATTTTATGTCTGCCTCAACATAAAGCAGTGAAACAGTTCTTAACCAAAAAAAGTCAAGTTAGGCAAAAAGCCTAACTGTCTAAAGCAGTACCTGGAAGGAAGGAAGTTTTGACAGTGAAAGTATGCATATCTGGAAGAAAATATATTACAATTAGTTCTACTTAACACATTATGGCAGGAACAATAATTTATGTATGGCAGTTTTGTAATTAATTATGTGTACCTATCTGACACACCCAGTGTGACACAGTATCACATGAGCTTGTGTAATAAGCTACTTGGGGAAAAAAAAAAAGCATACCTCTAAATATCATACACGTATTTGTAATCTTCTTTTGCTAATAGGAAAACACTGAAAATGAAAATGTAAATGAAAAATCTGTTTTAATATTTGCTATTCAAAAATTTAAAAAGAGGCACAAGCTAGCAATCTACAATATATCAATTCTGCTTACTTTAGGATATTGGAGTGGCGGGAGGAGCAAAAAAAAAACTGTCTGTAGATCTTATTTATGGAAAATGTGCCATTACATAAAAAGCCAATCACAGCAGGATCCCTTCCATTTCTTGGATGCCTTGAAATGCTTCTAGGAAGCCACATTAAGAGTTATTTTTTAAAAAAATTTATGACTTGTTAAGAACTTCTCATTAAGCTTCCCCCTTCCATGGTATTTCTATGAAACATCTTTAAACCGCATTGAGCAAAGGCCTCCAGCTATCCCTGTCTGGTTGCTTTTTAATTTTCATCTTTCCAGTTACTGTGGAAAAGGAACTTAGTTTATCTCCCTAGTTTAAAAAGCCATCTCTCCTTTTTCCTTCCCACAGGTGGATAGGTGATGGAAGCAGTTAAATTCTTAGCATCTCCAGCAAGTGGATTTGTTAGGTGAACATACTGCACGTGAATGACAATAAAACTCCAGGTAGTAGCATTTGATCTGAAAAATCAGTGGCTTTGAAGCAAGGAGAGCCAGGAAAGGAGCAGCTGCTCAGTTTTCTCTGCTGGAAATCACTCTTTGCATAGTTTACAGTGAAGATGTTCTCAGCCTGACACTATCAAATTACCAGGCAACAAACACTATTATTTCTTGACATGTCTCTTTTGGTTTCCTTCCACTGGTTGAGGCCCCTGACTGTGGCCACAGACACAGAGACTCCTGTGGAGATCTATGAATCATTGCCAAAATCTGCAGGTAAAAGGGACAGAGAGAAATATAGTGCAATATAGGTAATATATTGGGATTTCCACAAAGTTATTGTAATTTCCACTCCACAAAAATGGTTCAGAAACTCTGCTTATGCCAATTCCACCAATTTACTGTTTGGGAAAGGAAGGGATTAATACTGCGCACCACACCAGGTGCTGAGACTCTAAGGCAGTAACTGTAAGGAGTGTAACATCAGATCCCAAGCAGAAGATTTTATAGATGCTGGTACCTTCTGCTGTTTTTCATGTCATACTAGCTTGGGGCAGTATGAAACACATGAAACAGTAAGTTGAGTAGATGACAATTCTTGGTACTTATCTGAATTTTCCATGTTTTTGCCCTTAGGTTTGATGCTGTAAGTCAAGAATGCTCTCATCACTCCTACATACTCTTATCTAAACCTAGCCTCACCCCTTAAAGCTTTCACACCAGCATTTATTAATAAATAGAAAATAATTTTTCTACACTGGTAGATACACAGCTTAAAAAAAATATAAAATAAAACAGAGTTAAACTTGAAAGAAAACCCCCCAGAAAGCCAAACAAACAGGTACTATTAAATATAAAGAGTTATCTTTTTAGGCTCTCTGAGAGAGAGGTCACAACCTTGATGTATTAGCACCACTGAGACACAAGATGAAGTTCCTGTGGTGTCCCTGTTGTCACATGTGGTCTACTTCTCTTTGAGCCTGTCATGCTGGGATGCTGTATCCACATCCATGCTTTTCACCAAAAAGATAAAATACCATGTCTGCTAGAAGCTAAGGCAGTTATTACTGCATCAATGCAGTAATAATCAATGTTTGATTAAAAAAAATAATAATTAAGATATTCCTTCTTTCTTTTTCCTTTCTGCAGTGAAAATTCTTCAAAAGATGGTAAAAGAAAGCATTCTTGGCCATCTTTTCTTATGCTTACCAGTACAAAAAAGCTTATCCCTTAGTAAATAAATAAAATGTTTCAGGAAACACATGACATACAAAAAATATGGAACAAACCCAAATGAAAAGATGTGTATACACCTTTTCTAGTTTATCCACCTTTGACTTTGTAGCAAGTACATTTCCATCTCTGAGATCTGCTAAACGGCAGAATATGAGGGAGGACAGTAGGACAATTAGTTTTATCAGGATTTTAGAAAAGAGAGACAAAGGAGTATGCATGAAAGAAGACAAAAGTAGTAAGTTAGCCTGAACACAGAGTCATGATGGCACTGTGGTTACAAGGTACATTTATCACTAATTCCAAAGACCATTAATTTTCACAATCGTTCAACTGAGTCAAAAACCTTTAGAGTTCAGAAAAGGATTAGTGCCTTGGCAGGGAGATAAAGAAGTCCCACCTTCCATCCTCTTACAGGTGTTTGACAAATCAGAAAATGGGTGTTTACCTTATATTCAGGGCACATACACACTGTAGTCATGAACTCACAGAATGGTTTGGGTTGGAAGAAACCTTAAAGCGCATCCTGTTCCAACCCCTGCCATGGGCAGAGACACCTTCCACTATCCCAGGTTGCTCAGAGTCCCATCCAACCTGGCCTTGGACACTGTCAGGGATGGGGCAGCCACATCTTCTCTGGGCAACCTGTGCCAGGGCCTCACCACCCTCACAGGGAAGAATTTCTTCCTGATATCCAATCTAACCCTGCTCTCTGTCAGTGTGAAGCCATTGCCCCTTGTCCTGTCACTCCAGGCCCCTGTCGAGAGTCCCTCTCCATCTTTCCTGTGGGTTCCCTTCAGGCACTGCAAGGCCACAATGAGGTCACCCCAAAGCCTTCTCTTCCCCAGGCTGAACAATCCCAATTCCCTCAGCCTTTCCTCCCAGCAGAGCTGCTCCATCCCTCTGGTCACTGTGGTCCCTCCTCTGGACTCACACCAATAGGTCCATGTCCTTCCTATGTTGGGGACCTCAGATTCTCTGTTCAAGTCTGCAGCACTACTATGCTCCTGAAGGTGGATAGTCATTCCTAAGGAATTTCTTAATTATTTATAATTACTATTTTTATCAGTATTGGTATTCAAAGACGCTACTGTATATTCACAGTAAGATGTAAGAAACACCCAGCATCTCTCGGCTGCAGTGCCCTTCCAGGAAGATTAACACAATTCCAGGAGTAAAACAACCCCCATAACCGTTTTAAATAATTTGAAAAAGAACATCAATAACCAAAGAAAATTTCTTAAAATATGCCAAAGCCTGTAATTTCAGCTTTTGACACCATGCCCTTCCCATGAAAAAAACCCACAAATATCATTAATACACAGTTCAAAGATCCTCAGGAATGACCCTCACAACTCTCTGCTCCAGAGAGCCTTGAGGGCTGAGGTCACAGCCTCCCAGGAGCTGAGGCTCCCAGGGCTTCATTGCTTTCCCTCTCCATGACAAGCACCTTATTGTCCTGGGCCAGGCACTGCCCACAGAACAGCAGTGTTCAGGCACTGTGGATCCTTCAGAAGCAGGCAGAAATGTGCCAGAGCACAACATTTGCAAAAGTTGTTTTATTGGAGTTTTTCCAACTAGATCTGATTATCAGATCCCCTTCTGCCATATATGTAAATGGCTTGGCTGAAGCTGTAAAACACAGCGCCTGGGTGCCTGGCCAAGTGTCAAAACAGTTTCAAAGGTACAATTTTGAATAACAGTGACAAGGTGGTTGTTTTGATTCTTCCTGGCACTTTCGGGGAGCAGGTCTTGGTAAAGTGAAATGCTCGACAAAAAAATTGTCCAATGTTCATAAATTCAGAAACAGTCCAGTTAAAAACCAGAAAGACAGCATGACAAACCAAGTTAATACATTCTTAAGCCAGCCTGAAAATTTGCTTTCCTAAGGAATTTTTCCTTCTGCACAGTTCCACTCAGAATTAGCAAAATACAAATCCCTAACTTTTCCATCTCTATTCTGAGCCCGACTTGTGAAATGAATTTTGAACAGTAGCTTAAAAAAACTTTTGAGTTGTCTGAAAGGAAGCCTGTTAGAGAGATGACTATGCTCCGTAATGTCATTAAGTTTTAGCTGCTCCCATGAATCAAATAAATGATACTGGGAGTGCTTGGCTCCAAAGCCAGTTAGGAATTACGGAGATGGTGTTGACCTTTCCTATTTTCAAATGCACATTTATCAGGTCTTGTGGGCCTTTTACAGTCTAGTGAAGCTTTAATTCTAAAAGATACAGACATACAGCTTAGTGGAAGTGGCATCTCCAGTCTCTGTTTTCTTATCTTCTCAAAAACAGCTTTGAAAGTTAAGCACATGGATCTTGCAGAGTGCTGCATTCTCATCCCCCATTTTTATCAGCTGTTCAGCTTTGAATAGCAGTTCAGTATTCACCGTGTCAGCAGTACTGCCCTCCAGGAGCTGCATCCCCAGCCAAACCTCAAAAGAAAGAATCACTTCTTGGCATAGGCAGCTCCTCACAAGCTGCTCCACCTCCTGCCAACCACTTTGGGTCGAGGCTCAGTTTCCAGCACCCAGACACAGAAGATGCTAACAACAGGAGCACAACTGATTCTCTTGACCCTCCCCAGTTCCACTCATCTCAGAGAAGTATCCAGAAATAGCTGCAAATATCCGCAGTGGCTCAGGAGAAGAGCCACTTTTGCTCTGGTAGGATTTTTAGGGCACATTTGGAAGGCATCTTCTCATAGTGAGAACATCCGTCTTGGAGGGAAATGCTCAATGGAAGCTGGTTGCTTTTAACACTATTCCATGGTGTGGTCTGTGGCACCTGAAGTTTAGCAGCTCCACAAGCATGGAGCAGAAATTCCTCTTGGTTGTCAAGCATTTGTTTGACTCAGATCACATTGAAGCACTTTTAGCATGACTCGGATAAAAGAGGTTTTACTTTAATGTACTGCTTAGCAAGAGGAAAAAAACCCTATGAACAACCAAAAAGCCAACCACATCCAAAACAAGATTTAATTACAAATTAGGAAGGACAATTGAGTAGCACTTAATGCAGCCACAAATCAAGAGAGGAGATTCAATGGTTGACCAGAGACTCCCCAAGATACATAATTTTTTAATTAACCATAATGTTTTCTGTACTTTATGGTAGAATGTGTATCATTCCTCGAGTGAAACACAGGTTTTGCTTTGTGGTTTTATTTAAGTACGCTGTTGACCGCAGTTACAGGAAAATAAAATAATGCATTTATATGTCATCTAAATTAATGGTTTTTTGAGAAGTCTTTCAAATTGCCCAATTACCAAATCAAGTCTCGTAAAGTAATTCAAGCACGCTATAGTCCATACCCTAAATAACGACATGCCATTTCTTTGAGTGAAACCAAACCAGAAAAACCTCATCATCAGGTTAAATAACTCTGTTTCCACTGGAAGATTGCCTCAGAAGCAAAAGAGTGAGCAGGAGCAAGCTTCTCCCAGAAGGCTATGAAGGCCTTGGGGCATGAAGTGCAAAGATTTTTCCAAGTGCATCATGAAGCTGTAAGCTCAGCAGTAATAAAAGCTCACACAAGTAGAAGATGAAGAAATAAGGAAATTCATATGGGGATAAAGCCCTCAGTGATCTACATTTTGAGTAGTATTGAATTCCCACAGCTGCTGCACCAAAACTGTAGCATCCCTCAGCCAGCTTGGCCATACTTTTTTTTCTCCTAGGAGTGCATGTCCTTTAATTATTTTTGGGCAGACTCCAATAATCTGTAAGTCAGGTGATGTTATACACAGGTGCTGTAAATGATCCTTAACTGTCAGGATGGCTTTTCACTTCAAGTACTATTTTCTGAACTGATTTATTTTAAAAGAAAGAGTAAAACCAAATTTCTTACATCTAGAATTCATGCTAGAGCATGGTTTTCTAAGCTTTCTATGAGCACAAAGAGTTTTTTTTAAAAAACATTACAGAAATTACTCTGTTGTTAGGAAACCTCTTCAAAACAATTACGAAGAAATTTCGTAACTCATTTTTAAAACGTACTCTGCTTGCTTGACTACATTTCACAAACTACAAATGGATTTAATTTTATTGGCATCATTTGAAAAATCATTGTTAAGAGTTTAATAATGAATGAGCTAGTAAGAGAATTACAAGGACATTATGCATGCCATAACATAGTAAAGAATAAGACAGGCTGACCTCATGAAATCTATGAATTTAGGAATTGTTCCTGTTCAGGACAGCATCTGAAGCACTTCTTTCAACTGGACACAAATTACAATGTTCTAAAAGGTTACCACCTCAAAGAGATTTAGGACTATAAGTACCTGTTTAGATAATAGGACTTTACCTGAATATGAATCACAGAAGACACAAAATACTCAAAAGCCCAAGATGTTTACATGCAAAATATTAATAAATAAAACACTGTCTTAAACTCTTACGATAATCCACACCTAAAGCAGACTTCAGATCTTTGCACTTCACTATCAGATACAGACTTCAAGTACCTGCACAAGTCTGCATGAAAAGAACAGACACTCATTGGGTTGCTGTTGTTGTTAAGCATGCCATACTTCCTTTCCCTTCCTGATGAACACCCATCTGCTTTCACTTAGAGGAAACTTGTCAGACAGCAAAATTAAGATGTTCCAAAATATTTAATTTCACTTGGCCTGTGGCCAATAGTCAAAAGAAAGATTACAGTACTACATGCCCGTCCAAATTTACAACTAAAAAACATAAAACTCTGTGATAGTTTTAATGAAAATTAAAATGCAAGTGAATTGTTTTGTAAATCAAAATGCTACATATTAGATGTGGAAGTCCTTGGAACGGAGACAATAAACATTCCCTACTCGAGAGAACAAAAACCAACAAAACAAACCCCTTAGGAGATGCTTATGCATAGGACTGCTAGATCTTAATTTAAAGTTCACCATGACTGCGTTGAAACATAATTCCAGGAGCTGTAACATTAATTTTATAATGTTATTAATGTTAATGTTATAATATTTTAATATAAATTAAGATTAAATCACCAGCAGCTAAATTGTGTTTATTTGGTAATAAAACTGCACAATGCCCACAGTCACACACATAAAGCCACATAATCTGGTTTGAAATGGTAACTACCCAGACCACATTTGCTAAAAGATGTTTAGTCATATACTACTAAAATCTGAAGTTTACACATGAGACTGGGGAAGAACTTGTTTTAGCTCTCTTTCTATCTTCAGCTATATCAAAAGACAGCCTTAAAATGAAAACTGAGGAAAACAAAGAGTTCTAAGACGACTGATAAATTCAAATTTTTGCTCATGCATGAACCAGTTGGTTCTCTTCTCACCCCTTTCCACTTCTAAAATACAAGCACCCAAAGTCTAGGGAGCAAAAGAATACCTGACTGCATATCACCAAAATTTGGTATTCTAATGAAAGCTTTGAGCAGACATCATGGACACAAAGCACACTGGGCCCAGAGGAAACAAGGTGCTTAAATGTCCCTAAACCAAATAAACCAGAAACATCAAAATTAAAACTATACAGAGTTCAGCCAGACCTTATCATGATCTTTTGGGGTGAGCTGTGATTGTACTTCGCATCAAGAAGGATAGAGAAGTTTCAAACAGTTACATTTTCTGGCAAGTTTTTTACCCATAGCACAATTTTTGCAGTAAGTAAACCCCTATATGATTTTACTGGCTTCTTCCTTCAATTAAGTAAAAGAAAGAAACATTGCCCTACTTGTAAACAAATTGAATTGACAGCTTATGTATGGATAAAGTTGAATCTAGAAGAACCAGTAGACATCATCCAACACATCATGTACTGGTTTTAGCTGTAGCTAAAGTCTGTTATAGACTATGCCCATATTACAGTATTCCCATCCTTAGCAAAACCAGAACAATACTTGCAGTAATATTTTTGTTGAACAGCAAGCTCCTGGACTTCCTGATTACATATGAATTTTGCTCTTCTAGCCTCAATTACTGCAGTGAGAAGACTAAAGCTCAGGAATTCAAACAGATTTGCTCATTTGTCTGATTGTTTTCTCATTCAGCGCTTTCTCAGGGTTTTTGAGGATATGATTTATGCTCCCTGAATAACCAAGTTTGGCATAACTAGTGCCATTTAAGGATAACAGAATCTAAGGAGAATCAACCCTGAAGCTAAATCAAAATGTCTGTGAGTCAGGCAGAGAGGAAGGGTTCCAAGTTTTCACACTCCCAACTCATCTGCTCAGTTTATAGGCTTCATTAAACAAAACTAAATTTATAGCAGGCAAATTTAAAAAGAAAAGTGACAGTTCTCTGTGCAGTTGTATTTGCACAGCATTTGTAACACTTTCTGGCAAAAAACATGAAGCATTTTTAACAACTTTTAAAAAATCTAAACTAATACAATTGAAGCCTCATACCTGAATGAAAACCATTTACTTGAGTCATTTAATAAACTTACATTCAGCATGATAATGCATTTCCCTTTCAGTCTGCAGTATACAGGAACTAATACCCCTGGCATTTGGAGGATACACAAGGCAGTTTTGAGGCCTTAGATCTACCCAAGTAACTACCATGTAGGACAGTATACTCCCTTTACAGAGCCTTTGAATTACTCAGGTTCATAAAAACACACCTTCACAATTAGGAGATTTAGTAAGAGAGTATAACACTCAGAAAACCAAAGAAAGCTTTGCCTTCAAACTTGGCCAAACTGCATTTCTGCAATCTGTAGCACTTGCAGCATGCAGACTGACTCCATCCCATGGCAGGAGGCCACAGAAATGCAGACTGCTGCTCTGGTAATGCCTTGTGGTCTGGGTTTCTGCTGTTGTTTAGCACTTACGAAAACAATCAACTTGACAGTCAGAATTCATGAACAGGAAGTGTGGCAAGCAGAGTAAAACTTATATAGAGAGCCCTATCGCTTGAAGTACTAGCTAAGGCCTTAAAAAGAAAGCTGCTGTAGTCATGATATTAAGGTTACCAATAATGCATTGTCTAGTCAGAAATAAGAAGAAACTTTGACACTTTTTTGTTCCCCTAAGTTATCCCCCACAAAAAAAGATTTCTGCTGATAACCAAGTTCTCTCCAATTCTAGTTTACTTAAACAGCTTTTTTAACTATGAAAAAAAGTAAACCAAAAAGCTTCAGTGACCATAAACCAATTCACATCAGTCATTCTGATGGAATTCCATTGCAGGTAAAATCTATAATAATAATAGTAATAACAGTAATAATAATAATCTGAAAATAACAGCAAAACATTAAATTACACCATCCAGGTTATTCCAGCACCAATGGGAAAGACAGACTCCACACTAGCATAGTGGAAAGAAGTAACAGATCAGGGTCCTGAGGGCACATGTTAAGCTTTCAGGTCATTAAGAAAGTGAGCATTCCATGCCAAACATCTCACAGGTGGGCTTGGCTGGGAGGCAAAACCTGGCTTACAGCACAGTCCCATATAACACTGCCTCTCCAACTCTACCAACTCACCATCAGCAGTAGCCTGGAGCTAGAAAGAAGCTATCCACAAAGACAGAATTTTAGAGAAGAGATGAACTAAGCCAATGAACTAAGTCTTACATGTGAAGCATGAGACTCAACAGGCTTGTGTCAGAAGTGGCTCACAGCCTTTGGGACCCACATTCGCACATAAAAAGTTTTGCCTACAAATGTTGTCTTATACTTGGTAATCTCATGCTGGTGTTCATATAAAGTTTCCACTAGGAACAGCATTCCAAAATAAAAACAGACTGTATGTTCGTCATATGTATAAAGTTCATGCTGATTCCTGGGTTAAGTGACTTGTAACCAGCTTAACTACAAGATTTAGAGGCACTGGTGTGTTTCCAATAACGCTCAGGTGGCCACACAGTTGCACATCAACCAGTGTTGTTTTAAACATGTTTGGGCTCAAAAAATCATCTGTGCAATGTGATGCTCCCTGATGATAAAGCTTCAGCCATATGCTTCACTCCCTCTCCTACTCTCCAGCAACACGTGTGATTTTACCTCTACCCTACGTGTTTTTTATGGCAAAACAATAATCTCGTCATTCCTTTCAGTTTAGGGCACCAAGCACCCAGAGAGAGGTATTAGCAGGGCCCTTCTGCAGGGGCAGTTTTAGGAGAGGGGCAACTAAGTTACAGCCTGAGGTAGAGATGAGTCTGTTCTCAGAACTCACTGAAAAATAAAGAGAAGGGGTGGGATCATATTAAAACCATGACCTTGGTACAAGGAGCCCAAAATCACTTTTCACCTATTCTATGGAGACAAATGCCTTTCAGTGAACTGTATTTATATCACACCTCACGAGCCCTGAATCTCTGAAATAAAATCCAGCCTAAAGTCTAAGCACAAAGTGGAATTTAAAATGACTAAGCCACTTTACAAGACAAACAGAGCCAAGAAATCCAGGTAAAGCTAAAATTTCTTTCAAAGCTATATGACTGCAAACTCAGCTCAGAATTCCCAGCTGGCTGCTCAGACAAGAGCAAGCAGATCACATCCAAGAAATTAAAACTGATTTATGCTTTTGTTTTCATGACACTAACCCCTCAGCCTCATGAGCAAAATGTGATTATACATGATTGATTGCACTCTCACCTTAGCTGCTGTCACTCTGTAGTTTTTAAGTTAATTTCATAAATGCTCTTGCATAATGTACAGGGTTGAACCAGAATCACGTTTGAACATTCTAATTCCTATGTGCATGTAGTCTAACAAGGAGATTTGCTGGCTGCAGTCACACAGTGCACTTTCAGGCAGCACACCCAAGAAGACAGATACTGACCTTCCCATGCATCTTCTTAGATATCCCTTGGGCATACCCTACTTCTGAGTGCTGCTCCTAATTCTAGACTGAAAACAGAAATATGAACACAGACATATTCCTGTTACATGAATAATGTGATTTACAGAAGAAATGTTTACCAGGAACATTTTCTCTTTGAAATATATTTTCAAGATGTTCCACATATAAGTAATTTCCTTTTCTTGTACGCCTCCTCTGAGATTGATACAAGGTCATAATTGACCCCCCAATACATCCAGCAGAGGCAGAGATATTCCTAACAAGAACCTTTCCAGTGAAATTGCAACAGTGAACATTGATGCTTAAATTAAGCTACACTAAACATATTAAATCCAGAGACTGAAAAACTGTGTTCACATCTAAGAACAACTTGTTGAAAAACTAAATTCCTAAAAATAAATTTTAAAGTAAATTTTAATCGTATAGACATAAGTCTGGAAAAGTATTTCACAGAAATATCCTGAAAGAGGAAATGATGACCACACATCAAGTAAGGTTTTGGTTGGTTTAGTACTTTCATTCAGTTTATGTCAATTAAAGCCAAGAGTTTAAATCCAGGCTTTCCTAAGCCAACTCCTCCTGGATTCAGAAGACAAAATATTTAGGGGTTGGCTGGGTGTTTTCCCCTTGTTCTCTACATAATCCCAAGCAACCTAAATGAGAACTGATCCTCCTTCAACTGGCATGACTTAGGTCTGCAGGGTTTCTTGGCTCAGGCAGTAAGTGAAAGAAATAAAACTGATTTGGAACTGGGATCAGCTCTGATGTGAATACAGGCACATCTCCATGTTCCTACCCGGGATGCAGCTGGCATCAGTGTTTATCTGAGAGTCAGATAAAACAAAAAGGATGACCAACATACCATTGCAACATCTTTTCCTGCCTCAAGGAGGGAATTCCCACCCACAGGTTTCTGGCAATGGGACTTGGGCTGTGGGTTTGGAGAACCAGGACTTTGGGTGTTTCTTTCTAGCTTGTCAAAGGTTGACCCCATTCTGTCTGTCTTCGCTCATACCCTAGATAACTGATAAAACCATGCTCCCAATTATCCTGGCTTTTAGCTGACTACTTTTTCACCTTTCCATGAGTTGGCCTCTTCAATTAAATCTTGCAGCACTCGCAATCAACCACAATCTGATTTAAAACAATGATCAACTCAATTGAAAACAATCATCAACACCGATCTGTGAAAACAGATCTATTATGATTCTGACAGCAGATTTTCTCATATCTCTTTCTCTCTTACTTTTGACAAATTAAGTTTCAAAAGCAGATTTCTATACATTTCTACAGTTCCTAGAACACATACAAAGAGAGAAACAATGACTACAGTAGATGTAATGCTCAATAAATAATTCAAATGAAATAATTCTGATGAAATACAAATTACCTGGCTTCCTATGGTCATGTGAACGTTGTGGTGTTTATTCCCAAGGCATGTCAAAAGAACAGAAAATTTAAAAATGGCTAGGCAATATAAACCCACATCTCATACAGAGTTAAGGACTCTTAGTACATGGATATATTTCAAGCTGACAGTAAGGAGGAAATCTTTATAGAATGATTTCCATTGTCCACCATTTCACATTCACCCTTGTGGACACAGCAATGTCACAGCTGTACAAAATTCTTTTTCTACATTGCTCAGCCCTGAAGTCCTGGGCAGAATCACAGAAAAACACAAAAATCCCAGTTGTGATTCTTGGAAGATTAGCAGTTCAATTCTCTGCTTGGAGAAGAGGACTCATCAGTGCCAGATGAGGTCTGCCACAGCTTGGTCCAGCTGAGTCTCGAAAACACCCAAGGAAAGATTCCACCACCTCTCTGGTTGGCATGTTAAAACTCTTGTGCTACTCTAGTAATGAAAAACATTCTCCTAATGACCAGTCTGAATTTCTCCTAATGGCCAGTCTGAGCTGCAATTTGCGACAGTTGTTCCTTGTTTTCATGATCTGCCCTAAACAAGAGTTCATCTCCATAGTCATCAGAACTTGTCTTCAAGAAGCTACTGGCTTCTTCAATAGGATAGCCCCCTTTGCCTCTTTTTTTTGCCGGACTAAACAGCCCAAGGACCCTAATCTCTCCTCATTACTTATGGTTCCCATGGCTAAGAATCACCTTGGTAGCCCACTCTCCATTTTCTAAACATTGTGCTTTTCATTTGAGGAACCTCAGGACTGACTGAAGAAACAGAGTACGCAGCAATGCTGAGAAGGACAATGACTTCCCCTGATCTGTTGGCCATGGAGACCACTATGCTGTTTGCCTTATTTGCAATGAAAACGCATCACTAACTCATTTCCAACTTGGCAGCAATCATCGTATCCCATAGATTTCCCACAAATGTTCTGTTCAGCCAGCTGCTTCCCAGACTACGTTCCTGCATGAAGTTGATCTGCATGGGCACAGAACTTCATGTTTGTTCTCAATGAACCTCAAGAGCTTTCTGTTAGACAAATCTCAGCCTTCCTAAGATCCAGCTGAATTGAATTTCTACCACTTGATGCACTGAACTCTCGTGCCAATTTAATGTGATCTGTAACTTTTCTCTGGGTGCATTCCATCTCACCATCTAAGTAATTAACAGAAAGGTGACATCACTGGCCCAATCCCTCACAGGCCACTTGTTATTTGTGTCCCGTGAGACACAGAGCCATGGAAGACTACACTTTGAACTCCAACATCCACACAATTTTCAATTAATCTAACAATCCATATACTTCCTCAGTGAGAGATGATAACAAAAATTGGAGTCAGAGAGTCACAGAATGGCTTGGGGCGGCAAGTACTTAAAGATCAGCCAGTTCCAACCTCCAGGGACACCTTCTACTAGACCAGGTTGCTAAAAGTTCCATCCCTGGGATGGGACATCCACAACTCTGGACAACCTGTGCCAGTGCCTCACAATCCTCACAGCAAAGAATTTATCCACCAATATGCCCACATCTACATATATGGTCATTTAATTAAAAAAGACATTCAGGTTCATCAAATACTTCTTGCCCCTGATACATTTGGGTCAACTATTCTTGATTATCTTCTCATTCTTCTCAACTTTGGAAACAAATTCCCTGGAGACATGATACATAATATTTCTCGGGATTGCAGAAGGCTAACTAGCCCTGAATTACCCTTCTTTCCCTTCTTTAAAAGATAGGTGTAATAAATAAAGCCTTTCCCTAGTTTTCAGGAACCTCTCTTTTATTTTCATAGAAAATTGCAACTGCAGAATTACAATTTCATCACCTATGTCTTTCATCATCCTAGCATCAATCCCATCCAGCTGGATGGATTTGAACACAGCCAGCTTTTAAAAATAGTTCTCAGTAGTAAAATACTCTGTTTCCTGTGCTGCACTGGTTATTTAAGTTCCGCTAGGCAATCTTTTTTTGCTTTTGTACAAAACTTTATTTGGAACAAGAATGTATCATGCCTCTTGCTTGGTGGGACAAATTGCAAGAGAGGCCACCTCTTGCCTGTGCACTCAATCCCACACTTGGGCTCTGAGGACACAGCATTTATCCCCACCCCATCCCTATAAAACAGGAAAGGGCTCTACTCTCAAGCTCAATGACCAGCTATCTACCAAAAAGTGCTCCTCACAACTAGCCAGTGATATTAAAAATAAGAGATCTCAAATATTCAGAGCACTAGCCTCAAAATACTGATTAAGGGAGAAGAACAGTCAGGAAATACCCACAGCACAAAGAAAACTTCCAACCCTTCCCTTAATAGTATCTCTGAAGTAACTGAAGGAATGAAGAAAAATAATAATTCGCTTTTCTGATATATGACCTTAAACTTACTTAACAGGACTAAAATTACTAGATTCCGCATGGATTCTGTTAGGATGTGGCTGCTCCAGGGGACCAGCCCCAGCTCCCTCAGCCTTTCCCTGTCAGAGATGCTCCAGGCCCTAAATCATCTCTGCAGCCTCTGCTGGCCCCGCTCCAGGAGCTCCCTGTCCCTCCTGTGCTGAGGAGCCCAGGGCTGGACACAGCTCTCCAGATGTGCCTGGCAGGGCTGGGCAGAGTTAATCTCATGTTCTTTGTTAACAGTGAAGTGGGAAACACAAGTGCAAAGCACTGCCTTGCTCCTCTTCATTCAGCCTGTGTCCCTTTGGCAGACCTCTGCATTTGATTTCAAATCTACCATGTTCACCTAATTTTCATATAATTTGTACCACTTGTTATCACTCGTGCTTTGCTGTATTCCCTTTGCTTTCAGTACTAACACCACACTCTAACAAAGAAAATGCACATCTCCAATGAGTGTGCGAGTAAACACAAAGTGCACACTTAAGAGGACCATTAAAATCAACATTTTCTGGCAAAAAACATTCTCTAAAGGATAGAGACCACACTACCTGTGGCCCAGAATATCTTTTTCTTGTAGCATGCAGTCTCGGTGGGGAAATACTAGTAGAATTTCCTTGTTTATGTTAAAACATCAGAACATATGTTCCCCCGCTAATGCTATACCAGATACTTATTTGCAGTATATTAAAGAAATTATTTAATCAAGGAAGAAACACACAAACCAAAATAAAACAAAAGAGTTCTACAGTTGTAGGCTTACAGCAGAAAATTTATATATTTTACCAAACAGTGCACTCAGATCAGAATTTGCTTTTTAAAGGAATGAAGGTAAATTTCCATAAAGTATGAAAAAACATGGCATTTTAAAAAGCTAAGGCAATGAAATATGACCTTTTCATCACAGAAATAGTTATCCTTACTGTATTTTTCTGGCCTTAATCTTCCTAAAATTTCAAAACAATTATCAAATAGAAGCAATATCTCTATTAGTGCAAGTGGAACTTTCTTGTTCGCTGAGACTTTTGCACAGCACTGTAGAGAATAAAAACCCATCTACCTATGAGACACACCAGTGAAAAGCCTGTAAATGATTTAAAGGAAGCTGCTACTAGCAACTATAAGCATTTTAGATAAAAAGCATCTCACACAGGATATTTTGGGCACTATACTTTGCATGGAAAGGTTGCATATAGCAGGTAGGATTTTTGAAGTCTGAAAGAGAGAAAAAAAGGAAAAGTAAGTGCAAGGATATGCCCATTTTATTTTATAAATGAGTCAGCAGTACTGGGTGATATTTTTACAAAGCTGCATGGAGCAAAGCATCAAATGCTGCCAATGCTACTCTAAAGTGATAATATAGACAACACACTGAAAATTATACGTTAAAATCCATATGAGGATTTGCATGCATTTAACAAAACTAAATCCTACTGTCTTAATTCCAACAATAAGATATAATAAATTATTCTCCTTACCCAGGCAACAAGGTACAAGGTTCCTGCTCTGCATCTAGGAATGCTATGAGACTTACTTCTAGAATTCCACTTTTTATTTAAGGGCTCACAGTCACAATCACGTTAGTCACACTCAGTGTAGGTGTATGTAGAAACTAAGAGAACTACTCTCTTTGAAGGCACCCTGCCATTTAATGAAAGACTTACAGAAGTGTGACTATTTTAACATTTTGAACACATGAACCTCAGATCAGAAACAAGCTCCTACAAAGGGCTCCAGATCACCTTACTTCATCTCCCAGAACAAGGCTTGTCTAGGCTGCCAGGGAAATTAAATGTTAGTGCCAAGCAGAGGAGTTGGGTTTGGATTAATGCAGATTATGGCACTTCAGAAAGGCAAGAGCTTCCCCATCTTCAAGGATGCAATCTATGGTCAGCAATGGAATCTCTGGCACTGTGTATTATTTTTTTCAACACGCTTATCTCATTTTTAAGGTTACATACCAACAGCTAGATGTGCCAACCTATAAGACTGGAAGTTTAAAATCATATTGAATGTCCAGAGCAAAACAACATGATATATGTATATCAGCATCCTGGGCTGGGGGAATTCTGGCCTTCCAGAAAAGGTGACAAGTGTGTTCAGTATTAATGCAACTTCAGCCTATTGATGATTCACCAGCAGAGGGCTGGCTACTGAAACACAAATATTCATTATTTGAAATCCAATGCTGCAGTAAATGTAGCATTGACAGGCAAAAGTTTCCAAGAACCTGAAAATTAATACACACACCCCCTGTCCAAGTGGAATAGTATGAGCAGCTAATGCATCTGTAGGCTGTGACTGACTTGCTGTCAGATCACAGTTTAGTTTTGCATATGCGATTGGTTCAACAGTATTACCGTGTTGGCAGAGTTGAGTCCAGACATCTCGTCCTTAAAACATGGGTGGGTTGTCAATCACATCATTTTGGAAGTATACAGGTCCACCTTCTTCTTGATCTGCTTGCTGGGAACTCTTTGTGGACAAGTTTACCAGCTGTAAGCTATGTCTTACCAGCTCTTGAAAAACTACGAGCCAGCCAAAGCAATAGCCTTTCCCTTCAGAGGAAAATTCAGCGTTCCCAACGGCAGGAAAACAATCTCAGCTGTATATGGGCCAACAGAAACATCCAGCAGAAGAAAATGCTGGGCCAAAAGACCTGAGGCCCCATGTACAGAGCATTCCAGCACCAGGAACTGATACTTCTCCACAGATCAGCGGATTTGGATCTTGTAGCAGATTGCCAGATTTGAGGCAGGTGCCTGTAAAGCACTGATTTTAGTGTGAATACAGACAGCTTTAGAACATGGTGGAGATGGGTTCAGTTCTGCTTTGAGACAAAGAGATAAATACACAGCTAGGAGTCTTCCTGACACTACAGAGGAATGAGGGGTCGGGAATAGGCCAAAACAAAGGTGAACTTCCAGCGGGAAATGAGTCTGTGTCTGTGGACACAGCCTGAGCTCTCTCAGCTTAGCAAAGTGACAGCAGAACTAGGCAAAGGAACAAACCAAAATGCCAGGGAAAGGACACAGATATTAGAGGAAATGGAAAAAATATTAACTGAGAAATTAATCAAGGATCCAGCACTTCTTATCAAAACACTATGTTGTTTAGGGTACCCTGAAACCTTAAATTCAAGCATAGCAGAAACCCACTGGCTGCTTTGAGAATGCACGGGACAAGGCAGTAGCCACTGAACATAAACTTAAAAATAAAGAAAAATGAAAACCATAGCTAGACAGTAGCATGACAAATGTTACTGGTTATCTGCAGAACTACAAAGGTTTTCCACTGAGATGGCAGGTTTGAGTACTGCATTTAGGTGCAAGATTTGATGGTTACTTTGCTACACACAAAACACATCATGGCATAAACACCCTGGTACCCTGTGGGCTCCTCACCCTCTCCTTTCTAAAAGTGTCATCAACTTTACTTCAGATACAAAGAAAGGCAGGAAGAAGTGCCGAGGGGATCACTGACATTTTGTTCCATAGTAGGAATGTATTGCTGTGGAGTACCTAATGAAGACAGAAGCAATGAGGACTCAAAGGAGGTCACTGGTGGGAATTACTATCATTCAATGTCTCTAACATCTTGACCTGGGATTTCAGTTCTTCCTGCAGCAGGGCTGCCCAGGGAAGTAGAAACCGAAACATATCAGAGCAGTAATGTACATTACTGGAGAAAGGATCACAGGGCATGTAAAGACCTAGGTTGAGAAGTTCCAGCTGCAGTCACAGGAATAAAGAAGAATGTACTGCACACACTGCATGACTCTCAGAGCTCCAAGGCTGCATAAACAGATCTTTTATCTCAAAAGCAAGCAGGTTGTTTCTTTGAAGTCTGCAGGGTCATAAGTAGAGCAGCAAGGATGCAGTTATATGAGCTGAGGGTAAACTAAGGGTGTAATTCTGTCTGTCACATTCAATTTAGGAATGTGAATACATTTCACATGAGTTTGGGTGTCACATTAATGGCCTGGGGACCAACAGCCTCAGCCTCTTCAAAAATTTTTTGTCCAACAAAGGAGTTAGGTCCTTTACCGCAATGACATTTAATTCAATAGCCAGAGGAAATCTCGAAGCAGTCCTGAACTGTGATGTTTCCCTTGACTTAAAGCTAGAAGCAATGAATAAGTTGATATCAGTATATGCAATAGTTTTGCTAAGGGCTCCTTCTGTAACAAAATTTCACCCTCAAAATTGTCCTTAAAATTAGGTTTAAACAGAATCATGCCATGCATTTCAGACCAACAGATAACAAAAATAAAAGAGCTCTGTGAGCATGTACTACATCAGAAAGTGCTTTGTGTCAGGGAGGCAAGTCCTTTTATCTCTCTCTCCACCCCCACCCCCCGACTCTCCCTCAAAACAGAGCATTTCTGAAACTCCTCCATTATATACCCACAGCTCAAGCATGGGACTGTAGAAGAAACCTATTCATTTCTGTACTTACAGAGAAACATTTTTAAAATTAATGCCCAACAAGCCCCCATGTTAGTGAATAAGCAGTGACAGGTGGTAAAAGCAGATGGTTTTGAAAAGATTTGCGGCAGTCCCTGGCTCCACCATCCTAGAAGCTCCACAGGGTACTGGCAGAAGAAGTGGTTCGTTTTCTTTTCTTTCCTTTCCTTACTCTAGAAAGCAGCTGATCTCGCTGGTTGCCACAAAGCCAGGAAAGGACAGGCAAAACTCACTCATGTTCTTCATCCCACCTTCAAACTGCTTTTTCCTCTCTGCAGAAGCCCAGCTGAACGCAAGCCATCGCTCTAGGCTGAGCAGCCGGGAGGCCACCTAACACATGACACAAACCCACCCCCGTGTTTGCTGGTCCCAGCCAGGATCAGAGTGGGCAGAGCTCCTGGGTTTGGCAACCATTTATCACAGACCAGGACCACTTTGCTTCTGACCACACCATGGGATGGTGCCCAAGAGAGAGCATCGCAGCACGCTCCAGCACTGAGCCCTGGCACACACACCTGCCCACAGGCCAGAGCTCTGCTCAAAGCACCAGCACTTCCTTCTGAAGGCCCTAGTAATGAAGGAGGCATCTCAGATGCTGCAACCCTGCATAGCCAAACTTTGACAAATGGTGAATAACTTCATGTCAATTAATCCTAGAGAAATATTGCAATGGGAGCAAAGTGCACTAAAACACAGCTATTCACATTACATCCCAAAAAAGAGAAAACAGGTAAAAAAACATTATTTCATGTGTAAACTACAGCAGTGCCAGAAAAATGCATTTCCAATGAGTGTTGTGTGCTTGGCCAAAGCCATGTTGATTGCTACAGATGCAGCCTTCTCCAAGTTACTGCTATTTATGCTCAGGGAACAAGGACCCACTAATGACAAAGAGACAGCATGAGCATCACGCTGTCGTTTTGGGCACGCTGCCTTAGCTGGAGCACAACACCAGTCAGCTGTAACTCTTCTCTGAGCTATTACTGCACACCTAAAAAGATGACTCAGACAATTTCTCATTCTATCAATGAATCATTACATAGTGCCACCTCTGTCTACTATCAAAACCACCTGTAACCATCTCAGCCATAACCTCCACAGTACAACCTATTCCAAAGAACCTTTTAGAACACTGCTCTGCTAATACCCATACATTTTGTGAGTAAATTAAGAATCTCTCTTTCAATATTTATGAAAGTGTAGGGCAGGAACTACACTCCTGAAAAGGCCTGGTACTTTTCTTACACAGCATTTCCATTTTTCAGGTTTTCCTCAGAAACCGGAGTGATTGGCTTAATATCAACGTAACACTTATTCTTGCTTTACATTTCTTTAAACAATACAACTGCGTAGCTTTGTAAGAACCTTTTTCTTGTTTATCTATTGCACTGTTCCCAAAATTGCAGTCAATTAACATTTTCATAATTTTACCCACAGTATCAAGGTACTTTACGAAGGAATATTCTAGAAAGGGTTGCAACACCACAGTGTAATTGTATTCAGCAGCCTCCAAATAAGAAGAGGCCTTTTTGAACCATCTACAGCAAAATAAATCCCCCTTCTTTACATTAAATCAGGGAACATTTCTTTCCTTCAAACAATTAGGTTTATGGCTTCTTTCAGGAAGATAAAACAGAAAACAAACAAACCAAAAAAAGGAGCTGTCAGTCCAGCCAGTCCAAATTTTACACAGCACTGCAGAAACAGTACTGAAAACTGAGTCTGCTACAAAGGTAAACATAAGCCATTTAAAACTGGTATCAAAACCTTGTATTTGTTTCCAGAGAACACCCCATGGTAAAATTGCCTCTTACCATTGGACAGAATAAAACATGGACCTGGGCTTGGACAAACGCAAGGCTGAAAGATGTCTTTAGAAATTACATTGTAAGCACCCTGGTTTGTGACCAGTCCCGCCATTCTTGAATGCATTAATCAGTCATCGTGTTTTGTATTTTTTCTGTTAACCTCACAAGATAATCACCTGCTACTCAAAGCATATATGGAAGACGGATACCAGTATAGAGAGTAATTAATTATGAGGAAAATCTATTATAACCATATTTTATGGGCACAGCTGCACCACAATTACATTGTGGAAGGAGAAAAAATAATTGGGAAGGAGAAAACTTTAGAGTCAAACACAACAGTGTATTTTTCAGGCACAAGAGATCTTTTTCTGTGAGCATGGGTGGAAGAACAGAGCCCCATGCAATTTCCAGATACTTGAAACTGCCTATGCAGAGGTACATACAAAGAGAAACACATTCAAGCAACTCTTGCAAAACACAGATAATATAAGCTTAGAACATAACATGATCATAACTAAATTACAAGTATTTTTGCCAAACCTTCAATACGCCTCATGCTTTAGCAACAAATGTAGCCACAGATCTGAGGGAGAAAGGGTTTCCAGTTTTCAACAGAACATTAATTACATGTCTGCTATTATCATTTCACATCATTAAAGATCTAGTTGGCTGTAATTTTAATGCTTCATGTCACTCACAGACAGCTCCATTTTCTAAAGAAAGCCTTAAAGCACTATAAAAATAAGAATAAAAATAAAAAAAAAAATACAAAAAACACCACAGACAAAATGTCTGCCTAAGATGGCATTAAGAAATGGGAAATATAGGCTTACCGTTCAAAAACTGAATGGAAAAGAACAGTAATAAAAGAAAAAGCATCTGCTGTAGTTTTACCTTGAAGGACAGAAAGTTTCCTTTTGGACTCAGTTCATCAGACCCTTGAAGGGTATGTCTACACAGGTGACTGGAGACAGGCAGGCACCTCTCCTCCCTCTCCAAATTGGCCAGATAGGAGCCAAATTAAATCTGGAGGCCGTGCAGAAGCATCAGTGCTGCACCAAGCAAGCTCATGAGATTGAAGGTCCCCTGCTGCAAGGGGGAGCAGCCCGCTCTTCCCCCAAGCGCACGATCTCGGCTGATTCCTCAGAGTGTTTTAGTCAGGCGTTGAGTCACACCCAGGAATTCATCCAACTGAAAACCAGGCCAAAAGCAACAAGAGCAGATTTGCGTTTGGCCAGGAGTAATAGTCCCATCCCAAGCAGGAGGTCGGGAATGCGTAGCCAGAGGTCAGGCAGGCAGGCAGGCTGACCCCCTGGTCAGGCAGGAGCCCACATTTAGGGAGCAAGGTTTGGGGAGTGCCAGCACAGCTCCACATGGGCACAGGTGAAGAGCTCCCCAACAAGGACTGTCTTTGTGAAATAGCTGCCTGAGTCAGGGAAGTGAACATTTACAGACACAATTGGATGACTGACTCTTTCCACAACTCACTCCTACTAATTTAGATAATTTTAATCTTGCTGGACAATATTCAAACTTCCATTTCTTAAGCCTCCTTTGTGGACTCAGGACCCTTAGGGAAACAGAATGCTATAATTTTTCACAGTGATAATGCAAAATAATGCAACTATAGGAGAAAGCTAACATTATCCCCCTGCAGCTGTTATTCCCAACATTTTCTTCCAAACACAGCAACACCACAAAACACAGTAAGATAAGCAACAGTCCCCAGATGAGTCAGGTACTCATCAGTACATTTTTATCCACCCTAGTGAGTTGCTCACATGATCTGTCCCTTGTACAGGTCAAAATAACTTGCTATTGGGGAAAAACCTGGCAAACTCTTCAGAACTACAAGCTTTCTATGTGAAATGTATAGAAAAAGAACCAAAGTGGTTTTTTTTTTCCAATGACAGTCTAATTCTGCACACTGCTCCTCTGGAACAAAGATCTACGCCCTGCCACAGGACTTGAAATCATCAGTATCCAGAAGACCTCCAAAGTCAATGACCACTTGTTCGTGTTCTCTACTTGCACCATGCAGACAGATGCAGTTTCTGTGCCTTTGGTCCTATTGCCAACAGTCCCTGTCACAAACCTTCTGCCCCACCACCATCCATGTTCTCCCTGCCAGACTCCCACACATTCCCAACTCACCCACCTCCCCAAGATTCAGGTTTATCACATCTGAACTGACTTTGGGGAAGATACAAAAAACTTATCAGTAAAAGTTGCCTAAAGTAACAGCCACAAACTTTATGCCTTTGTTAACAGGCCATCTCCTATGACTTTTCTAGCAGTTGATCTCTAGATATTTTTTTCCCAGCTGACGTGCTATGGGTTCTATTTACTCAGCCTTTTCTCACATGATCTTCAAGATGTTTTAAAACTACATTTCCTCACCACTAATTTAAACAAGCCTTGATGGGAATTAGACTCGAATCCTGAATTGGAAGAACTGAAGAATTTGCAGCATTATTACAATATCAGATGCATCCTCAAACATACTCTAAATATAGTAGAAGGCTGGCCTAAATCTGCTATTGATTCATGTTTAATTCAGATACCTTTGAGTGATAGATAGCATCCCCATCCCCTCAATTTTCTCATCCCCAATTCTCATCACCTATGTACTGAAATTTATGGTGAATTTAACTTAGACAAAAACCCCAAATCACCGAGGAAATGTTTTAAAACACTATAGTTATGCAGAAACAAGTTGTCAGAACAACATAAAAGATCTAGAGGTTAAAGCACTACATTGCAGCAGGGATTCTACAACTTCACTAAAGCAACTATCAGTGCGATTTTTAAACTGTGTAGCTCCTTCAAACAGAAGATCAGTACCTAACTCAGTAATGAACAGAACTTGCAAAAACATTGTAGGTAAGCAGGAAGTGATGATGCTTTTGATATAGCAGTGCAAATCAAAACAAACTCCTGTAGCGTATCTCTGTGCCACCAACTTCTTAAGTGGGGATGAAGGCTCCCAGAATGCCAGCACCCACAGAAAGTTACACTCTAAACTAACAAGCTAAAATAATGTGAGCTTTGGTATTGAAAGTTTCTGAAAGCCTTTGTATTTTGTTCTGTTTCTGGGATCATCTAATAATTCTACTGTACACTTGTTTTAATACAAATTCAAGTGAACCAGGATTAGAGCTGATATGGATTTTGGAACACATTTTTCTAGCCCAATAATGACCTTCAGAGATAGCAAACTCTCCAAATAAATAGTCTAAATAAAGATGCAAAACTAGTCTTTTGATTGAATTTATAGCTCAATATTTCTGGGTGAATTCCCATTTAATTTTACTGCTTCCCCCACAAGATAATGGTCTGTCATTAGTTGTTTCCCTAGCTATGCCCTCAAAGGGTTCCAAGGCAAACACATAAAAAACAAATTGTTCTGAGTAACAACGTTACAGTACAGAACTGTATATAAGACAAGACAAGGTCACATGTTTCTAGTTTCCAGAGAACTGAGAATATCCTCACCGGCTCCTGTACCAAAATTTGCATTTGTGGTGCCCTGAGGGTGGGGGGGTAAGCAGGGATATTCAGTCATTTCCCAAGCAAGACACAGAGAACAGCATCAAGGCTCTGAGTAAGGCACTTCCCTCTCACGATTAAAACTCTAGGGCTAATACCACACTTCTATTACGAAAAAACAAAAACAACGTCCGGGCCTAACAGCAGGAAAAGAAAAACGCAACCCTCCCCCAAAATTAGATCAGATCTTCCTTTATTTTTAACAGCATCGCACTGATGATTTACCCCCACCCAGAGCCAACCCTGCGGCGAGGCAGGGCGGGAGCCGCTCGCCACATCTCTCCTCTTCCACAGGGTCGCATCCCGGCTTCAACTCACCCAAGGAAGAGCCGAAACGCCGGCGGGGCCGGGGCCGCCGCTGCTCCCGGGGCACCGCCCGGTGCCAAGGGCCCGACCCAGCCGCTCCCGGCTCCCCGGCCGCGGTACCTGCCCGGCTCGGCCCTGCCGGAGCCTCCCAGCCCCGCCGCCGGCCCGGCCCCGCCGCCTCCCGGGCATCCTCCGTCTCCAGCGTCGCCTCCTCCTCTCCCTCGCCCCCACACCGCCTCCTTGGTGCTTTTGGCTTTTTTCCTTTGCCTCCCTCCGCCGTGCCCCAGCGGGTTGTTACCTTCAATTGCCGGTTTTCCGACCAATTCCTGTTTCCAAAGCGCTGCCCCCCACCTTCACCAGCACGCAAGCAACTCCCGGCAAAGAAGAGAAGGAGGAAAACAGAAAATGCAAGCAAGCAAAAAGCAAACAAACAAACAAAAAATCCACAAAAAACACAACCCACCCCAAATAAAATTAACAAACCTCCGGTGGCGCTCCCGGTGTGACAGTGTGTATCCGGCCGGGGGAGGGAAGCGGGGAGCAGCAGTGCTTGCCCCGCTGCTCCGAACCCGGACGAGGGGGAGGATGCGCGCCCGCCCGGGGTGCGGACCTGGGCCAGCCGGCTCCTCGCCGCGGGCTCTGCAGCAGGAGCCGCCGGGCACCGCCGGGGCGGGAGAGCGGGGCCACCTCCGGCAGCGCTCGGCCCCGCGTGTGCTCGTGAACCCCCGCCTGAGGCCGCCCCTTCCTCCGCGGCCGCCGCCGGCGTCGCCCCTCAGCTGTGGGGCACAGGAGCGTTCGGCGGCCCGGCCGCTCCCCGCCGCGGCCGTGCCGCAGGGGTGCGGGCACGCCGCGCCAGCCGTGCAGGAACCAGTAGGGCAGGCAAGAAAAGGCTCTCTCTCGCCTTTCCCTTCATCCCTCCCGGAGGGCTCCCCTCCTTACCGGGCTGCCGGGGCTCCTCTGCCGCCTCCGGGCTCGCTGGGGCTGGAGCAGAGCGAGTGGCGGCGGCGGCTCCTCCTCAGCGCCTCCCCAAGCCCCTTCCCCACCCTCGTCCTCCCCCGCTCCGCCTGCGCCGGCGTGAGCCGGCGGCCGGGAATGCGGGAAGCGCGGCCGGGCTGCGCTGGAGCCCCGCAGGCATCCAGAGGAGGGCGGGGGAGTCCCGAAAGCTCCTAAATCCATGGTGAAGGTGCAGGGCGAGTGGTCCCTTGGGTGTCCTCCAAGGTTATTACACCTCCTTACTCTCTTCAGCTTACAGCAGAATTTACGGCTGCGATTAAAATGGTTGAGAAGAATGCTGCGCACAGAAACAGAGTTATAAAATAGGCATATTACGTTAATTACCCAATTTGTCTTATAAGCGCTAGGGAGAAACTGAGATACGCTGCATACCTACTCAGCCCGGAATACCTGCTTTTGCCACCAGCATTAATTTTCTCGCTTCGGTAATATAAGATACAGCCTCAGATCTTTTCAACTCAGCATCAGAATCAGCAATATGTGACGTTTTTATAACCTCTTATTACACTTAGAGCATGTATGAGCATTAATTAATTTTACAAGGTTGTGTTTAATTCCATTATTTCCTTCAGTTTATTAGTGCTGGGAAAAAGCCAGCCCGAGAGGTTAGGTAAGCTGCTCACTGATGACTGAATCGGTATGAGAGCTGTCAGCAGAACACCCCACACAAAGGAATTAGGTACTGCACCCACAGCTGCAGCTCTCCCACCTCTAGCTCCTTGCTTGGGGAGCTTATAGGCTACGGGTGCCTGCCACTTCCACATGAGACCTACCAGTGCCTGTTGGTACATGTGGGCACGATCTAAGACTAGGTGGAGTCTCCAGAGCCTTCCCATTTTCTCCTCATTCTGCCGGGTGTCCTTACGGTATGCGTGCCACGTGTACCTTCATGTGACACAGGACATAGGGCTTTTAAGAGCCAGGCGGACCATAAAAATCCAAGCAGGACACAAGGTCTGTGTCACCTGCTCTCTACATTACACCTATGGATTGGAGTAGGGTCATACAGAGTGTACAGGCAATTCGTCCCACAGAAATGGGTGAGATGTTGAACATCAAAATTGCCTTCATAATTCATACTGATGGATGAAAAGCTTCTGCCTTCTCCAATACCCAGGTGCTGTCACATTGGTTTGGAGCACTCAACAGGAGAGTGGAAGCCCTGTTTCAATTTAATTTTTGCATTTACAAGGAAAAACAACCTACAGCTTCTTTTACGGTTGGACTCTGTGATCTTAAGGGTCTTTTCCAACCTCAGTGATTCTGTCATTCCAGCAAATGAGTTTCAGATTTCATTCACTGAAAATGTAGCAGGAGGAAACTGGCAAGGAAAGAAACCACAGGAAGTGGTTCTACCAGAGGAGGCCCCAGCTGTCTGCAGAAAGTTACTGATGGTTGCTGGGAAGGTTCTGAGTAAAAAGAGTTTTGGTTGTCTGCATCACAGGCATATTCTTTAACATAAATATCTGCCTTCACAGGTTGGCCAGGCCTCTGTCAAGACTGAAAAGGCCATACCTGAACTGATGGTGACTGTTTGACACCAAAATGAGGAACAAGTAGAAAGAGAAGTGAATTAAAAGAATAGTCAGTGAGGGGTGGCTGTGTTCAAAGACTGTGATCTTGGAGTTTGAAAACTAACCAGAAGAGAAGTTTTTGGGAAGCCCAGAATGAGAGAGAACTATTGCAAGTATTATCTTTCAGGACACCGAATAGAGAGCTTGATAAGTATCAGCTCCTGCAGAAACTCTTCCAAGAGACATTGTATAGGAGACATACAAATCTGCAAACTTAGCAAAATTCCTTTGGGAAATTTCCGAAAAGCAGGCAGGTTAGAGGAACAGTTCCCAACTAAGAACCAGTTAGGACATTAAACTGCTCGTGTGTCAGAGTCTGTTCATGACAGCTTCCCAGAAATCTCAAGAAAAAAAATGCTGAGAGCATGATTTGATTAAGGAGGTGAAGAAACAACAGGGAATTGTGCCAGCCTGAGGAAGCTGCCCTTTGAACCCAGGAAATGAAGATAGCAGTGAAGCTTTCAAATGTGTCAAGGGCTGGGGAGAATGTGGAGGCTTCAGCTCGAGATGCAGTAATAATCTGTCTGAAGTCTTGTGGGAGTTCGTAGGAAAAAAGTGTTACATGCTTTTTTTGGAGTGAGATGGACAAGGATGAACTGTGTGAGAAGAGCACGGAGTCAAAACATCTGCAGTTTCCTCTAAAGAGGACTGCAAGTAGTTTTATACACTGGGAAATATGCTACAGGTCCTCAAAACTCACTCTGGAGCATCTATTTTTTTGTTGTTTTTTATTTCATTTAATTAAAGGATAAGCTTTCCTTGGCTTTCCCAGATTTCAGTTTTTCTCTGAATTCTTGCCAATGCAAGCAATTCAATCTTGGTGAGGTACTCACTCTGAGCAAAGCAATAATTTTTCCATTAAGCATCCAGAGGGGAAAAAAATATAATACAAAACATGCAAAAGTAATTAACCTTGGTTTTTCTCCCAGACATTTCTACCTGTAGCTTTACAAAGTAGCAGCTTTACCTATGAGATTTGTGTTGCTTAGAGGCTGGAAAAAAAAAAAAAGTCAAATGCTGTAAGTATTAAGTTTATTCTAAGCAGAAGATCATGTCTCTATTAAAATTATTTTTACCTCCTACTACTCACTCCTACTTATGGCCACCCAGCTTCAATTATCTGAGGGGCTGAATTGAAATATTTTTTACATAATGCTTATTTAGCAACAAAATGTTAAATGGACCCTTGTTATCTCTATGGCTCCCAATACCTACTTCTTATATTTCTGATAGCAAGTCAGCTTGCCCTCTAACGTTTTCTTCAATTTGGTTCTTCCTCTGGATTTGGAAAGGGTCTGTCTTCTGTACTTTTAGATACCCCAGACTAAATTATTCCATGATTCTATAATACAGACCAAGTGAAGCAAACTGAAACAGAATGGAAGATGTTGATGATTTTTGAATCATCTAGTAGACAAATACTAAAATTCTGATTAATGGAGTAACATATATTGTTACAAATATAACGTAGTTACTTTATAAAGGAGTTAAAAAGGAGTCAAACTCCAAACAGAATATTAATTGGCACATAACTGCAAACGTGTTTTAAAAAATCCTTTTGCTACTGATATTTATTTTCTCTTGTGAGACAGAGGGAATTAATTAAGCAATGTTGCTTTTATTTTCTTAATACAAGGAATTCACATTTCACAGTTTCACTTTTTTCCCAATGATATGTTTGCCTTCAGCCAAGGTACAGGTGAAGATTAGGGACTCTGAGAAGAAAACTTAAAAATTAAGCCTACATTTAAATGCAATTAATATTTTAAAGTAAGAAGATGTTATTAACAGATCTTGTCATCTGTCAGCCTGATCAAGTTGTATCAAACCTGGTGTTTATGATGAAGGAAGATCATAGCTATGCATGGAAAGTCGCCAAAAGGACTTTGGACAGGCTGATTTCTTAAGTAACAGTAATTGAACAGCTTCCTCATGTGGACATAATACCTGAAGAGAAAGAGAAAGTGGTAAATGTTGAGTGCAAATAAAAAAAAGAAAAAAAAAAGACAAATGTTAATTTTTTTAAAAGGATCCTACTAGTGCAAGTACTGCAGTGCTCAGAGGGGTCTAGGCTCTGGTCCCAGGGAACAAGACACAAGCAAGAGGAAACAGCCTCAAATTGCATCAGGGAAGGTTTAGATTGGATAATAGGGAAAATTTCCTCACTGAAATGTTTATCAAACATTGGTACAAGCTGCCCAGGGCTGTGGTGGGGTCCCCATCCCTGGAAGTGTTAAAAAACATGTAGATGTGGCACTTGAGGATGTGGGTTAAGGTGTGGGTTATGAGTGGTGGACTTGGCAGTGCTGGGTTGAGGGTTGAACTTGATGATCTTTACAGGTCCTTCCTGTAAAGCAATCCAAAACTATTCCATAATTCTGTGATTTGAAATTTGTTGTTGCTTTTCACTGATTTAGTGGCAGCACTGAGTACTGAATAACCAGCAGTGAAATGTCATAGTGTTGCAAATAATTAGTTAAATATCTCATGTTTTCAGGTCAAATTATGCCTAAACAAATAACAGTCTGTGCAAGTCTGAAGTGCCTCACATCACAAAATGCCTAGCCACTTTGCATTAAGTGATTGATGCCAGACACAAACAGGCTCCATGTTACATGAGCCTTAATCTTGATTTTTTAACCATAGACCTTAGAATGTTTGTACTGTAATCTTTCAACTCTAATGGGAATCCAAAAGTAGATTGGTGATTTCCTGATTAGCTGATCTCTAAACCTGTAAATCTACACTTCTGACCAGTTTTCTAGTTTTCTCCTACAGCAAGTATTTTATTATTTTGATTTGCATCCAAAACAGTTCAATCTGGAATTCAGGACAGAAATGTGAGCTGACAACATCCCAGTATTTCCTGTGTTTCAGAAATGAAACTGAGCTTCCAAAACCGTACAGAACTCAGGACAAAACCCAGTTATGGGGTATGCATTTACAAGACTTTTTCATTTTACTGGATTCTCCCATGCCGGAATACAATTAGAAAAATATTACCATGAGAGAATACCTAGTAGTATTTTGCAGAAAGTCAGAAATGTACACTACATTTTCTCAAGGCACTCAATTTATATATATATATTTATATATCTATGAGATCATGCTATCCATTATTCCCTACTGATATCTGGTCTGTGATATTCCAGATATTCCTCAAGGATACTAGAGGAAGTGCAGACACCTTGTCAACCGTTCTAAAAGAGGGGTTTCTAAAACAAAGCACAAACCTAGTTTATTCATAAAATTACTACAGAATACTGTGTCATCATAATAATCAAATACAATATTCAGGTTGTTATTTCTACATCTCATTTGGTAGCATTAATTTTTTACAAGCACAGATGTTTTGTCTTTTTTGCAGTTGGGTAGCACAGTCTCTTCCTTTGGCTATTTTCAATTTCTTACTGACATGTCTTTTCATGAGTAGGGAGTATCAGCATTGCAGCAAGATATTCACAGTGTGGCAGACTCTTACTAGACCAGACTTAAACACCAAACAGCAGGTAAATATTATTACTAAATTATTAAATGTTGGACTATAAAACACTTAAAAAGTTCCAGAACAAATGACTGTGCCATGATCTACTGTACAGGAGTTCATCTATCCTTGACCACTGCCTGCCTTCTAGAAGCACAGGCTGTGTGATCTCAGCAAACTTTGAAAGAAGATTTTTCTTTTTTGCTGAATTTTTTTCATGTCTCGTGCAATGTAAAAAAAGATTGAGGTGAAATTGAGGCAGCAACAACGAGAAAAAAAGAGAATCAAGAGAAAAAATAACATGGGAAATAACCTTAAGCTGTAATATTGTAAACTCAGAAGTGAACTCAGCAAGAATTAGGATGATCCTGTTTAAATAGTACAGGGCAATAGTTTCCCACTGGATTGCCAGCTGCCTGGTGAGCAGGCCCAACATCTGTGTGCATGGGCATGGTAGGCTTTTAGGAAAGGCAGGACCTCTGGGGTAGCCTTCTCAAGGGATTTATAGAATTTCTTTGCCTCTGGAGATCTCTATTCCCAGCATTTGCCCAATCTAATTCATCAGGAAGAAGAAAAATGGGAACATGTTTGAGCAGATCACCATCCTTTTTATTAAAATGTAATGTAAATGATTGAAAGGATGTGTGTATTTTATGAAAGCTGCTCTTCCTGACATCCTCAGGTTGTGTGGAGAACTTAACAAAATAGAACCCTTTAACAGCAAATGATTTGACCTAAGGAATCAAATTTTCAGGCAGCCTAAATTTCCCTGATGAGCTTCCTTCATGCTTTGTTTTAAATGCAGGAAGATATTCAGATCACAGTAAAATCAGCTGAAATTAGTTAGCCATAGTTTAACAAAAAGGAGCCTTAAATTACTAATTATGCAGGAATGCAGAAATGAGTTGTCAGAAGAAATCAGGATCAAAGATTTTTCAGTTTTCAATTTTTTCAGAATTCAGAACACTCAGCTCTTGTAGCTATTCCTCTTTCACAGGGCTCTGATTGTGAAATGGTAAAAATAAAAATGAAGACCACAACAAAAAAGAATGCACAGAGACATGCAACAGAGACAAAGATGAGAGAGCTGAAGTACCCGTGGTAATATGGATGGTTGGACTAAGATGTTAAAAGATGACTGGATGGTTTTGTTTTCTGCTTTTAACTACTACATAACAGGAACTCTGTGAAAAAAAACAACCATCTGAATACAAAGATATAATAACTAGATATTAATATTTATTTCTCACATGTGACTCAGGATCTGTTTTCTTTTAGTCTGGTTGGAATACTTTTATCATATCAACAAATCATTATTTTGCCTTCAGAAAATCTCACTGATAGCTTACAGTGATAGTTCATTTCAAGCAGGCTGCTTCATTCTCTTCTATGTATTTAGTTACTACAGCATGGCATTACCTGTGGTAGCCAATACTGCATTTGGAATAAACAATAACAGTTTATTGAAGCACAAGGTGATGTTTTTCATTTTTGTCTTGGGCCTCCATGTGCACACATGAAGTAACAGAGCACTGAGCGCAAAATACCTCTGAAGATCATGTACACGTGTGTGTAGATTATCAGCAATCCATTGCCTACAAAATGCTTCCACCTCTTCAGCTTCCAGTGATGTGATCAGATCTGTGATGAGCTTTGTTGCTCAAGCCTCGTTTCTGTCATGTTTCTCATGACAGAAGTGTTCTGCCACAACAGAAGCTGATAGGATGGCACATCCAGTCAAACCTTGGCGCAGTACAGCAAGGTACTTTCATAAAGCCATTTTCATAAGGCAAGAAGAGAGAAATGCATCAACCTCCTCTATGCATAAATACTCTCTCAGCAAGTGCTTTTTGGGCAATCACAATGTTTGACTCTTTCACTGGAAACACGTTCACTGATAATTGTGGTGATTGTCAGGCTCTACCATTTTGACTCTGCAAGCATGGCCCTCAGGAGCTTCCTGAGTAGGTAAACCTGGATGGAGTATTAGCTTGTAAAAAAAAATAAAATTTCAAAGCAAAATAAAACAAAAAGGAACCGCAAGCTGCCTGTGTGATTTTGTGACGAAGAATGCTCATTTTTCTCACATGAAAAGTTATTTGTTCGTGTGAAAAACCAAAGAAAGCTTGAGAGAATGGTAAATTTGCTTGTCTATCATTGTACTAGACAGAGAAAGGAAATTAGCTTTCAGAAATTAAAAATAGCAAGTACAGAAAGCAATGAAATCAACCAAGCCATCAGCTTCCACTGATTTCACTACTCATGTGGTAAAAAAATTATAAAGAAAAATTATATTTGAAATTAAACTTTAATAGGATTTGTCGTTGTTGTTTGTAGCTCTTTTTGAGTTTGGAAGTCATTATATAATGGATTCTAGACAGCAGAGGAATTTCAGCAATCTGGACTTTTTGAAGGATTACTTTTCCTGCTTCTGAATTAGCTCAATTAAAAAGATAAAATTTCATAGCAAAGATGAATATATGTACAAATTTTTGGGAGGAGAGACAGCTGGAGCTGAATTATTCTATCATGTCCAAGAGGATGCTTGGAGAAAAAATAAAAGTCACCAACACCTTCAGGAAACACTGTGTGCAGAGTAGGAGAGGCGACAGCTTAGTTTAATGAAAAGATTGAATGGGGGGGGAGGTTGAAGAGGAGACCCATAGAAGATGTTAGGCAGCACCAGGGATGCCTCGTGGATTTCTGGATTATCTGACATGGACAGAGCATCCAATCTCTATTGTGAGAAATGATCCCTTACTTTTAAAATTTTAGCAGGTTTTTCAAACCTTAACAAATACAACAAAAGACAGAATAAGGAAAAATGACAGTACTGGGAGTTTTGTGACCATCTGCCACGTGTTCCTCTACAAAATGGCTTCTCCACCTTTTATGCCTCTGGGATTGCATCAGGCAACCCTGGCCCCTCTCAAAGTTCGTCAGTCAACTCTTCTTTGCCGTTTTTTGGTGGAGACTTTCTTGCAGCTTCATTGGAGGTCAGGTCAGCCTCAGTTGTCAAGGCTCCCCAGCAACAAGCCTGCCCTCCTCCCAGCTGCCCCATGCAAGGGGCACAGGTACACGCCCTCCTTCCACATGCCCGACTACCAAGGCCGTCCCTTGGCAAGCACACAGGGGATGGGAAGGGGATTAGAGGGAGAACAGAGGCCATCCAAACAACGACCCACAATAACATAACTGTACATCAGTAAAACTTCTCCTAATTGTACACATAATATTCATCCCTTAATTGCCAGAGCCAATCATCCCATCACTCATCTATAACACTATCCACTCCTTTTTCAAACAACACCTAGGCTAAGCTTTGCAATACATGGCTTAGAATTTGCCCCCCTTGAAAACTGCAGTGCAGAAGGCTGAGTGCTCTCCTTGCCAAAGTTATGAGGTCTGATGCAAAAATGAGTGATTTATCATCCAGTTTTGAAAGAAGTTGGAGAAATCAATTCTCTCCCCTTGAGATGGAAAATGCATTGCATGATTCACCCTCCCTCTTTCGAGCAGTTTGTATCTGAAGGCAGCAACGTTGAAGAAAAGACAAATGGGTGTTGAGTGACCTCACAGGTGTCATTGAAACCCTTCTTGTAGCAGCAAGTTCTGAGTCTTCAGGACAAATGCAAATGTCTGACATTTCTTGGACCTGCAAAGTTGTTTAAAAAGCATGGAGGGAAGGGAAGGGAAGGGAAGGGAAGGGAAGGGAAGGGAAGGGAAGGGAAGGGAAGGGAAGGGAAGGGAAGGGAAGGGAAGGGAAGGGAAGGGAAGGGAAGGGAAGGGAAGGGAAGGGAAGGGAAGGGAAGGGAAGGGAAGGGAAGGGAAGGGAAGGGAAGGGAAGGGAAGGGAAGGGAAGGGAAGGGAAGGGAAGGGAAGGGAAGGGAAGGGAAGGGAAGGGAAGGGAAGGGAAGGGAAGGGAAGGGAAGGGAAGGGAAGGGAAGGGAAGGGAAGGGAAGGGAAGGGAAGGGAAGGGAAAGGAAGGGAAGGGAAAGGAAGGGAAGGGAAGGGAAGGGAAGGGAAGGGAAGGGAAGGGAAGGGAAGGGAAGGGAAGGGAAGGGAAGGGAAGGGAAGGGAAGGGAAGGGAAGGGAAGGGAAGGGAAGGGAAGGGAAGGGAAGGGAAGGGAAGGGAAGGGAAGGGAAAGGAAGGGAAGGGAAGGGAAGGGAAGGGACAGCTTTTCACCCTGAGGGGGAGATTTACTTGGCAACAGGACCCTCTCTTTTCCTGAACTCCTTGCAATCCCCATCCATACCAGTTATCTGACTTTGAAACCTCCAGTCATCATTATTCACTCTGTTCCTAGCATGACATTTTCTTCAGCAGAATTTTATATGGCTTCTGTGGCATGTTATTGTTTCTTTTAAGAATTTGATAAGATTTTCCTGAAGGGAACTGGGGAAAATAAAAATAAAATTTAAAAAATAATAAATTAAAAATAAAAATTTTAAAAAATGGAACAATTGAACTCCTGAGGAAAACAGAAAGGAATAAAACAAACAAAATTAATTAATAAAAGCAGCTCTAGATTTTTAATAAAGAAGTTTTCTTCATCTACTTAACGAAATGATTATCCCAGTCTCTTGAAATGTTAATATGGAGGGGTAGAGAATTAATATCATATTGACATGGAAGAAATGGCATTTGTCTTTCTTCATTCATACTACTCTCAAGGTTGAATTTGCATGCAAGAAACAATCCTACTGCTAAACACCTACTATTGCCATTGCTTCAGTAAAAATGTGAGAGTTCAAGGGACATAGGTGGAATATTGTAATCCAGGGAGGAAAGGAAGGAAAAAATAACATAATGCTCTCAGGACTTCTGAGGAAAAAGCAAGAGCACTCCTGCCATGACTTTAAACTGCAGTGAAAATATATGCTGTCTATTAGGCTCTGCAAAGTTCCAAGATGTTTGAAAAAGAGATCTAAAACCTTCTGCATATAAAACAGCGTTATTCATTGTTCTACAGAAAAGCAAAAATGAATGTACACAGCACTGGCTTATAATTCTGCATCAGGTGGTGCAGCATTAACTCTGTTTAGTAAGGATTCTGCCAGAATCAGTTCCCTGGGGGAGATGTACCTCTCAAGCCTTCTGCTGTTTCCAAAGCAGCACTTCTTACAGGGGATGGAGCTTTTCTTCCTCAGGCGATGTGCTGCCAGTGTTTGGGGCTGCAAAGTGACGCTGATCGTGCTGTGATGAAAATATACCCTTGTATTTGTGTGCTGACATAAGGGACTGCTCCTAATATATGTTGTCTGACTATTACCCAAAGCTTTGATCATTCTTGAGCACAGAAGTACCTTTGACCTGGTGAATGATGAGGTGAAGTACTCAGTTGTTTATTTTTGACTCTTGTACATTAACTATGATCTCTCTTCACTTTGTTTTATTCAAACCTCAGCTTCTCCCAAGACAAAATGGATATATTAAAACCTGTCAGCCTCATAAATATGGCAGGAGGACTAATCAATCTGCTTTTACAAGAATCCTGAGAGACTTAGAATTTCTGAAACTGTTTGTTTCCAGAAACTTTTTTCTTCTTCAGCTGCCTACCATTTTTCAAATATGTTGCTCCAGCTTTTCAGAAACATTTTCTTTTTAAGCTGCAAATCATTTAAAGCAGAGGAAAATTCTAAAATTACTCTCAATGTGTGAATGTGGTCCCTCAAAGTTTGTTTTCTTAGCTGTGTTTACTAAAGCCATAGCACTTCGGGAATGATGTAAAAATATACATGAAGACTTGCAGACATTTTTCTGACATGCACTTTTCCTGACAAATAAAAACTGTGAGCCTTTACTGGTGTATTAGCTAAAACTGTACACCTGGGTACAGTTTAAATCATGAGGATTTAGAGGTCTGTTGGATCAAGGTCCACAAGGTCTTTTTGAAAACAGATGTTGTATAAATAAGATTCCCTCCATTTTGAAAGAAGTAAATCTGAATATACACAAGCAAGCAGGTTTTCAGCATTTTGCAGGAAGTGTGAAATATCTTATTTACATCATTTTTTCTGAAATGCCAAGGAATTTCCCCAGGAGACAGTATACCTTTGTGGACATGCACATCCCAGCAGGGCCCTAAGGAAAGATAGGTAAAAAATCGTTTTATGATTTCAGTGGAAATATTAACCAAAGCTAAATCTTGAACATGACTTTTAGAATTAGGACTTTGAAATCTCTGCTTAGTGGTAGCTTTGGCAGCTTGAAAAAGGAGACAGCTCATAAAAACTGCTTCAAACTTATTATTAAATGGATCAAGGAAAAATATGTACATCAATTAAATACATTTTTAAACAGAGGCTTGAAAAACCATCATTGGGCACAAGATGCCCAAATATCTTGATAACAGCCCCCCAATAAAGATGCTTTTGAAATCTTGCTGTGAGTTCAAGGGAACAGGTAGCAAAGCAAATTAAACACACTACTTGAGGGATGATGTTGAGGGATACACTTTGGCAACTTCCCACTACCACAAACTGCATCACGTTCTCAGAATCTAATTTCATATTTTGGGCTGGGGCATCTTCTGCCCTTGGAGTCCCATTCTTCTGGATTCTGTAAGAAAGACACTTTCCTTCTTGCTTGGGGAGCTTATAGATACACTTTCCTTCTCTAGATTAATATTTTAATGTGTTTTTTTCTAATTGTTCTGCTTGTTGCTGTGAGTTAGATTGCCTGGAAGCAAATTTTGACTCAATCATTTGTATATTCTAAACAGATATGGAGAGAGGAGAAGGAAGTAGCATGAATAAAATATAAAAATAAAATGCATTGCTTTGTCTGACCTGCTTTAAATGCCAGATTAATGTCTGCTTGATTTAGTTGGTTTTTTTTTTCCCTTGTTCATCTAACAAATGGTTTCATAGCACTGTGTTGAACCCAGTTTATTTTTACCACTAAAGCCCTGGATCCCAGTAGGGGTTATTAGTACTACAACATGAGCTCTAAAAGCTCAATACCATGAACACAAATCTTTTTCAAAGAGAAAAGATTTCATGTGCTTCTCTCCTGATTCAGTTTTATTCTAAAGCACCTTCTCTAAATTGGAATATGTTTCCTATTCATTTCTTGAGCTATTGTGTTTCAATAAAAGCTTCCTTATGATCCATTTAGTTTTACTACCTGTACTTTAACCACTGGACTAAGGAACACAAAGACCTGGAAATCATGATGCCTACTCTCTGTACCCAACTCTGTCATTCTCCTAGCACTCCCTGCTGTTTCAATTTCCCCAGCAGAGAGAGAAGAGGTGATAAAATTTTCAAATATTTAAAGCAATTTATACCAACTCTGTGGCTGTTATTAAATTCCAAAAGGTTGGTTTGTTCTTTATCTTTTATCATAATAAATTCCACTGCAGGAACCTTTTGCAAATGATAAAGTTATTGCAGCCCTTCTTTTAGAAAAAAACCCAGAAGGGATCCCATCCTGTCAGCTTCTTTTGCCCAGAGCAGCTGTGGCTGCCCCATCTCTGGCAGTGTCCAGGGCCAGGTTGGATAGCGCTTGGAGCAACCTGGGATAGTGGAAGGTGTCCCTGCCCATGGCAAGGGTTGGAACTGGATGGGCTTTAAGGTCCCATCCAATAGAATATGGTTCTGTTATATAATTCAGCTATAAAATAGAGCATTCTGCAGAGATTCATTAGTAGAACTGATTGAAATTTGAGTTTCTATTTTTTGGTCAATTTTTGAAATTTGTCTTTGTTTAAATGACAAATGAAAATCAGTTTGTGGAACCAGTTTTCCTTCGGTTTTGTTTTTAAGTGCTCAGAAAATGTCATTGAAGAAAAATTGCTTTAGGGAATTTGCCATTTTTAAATTGCACATTGAAATATGAAGTGTCAACCAGAACATGGCATAAAAAAAAGTTGATTTTTAGTGATTTTTTCACTACTAACAATAACAACATTAGAATAATAGTGCTGCCAGTAGTCTAGTTTAGTATGAAGTAAAACATTTGAGGGTTTTTTAAGTATTATGGACAGTTGTCTCTTAATGAGAACTGAGATATCTTCTTTAGTAAATTAGACTGGCTGTTACTTGTATTACTACAGCATAAATATTCAAGTTTTTGAGGGGGGATATTTCACCTAGTACAAATTAGCTACTGTATTTAATAATCTTGTGAAGAAAAGGTATATTTCAGTACTGTAAGAAGACACTGAAACCAGGCAATATATCATGAAGTTACAAATCATGTGAAAAATAAAACCCCATGCATAAGCACCAAACCTATTTGTAGACAACTCTTGAATAAACACTTTTCCCCTTTATCTGATCTTCCCAATCCTCTTGAACCACTCTGATAATTCATCCCTTTCACTCCTTGTTTAGACAGTTTCTTTAGCTGGGGTGCATGGCATTGTCACCCAGATTCACACATGAGATTGTCAGATGTGTCTAAATAGGAAAGCAGTAACACAAGTTGGAGTCCTGGCCTCCATCTGCAGCCACCTGATCTCATCTCCAAATTTCCCTTCAGCTCCTCCTGATGCTTCTTAACACATCCTCACTTTGTAGGGAAAAAAAAAAATTTGTCACTTACAGAACACTGAGGAAACAGCAAGGTCGCCTTAACTACACATATTTCAGAGAGTGCACAGGTACTTAAAATGTGTTGTAAAAGATGACAAGTCAAGAGAACAGCTCATCCAAGTGATTAGGGTGTCCTGTGTCTGATCTGAGTAAGGCCAGATGAAAGAGAACAAACAAATGAGAAAAACAGTAGGATAACCCTCATCTCTGCCATCATTAATTAGATAAATAAGAATTTGCACTGAGATAATCTGTGAGCATGTTGTTCATTCTCAGGAATGGAAAAGGATGGGGGCCATATGGGTGTTGTGTGTGTACTAAATTTCTGTGAAGTGCACATTTTGATTAGAGTGCATGATTAGGACAGTAATTAATATAGTTAGGTTTCCTCTTCCTCCAATGGGCAGATTCATCCAGATCAAACCTGTCTTCACAGAGCCCTTCTGCAGCCCTGCAAAGAGGGAGGCTTGTCCAGAGTCTGACACAGCACATCCCTTCAGTCCTGAAAGGCACACTGGGACAACTTCTCCATTTTTCCTCAACCTTAAAGCAATAATACTATCCTGTATTCCACCTCTAAGGGTGCTGCAAGGTGTACCTCAGAGCAGCAAACCTTTTCACAGTGTATTTGAATTCAGCTTACAGGATTTTTCACCTGCAGTAAGAAACTCTTAAAGACTGCAACAAACAGAAATTAAAAATCCAGGAATTCAGGAATTGAAAATCACTGCTCTAGATGTAGATAAGTTTGTCCTTGTGAATCTAAAGTCAGTTGCTGTGAAGAAGCCTTATATGCTGTTTTCCATTCTCAAAGCTGTGCAAATGTGAGATTTAATCCACTGAATGAGCTCTGTGAAAGCTTAGATCTTCCTGCAGCATTGCGCTGCATGCTCTGACACACTTACATAGCAGTTCTAGGATGCACCCAATTACCAATGCCTTACTCTGTACTCTGATTTCAGCTTATTGCCCTACCTTGCTTTGGCACATTTTCTCTCTCCGTTTATTTTTCCTTTCAAAAGGATTCTTTGCTGCCATCTATTTGGCACAGTCAATTACAGCAGCACAAAATGCTACTGAAACAGAACAGTAACATCCAACCTTCACTTGAATAAGGTGCAAAGCAACTGTGCAAGTATTCCCCTGTGTTCTTTTTCTTTTCTTTCCTTGAACACCTTTTAAGGACAGTCAAATTCTTTTTGCAGAACACTGAGGTGACCATACTGCTGCTGCACAGTTCATTGAAAGCAGTTTTGGAAAGTGCTGGAGCAGAGCACAGCTCCTTTGAAATCTATGAAAATTTATAATGGCATTGTGCAGTTGGGTTTGGGGAGATTGATTTTTCCATTTTGCTTTGTTGTGTGTTCAAATTTTTTTTTGTTGATAATGCAGTAGAACATCCGTTCACATCCAGATCTCTATTTCTTCTTGAAGCTAAGGAAAATATACCAGAGGGGTTAATTCACCTTATTCACCAGCAGGGAGGAGTGCAGACACAGTGCAGACAAGTGAACTGCTTTTTCCATCTCGAGGACCTGAAGGTGTAGCCAGGAAATGCAATGAGAGATGAGGAGAGTGTAACAACTCCCTGACTCTGGGTAACGCAGTCCCAGCCCAGGCAGATCAGTAACCTTCCAACCCACTAATCCATCAACAGCTCAGCTGGCTCTGCCAGTTTTTGCCATGAGCTCTGATTAAGCTGGATGTAACAAAATACATCAGTCGAGGAAACAAAGGCACCTTTCCTCTTGCTGGATCTGTGTTTGCAGAACACCAAGCATGTCAGAACAGCCCTAGATGGTGGCTGTGGCTTGTTCTGTGGAAACAAGAGGATGAATGGAAGGCAGTGTTTCAGGGTATGGCCGCTTTGGAAACCATCCATCCAACCAACCAAAAACCAGCCCCAAGGAGAAACTAGAGTTGGTCACGCTACATGGCTTCTTAGCCAGGTCATGTTAAATGACAGTGATCAGGCAACCCCTGTTTTTTCAGGGTTCAAAGCTTGAGCTGTCACAATTAATTTGATATGGTTGATGGGTGGAGAGAGAAAAAGTTGTGCCTCATATCTAAAATTATATTCAGGAGATTGTAGGGGTTCTTTTTCAACAATAACTCCCAGCCTAAAGAACAGGAATAGGAAGAGAGCTGCATCACATGTGCTGGCTCTATTACCTGTTGTATGATTACCAGGAATGGATTTGATGCATACTATCACTAAGCAGCACCAGTGATGAGCAACTGGTTTTGCAATGTTTTGGCTGACAAAGACCTTGAAGAGTTAAAAAATTATTTTAGCAAGGGATGTAAAGGGGGCACTGTCTCTTCCAACCATTATTTCTTTATTTATGTATTTATTTACTTAAATCAGTAGTTTCCATTTGTCTGGTCTGTTCCTTTCTTAGCAGGGACGTTCTGTGCAAAGAGGATGCTTGTCATCATCTAGACCTGTTCTATCACCCAGGTTGGTGATATCCCACAATAAACTCCAGAGGGTGTTCCAGAAAGAAAGCTCTCAGACATCTCAGTAGGCTACTGAACTTTTTTACTTTCCTGATTTGAACTTTGTACCTGCAGCATGACAGAAGACAGACATGATGTGATAGATTGACATTTAAGAAACAAAGAGAAACACCTGAGGAAGTTAAAACTGCTGGAGGCTGCTGGGAGTTTTTCTCCTGGCCAATAACTGGTCATTTCTGAGAACTGACAGTAGTTTTGACCATTGAAAAGTGAACCTGTGAACACCACCTTAAGACCTAAGCCCGGGAATTTCTTGCTCTCTTTGGTTTCTGGCTTTGAAGAGGTAACAGAGCTCCAGTTCAGCCTCCTCCCCCCTCCCCAGGCCGGACAAGGCCGCGGGGGGAACGGGGCTGGCCGGAGTTCTGTGGTTCCCGGGGAGGATGGAGACTGTGAAGTGACAGGAGCCCCTTCCCAGAGGGGCTGAACCCCTCGGAGGGCTCGCTGGGCCTTGTACAGTGGGGCTGCCGAGTAAGGGGAGGGAAAGCCATTGACCTGTAGCGGGCTGAGACAGTGGCCACACTCCCCCAAAGCAGCCACCGAAAATCCTCCACCACAGACAGCTCCAGCTGCTGCCCTGGCAGAGATCACAGGACCATTCACAAGGCCTGGGCAAGATTTTAACCCTTTTACTACCCAGATGAGACTTGCAGATTAATCTTTTTTCTCAGAGAGAGGGGAAGAGAGAGATCAACATGTAAAGAGACAACATAAACTATCAAAGACAGTGAAGAAGGGAATTAAGCTTCAGATGGGGGAGAGAAATAAGGAGATGCCTTAATAAGCTGAAACATTCTTTTGTTAAAGCTACGGAGATGGATAATAATGTTCTGATAAAGCTCCTTTAATTCATGAAAGAGTATTTTGGGGGGAATGGAGTATTCAAAGTGTGGATCTGAGCGAAATTCATTCATAGAGCTAAATAAATGGTGAAGTAGTTGTGATCCTGAGATGCTGGAACAGAAACGGAGAAGTGAGAGTTGTTGAAGATTTGTGGCCCTTAAGAGGCAAAGAGAAAACTTCTGTTTCCAGAGATGATCACAGAGACAAATGAAGAGAACTTTTGCCTTTGAATAACTCATCCTTAAAATGACGCCCCTTGAACCATGGCCCATGAACACACCTCAGAGTGGGGTGAAATGGGAGGAAAGGACTGATGGCAGTGTTGGGAGGCAAATTTAGGAGGAAAACTCCACATGGGGGTTTCTTCAGGGAAAAAAAATTCAAATGACCCCTCCCCCAAACTGATGCAGTTTTGGGACCGGAGCAATAGAGTATGCTACTGACCAAAGAAATTATCACCCAGTGAGGCACTGCAAGAAGAATGAGCACTATGGCACTTCTAGTTCAGGAACAACCTAGAGTCAGAAAGAAGCCCTGGAAGAGGGATTGCACAGAAGGTGGAGGCAGGAGAAAAACCAGACTTTCTGCTGAGGGAACCTTGACATTCAGGACCTGCTTGACCTTATATCTGGGTGAAATTACAATGAGGAGTAAGTCTCAAAAAAAGCCATCTTGTACTCCAGAATAACTCACACTTCCTCTGCACAGCCTCAGTGCAGTGATTGAAATAAAACCATGCTTGCAGAACTCAGGTAATGTTTTTAACTGCAAACCTGGAGAATGCCAGGTCTGCTCTCTTGGAACAGGTGTCTAATACAGACAGACAGGTGTCTAAAACTTCCAGATCTGTGGAGATACATACGGGACCTTGCTTTTACAAGGAGACTTCTAAAATTGCCTATGGAACAACAATAAAATAAAGATTTTTTTTCTTTTTTTTTAATGGAAATTAGTAGCATCATGTACTGTAGTATCTTCTCCAGTTTAGTTTATAGATATACAGAAGATAAAATCAAATCTTATGCTACCAAATAGTATGGAAAGAAACTGTTGGAGTCAGAGGCACTGAGTGTGTGCCCTTATCTATGATACTTGGCTCTGACATCCAAGAAAGCACTGAATTTCATGTAACACCATGGAGACAGCTGCTAAAGTTAGTTAGAAAAACTGGGAGTGTGTGTAGGTTAGAGAGTTTTCTTAAGTCGCTAGGTGAAGAAGTTAGAATTTAAGGTTTCAGCTCTTTTTTAAAAAAAAAAGACAAGATGGAGGATTTAGGGTGTTGTCTCTTCTTCCTTCTTCTTCCTTCTTCATCTTCTTCTAGGGATTTTTGGGTAGTAATAAGTGATTGGATGGAGGATGCCACAGTGCAGCACACAGGTGTCAGGTCATTGGGTCACTAAGAAAAAGAATTTACTTGGCATTTGTTAATTGGATAAATTGGCATATAAAAGACCTTAAAGAAGTTCTTTGTTACCCATTGTGATCCTTTCTATCTTAGTGTATATAGCTCCTTGTACCCTGTGTATATGTAATATAGATAAGAGTAAGCAACCAAGTCTGAACAAGAGAAAACTGCCTCTCATCAATCTCAGTCCAAGGGGGAAAAGAACCCAGCCACCAGTGTGGCATCCTGACAAGAAACATATCAGAGCATGAAAGTGAGTTTTGTGCTCATTAGTCTGATAATTAGAAGACTATTCTTTATCTTCATACTTCTGAGAATATTAGAAAAAATAATCTAAGCCAATACAGTAGAAATAAACAGTAGGCTTCTGTTTATGTAAAACAAAAGGTGCACATTAAAGACAGACATTGCTTTTACCATTTGTATAAAAAGGCCAAGCTTTTAACAGAAACTGGACAAGTAATGAAATTTCAGTGACAGATCTATCTCTGCTTTTAATAAGTGTCTCACACCCACCCCTACCCTACCATATAATGAGTGACTGACACATCTTACAATAATCACTTGTAAAAGTTCTGGAAGTGAAACCAACACAATTACATCAGGGATGATTTGCACGTCCCTGGTGGATGCCGACAAACAAGGCCTGACAGACCCCAAAGCTAAAAAGTGCCAACTGCTCTCAGAATAGCTTCAGCATGAGCTTCCTTGGAAAGGTACCCAGGAACAAACTTCTTGCAAGGGATAAGTGGCTCTGAAATGCAAATGCCAGGGCAAGCACAACAGAGTCATGGTGAAGATTGGATGAACTCCCTTGTCAGCAAAAAGGGAGGGAAAAAAGAACAAGGAGGTGTGAGAAACAAAAAGCTCCTAAATGATCAAAATGTGAGATATATACTTTTCTGCTTCAAGTATCCTTGTTTCTGCAAAATCGTCTCAGTCCTCTGCCAATGACAGAATCAATTTAATTAAATAATAATCTTATAAATGGAAATGGAAAATTAAATCCATGATAACTGTAAATAGCTAGGGTGCTGCCTGCTGAAACATATGAAACACTAAGCAAAACACTTTCCTTTTCTGGAAAAAAAATTATAGAAATTCTAATTTGAGCATGAAATTATTCCTTTTAGAATTGTTTACAATGTAATCATTGGGTGAGATACGATTCCTTAAACTCGTTTGTAAGTGAAAGAAGAGTCTTGACCCTGATGCCTCGAAGAGCTATAAAAATAATAAACAGTAAATAATAGTCAGAATCTGCAAAACCAAGTACATGTGTCATTAATTCATAGCCTATAAATGGTACTTAAAAAAAAAAAACAAAGAAAGAGAAAAAGACAGACATGAAATGAGAAGCCACATAATCTGATGAGATCCATGTATTCAGCCGGAGAACTTTAGTCTATTCATGTCACTCAACCTGGCATTGTGTTGGATAAGCTAACACAACAGCAGTTCTGTCAGCTACCAAAAACAATGTAACTCCTGGCATCTGTATTTATTTTGAGTGTTTAAGTGTCTCTCTTTCTCAGAGACCTTGTTCTTCTGCAATTGTCTTTCATTTCTGGATCCATCAAGGTGGAGGTGTGCATCCAGCTCAGGGGAGGCACTCTTTAGCCAGCATGAGCAGAGACTCAACTCTGACTGATAGCACTCCACGGGGCACCCAATTTGCCAAAGAAAACTGGAGCTTTTATGATGGATTGTACTGGGTTTATGTGGCCAGGTTTTGGTAGCAGTGTGTTGCCCAGCAAGGCAGACACCCTGGTTCAAGAGCAGCACAGTGGCCACGCTCAGGCCACTCGGTCCATACTGCACACAGGCATCAATCTGATGGATGGCAGAAATGGCATTTATTGCTGGAGAATTTGACATTTTATAACCTAGGTTCACAGTGTTACTCCCATCTCCTTTCATCACAACTAGGTGCTATTGGCTAATTACGGGGGTCATTACCATACACTAAAGAGGAGGGGGGTGACTATCTTTCCGTTACATCCCGATATCTTGCGAGCCACCAGACCCTAGCTTCTACATTTCCCCCCTCTTTATGCCTAACTAAATTTGCTAGAATATAAGGTATATTAGTCTTAAAAGTTCTAACGTTATTTTATGTATATCTATCTCTAAACATTTTATCTAACTTATCTATATTATAAAAAGTTTTAAAATTAGATATTATAAACTTGGGTAAAATATAAGGTACACTATACTTAACTAAAAGGCTTAAAACTTATAAAATAGACACTGCAGTTTTTCATTAACAAACATAAGGCACACACGGTAACCAAGTGTATTCTTAGAGCATCTGTTGTCTTTCTACAAACAGGATGTTGACTTTTTCTAGTTGGCTCTTAACAAAAGACACAAGCTTATTTAAAATACATGGTTTTTCGATTATCTGCAAGTCTTCATCAATTGTCATTTGTAGCTGAGACAGTCTCTGTTGTTGGGTCACGATGACAGAGACACCTGTGGCAGCACCAGTTGCTCCTAGGTTAAGCAGCATTGCTATGGTCACACCTGTCACCAGTTCTCTTTTCTGAAGTCAGATGAGTCTCTCCACTTGCAGGCTCAACTCTTCATCTGGGTGGTACAGGACCCTGGGAACAATCACAACTTGTACACGAAAATCATTAGAAACACTGAAGTTATAAACTGATAGGCATAGGGTAATCATTGTTGAGTCTGTGTTCATCAGCCGCTGCAGGCTGGAGCCTTGCAGTTTAGGATTTATTGGTGAGTGAACTCTGTCTCCTCTCTGTCACCTGGACTGGGAACGCTAATGCAGCTGAAGGGATCCAGCTGGCACATGCTGCTTTTATTCTCCCCAGTCTGTGAGAGGAGTATCCTCTCTCAGTTCTTTTTTAATGTGGAGGGGGGTATTCTTGTTTATCTTTGTTGTTTCCTCCTCTAAGGAGTCAGTCTCCGACCGTTCGCCTTCGCTAGCATCTTGGTCAGAGTCGGAGCTCAACTGGCTCATTATTTCCAGTTTCCCGTACCTTTTTGTTGGGCTCCAGCCCTAGCCTACAACCCCTGTGGGTGGGCCGTTCCCGCCCTCCTGGTTCTCTCCGCCTTTCACTCCGCCTTTCACTCCGCCTTTCACTCTGCCCTTCACTCCGCCTTTCACTCCGCCTTTCACTCCGCCTTTCACTCTGCCCTTCACTCCGCCTTTCACTCTGCCCTTCACTCCGCCTTTCACTCCGCCTTTCACTCTGCCCTCTGTTCCACCCCCTTCTCCTTTCCCCCTCTCTTACATTCCTTTCCCTCTCCCCTTGAGCACCTTCCCCGAATCTTATCTCTTTCGCTTCAGTTTCTCTTTCTTCCTCACATACCTTATCTTTCCCCGACTATGTTCATCCATCAATGCCAGTGCTTGTTCTTTGTTCTCACTGAGGACATTCCTTTCCCGCCCTATGTCTTTTTGCTCAGCACCATGTTGGGGTACATGGGGCAGTGGTTCCACCCGGGCTTTTCGTGCAGCACCCCTAGCTTCTTCCGTTAACTTTCTCTAAAAAACTTCTCTGCTCTCTGTTGTCTCTCTGAGACCAGATAAGGATTCAGGGATTGAGGGGACTTGTCGCCCTCTTGGGCCCCTTTTGGCTCAGCCCAGCCGCTCTCATCTGGGGGCTGTAATGTCTGGGTGGCCTCTCTGACCACAAATTTTGGGGTGGCCTACAGACAGTTTTTTGCCGCCCTCCAGGTCTCTTCGGCAAGGGTTTTAGTACATCTGTCCCACACCTTAGGGTGGATAATCTTTACTAGCTGATTTATGACCCCAATATACAAAAGCCTTGCAATAGCAAGAGTAAAAGAATTAGATTTACAATCTCTACTACATTGTTTATGTAATTGCAATCCAACCTTTTTCAGCGCTTCCATCTTCGTTCTGGGCCCAGGAATGTCTCTCACGCCAGGACTGGTCCAGCCATCCTGACCGCTGCTCCCGTTTTCTAGGCGATCCTTGCTTTCTGGATTTGAATCCTGCTTTTCAAATTTGATTCCCGGGTTTCGGCACCAAATTGTTGCCCAGCAAGGCAGACACCCTGGTTCAAGAGCAGCACGGTGGCCACGCTCAGGCCACTTGGTCCAAACTGCACACAGGCATCAATGTGATGGATGGCAGAATGGCATTTATTGCTGGAGAATTTGACATTTCATAACCTAGGTCCCATCTGCTTTCATCACAGCTAGGTGCTATTGGCTATTTACGGGGGTCATTACCATACACTATAGAGGAGGGGGTGACTATCTTTCCGTTACATCCTGATATCTTCCGAGCTGCCGGGCCCTAGCTTCTACACAGTGAGACTGCAGCAGTGGCTTTTGTGGGAGCTGATGAAGCTTCTCCCATGTCCAGCACAGTCAATTTCAGTTGGCTTTGTGCTGGACCCATCACTGGCCAAGGCTGAGCCTATCAGGGATGTTGGGATGATGCAATTAGCAGGAGAAAAAAGTTGCTGAGCAACATTGGTTGCAGCCAGAAAGAGGAGAACATGTGAGAGGAACAGCCCTGCAGACACCCAGGTCAGGGCAGAAGGAGGGGCAGGAGGTGCTCCAGGTACTGCAGCTGAGGGTCTCCTGCAGCCCATGGAGGAGCCCATGCCGGAGCAGGGGCATGCCTGAAGGATGCTGTGACCCTGTGGGAAGCTCACACTGCAGCAGACTCTTGTGGAAAGAGGAGCCCAGGCTGGAGCAGGTTTGCTGGCAGGACTTGTGAGCCCATGAGGGACCCAATCTGGAGCAGTCTGTTCCTGAAGTGGAAGGGACCCACTCTGGGACGGTTTGCGTAGCACTGCAGCCATTGGGAAGGATTCACATTGGGGAAGTTCCTGGAGGACTGTCTCCCTTGGCAGGGACCTTGCACTGGAGCAGGAGGAGAGTGTAAGATCTCTTTCCCCTGAGGAGAGAGGAGTGGCAGAGACAAGGTGTGATGGACTGACCACAATGTTCTTTCCTCATCTCCCTATACAGCTGCAGCCAGGGAACTAGAGAAGATCAGGAGTGAAGCTGAGCCAGGGAAGAAGGGAGGGGTGGGAGTAAGGTGTTTATAAAATTTGTTTTTGTCATTATCCTAATCTGATTTGATTGGTAATAAGTTCAGGAGAAATAGATTTCAGGGAGAACTCTCTCCTGTGGGAGGGACCCCACAGCACAGCAGGGGAAGGACTCCTCTCCCTGAGCAGCAAAAGATCTCATGTGGTCAACTGACCAAACCCCCAGGCCCTGCACTGTTGGTGGGAAGGAGGGAGGGATTGAATAAAAAAAGGTGGTTTTATGGGCTTATTTTACTTCTCATTATCCTCCTTTGGTTTTTTAGTGATACATTCACTTTGTACTTCTAAGCTGCGTCTGTTTTGCCTTTGGAGTGTTTTTCTCACAGTCCTTATCTCAACTAAGGAAGCCTTCATTAAATTTTTCTCTCGTCTTCCCTGTGCTGTGGCAGGGGAGGGTGAGGGAGTGACTTTCATGGGTGCCTGACATTTGGCCAGCATCAAACCACGACAGCCTGAGATTATGTTTAAGGCTAAACGTGGAATTTGCCTTAGGCCTGGGTTTGGGATGGCCCACATCGCTCTGCCACACAGAAATCAGAGGGGGATTTCAATAAGGCGTGCCCTGCTCAGAAAGGTACATTGATTTACTCTTTTTGCCACATAATTCTGGTTTTATCTCCTTGCTTCCAAGGATTTTTTTTTAAGTTATTTGTTTCAAAGTGAAGACAAATGAGCCACTAAGTTTCAGTTAATTTACTAAATATTGAGTGGAGCTGAGAAGCTGTTTGGTGATGATTGCTATAATGAGCTCTTGATGCCGCCACATCAGAATGGCTATAAATGAACTCCACACTTTTCCATCTCTTGCATAAACTTTACCTACCAGCAAGTAAACCTAAATAACATAATCAGAGAACTACTAACACTGTGATGTACCTCTGGAGACTGCCTCGTCCAAAGCCCTGCTCAAAGCAGCTAGGCCAGTTTGCCAGGAAGATGTTGAATCCTGTTTCAAATACCCCCAAGGAAGGAGACTCCATGACCTCTCTGGGAAATCTGTGCCTGTGCTCAATCACTCTTGGAGTAAAGGCACTTTTGTCTTCTGCTGAAATGCATTTTCTTTTATTCTTTCTCTTTGAATTTGTGCTGATTTTCTGCTGCCCATGACTGGACAGCCCTGATAAGAGCCTGGTTCTCAGCTGCCTTGCCCTGACAAAATTCCCCATAATGCAGCCCAGGGAATCTTTGCACTGCACAGCTGCAAGTGCCTATCGCTGTGTGACGTTGATCTTGTCAACTGTGACCCCCAATGGTTTTCTGGAAAGCTGCTGTTCTTGTGAGCAGCCCACAGCCTGAAGTGGTGCATGGGGGAAGGGAGGGGGACACAGGAGCTTCTCTGTCCTCCTCTGCCCTTTGGGGTGGCCAGGGAGTTTCCATGGTCCTCCCTTTTGGGGCCGCCAGGGGTTGTCCACCCTTCTCTCCCCTTTGGGGTGCCTGGGGTTTCTCCGTGCTTCTCCCTTCTGAAGGGGATCCATGGGGTCTCCCTCCTCTTCTTCCCTATGAGGGACCAGGGAACTTTTGTCCACTCTCTCCTTTTGGGTGGCTTGGGGGGTCTCCGTTCTCCTCCCCTTTTGGGGGAGGGATGGAGGGGGACTGTGTTTGTCCTTAACTTTGGTCGGGAGAGAGGTTCTCCGTCCTCCTCTATTTTGGGGGGGGGTGAGGGCTTCCCCATCCTCAGCTCGCCTTTGCGGTTGCCAGGAGGTCTCATCCTCCTCTTGCCCAGGGGAAGGGCTCATGGGTCTCTCTGCTCCTTTCCCCTATGGGGGACCGGGGCTCCTCTCTCCTCCACGTCCCTGTGGGGTGGCCGGGGTTGTCTCCGTCCTCTTTTCCCATGGGGAGAGCCGGGGCTTTGCGATTTGTTTGCATTTTCATCAGCGGTGACTCTTTAGGAGAGCTAGTATCAGTCAGAGCATTTGATGTGTTGTTAAGTTGCATTTCTGCCAATTTTATTTTGTCTGGTCCTCGGGGATCCCCCGATCCCCCGATCTCTGTCCCTCGCGCCCCGAGGGATGCTTGGGAGTGACTGGGGTGGGGGAGGGAAGAGGGGTGACGGGAGTGTGACGGGAGTGTCCCTTTCCCTCTCATCCTGCAGAACGATTGGGAGTTTCTCCATCCTCCTTTTGCTGCGCCAGGGGTTGTCTCGGTCCCCCTCTGCTTTCGGGGGACCCTCTGTGTCTGTCGCCCTCCAATATGGGGGGAGGTGGCGGTGTGTCTATGCCCCTTCTGAGGTAGGGGGACAGGGAATAGTCACTGTCCCCTTTCTGCTTTAGGGGGGCTGGCAAGGGCTCCGTCCCCCTGTGATTTGGAGGGACCAGCTCTGGCTCCATCCCCCTCTGATTTGGGGCGGGGAGGGGGGGAGGGGGGGTGAGGCGGCTCTGGCTCCATCCCCCTCCGATTTTGGGGGGCCCGGCTCTGGCTCCATCCCCCTCCGATGTGGGGGCCGGCACCCCACTGCAGGTGCCCGGTAGCGGTGGGGCACGAAGTGGGGCACCGGCGGCTCCCAGGTCCCTCCCAAGCAGCCCCACACACCCCCAGTCCAGGGCCGCAGGCTCGCGGCCCTGGGAGGCGGAGGCAGCCCCGAGGCTCCAGCGTGGCGGGGCCGAAGGTGCGGAGCTTCGCTGCTCCTCGCCTGCACCGCTCACCCCTGTCCGCGCCACTCTCTCGCCAGCACTGAGCCCGCACTGAGCCAAGGCCCCCGGCGGGCACCGGGAGCAGCGGGGCAGGAGCCTCCTGCAAGTGACAGGCGCTTTCTGGCTTCTCTCCCCAGAGTGCCAGCATCTGATCCGCTGCTGTTTGTCCAAGCATCCCACCGACAGGCCAGCGCTGGAGGAGATCTTGTGCCACCCTTGGGTGCGGGGCAGGCATCTTTGATGCCGGAGCGTCTGCAGCACCCAGCCACCGTGTCCCACACAGGACTGAGGACCCGAGAAATAAAACAACAAAAAGCCCATTCCGGTTTCAAGACTGGTCCTTGTTAGCAACTTCAGCTGAAGAAACCTCATGGGAAAAGGGGTCATGATAGTGTTCCCTTCGGCCTTTGTCAAGCTTTCAATGCCTTTCCTCCAGGATGGTAGTTTTGTGTCTTCAAGCACAGGCTGTGGTACAGGTAGGAGGGACTTTAGTAAGCCAAGAACTGCAACAACAGTGAAGCAGCAGCTGCTCTTTCACACTGAAGCGGCCACTTGGGGTCACCTGAAGTGATACACGGGCCCACATGTGCATTCCAAGAGCGAGCGGGTGGCAGGGACTTCACTGCCAAAACTGTGACAAGAACCAGAAGCACCAAAACATCATTTCAGGTCGAGCCCTGATGAACTCTTCCTCTTTCTCCCCCTCAAATTTGCAGCAGGCAAATGCAGTCCAGTCTGTGTTGATTCAGGGGACGGTAGCATCCAAAGGAGAGCTGTGCAGGGATGCACAGGTGCCAAAAGGGGCTCTAGGACAGATGGACACACTCCAGTGGGCTCAGCCTCCTGTGCTGGGGCAGGGAAAGTGCGTGAGGAGAGCCCCACTGCAGAGGATGGAGCCCCAGAGAAAGTCATCCCTAGGGACTCCAAGGGAAACCCCCAGAGCCTTTAATCCTGTCTCACACTCAGCAGTTGTGTTTTGCAATGGAGGGATTCTTGGTGACTTTGTTACACCTTGTAGCCCAGAGCTTTAGAACACTGGGTGGAAGGAATGGCATTTCTACCCAGCTCCCTTCTGGAGACTTCGCTGTTCTAACACAGAACCAATGAATGCCCCTAGCACCTCCTGACCAGCAAGGGACAGTTCTCCCTGTCGTTGTGCACTCCAATATGATATATTTTTGTCAGCTCTGAATTTCCCCTTCTCCACAGTCAGGATGAGACAAAAACCTCACCCTGTCTCTTGGGTTTCCTGCTCATTTATAGAGGAATGGCTAGAGAGCAAAGGTCACGTTCCCATGCAGCAGTTAGCTGGGAAAGAAATAGACAATGGAGTACAGTTGGTGTGAGATGTTGCAAAAGTCAGGAAGGCCTTGATGATAATTGTTAACTGAGAACAGGACGCTGTGATCAGAAGATTGTGAATTCAGCATAGATAAGCGATCACAGTAATGTAGAATTAGGTGGAGTTGACCTTAAATTAAATAACCAATAATGAGCTTGCTTTTGCACTATGTATGAGCCTAATTATTGATGCTATATAAGTGGTTTTAGAGTTACCAATAAATGAGACTTGCTGATCATTCGTATTGAGTGCTGCGTTTCTCCTGCCGAACTCGACAAATGGCGCCCAAACAGCAGGGACATTTGGGACCTTTGGGACCCTAGGAACCTTTGGGACACTTGGAATATTTGGAACCCTCAGGACCTTTGGAACCTTTGGAAACTTTTGGGACCCTGAAAAGGGATTGGAGTTGGCCACGGGAGTCGGCGACTGACGCTGCCTGGTCCTCACGGCCTTTTACGCTCTAGCTAGCTCAGGACCCTCTGGCCGATGGCAATGCAAGGAGTGGGGAACCGTGCGAGTATGATTTGTCTCAGCATGGAATCTCCAGAGCTCCACGCAGTCAGGCTCTGTGAATCCCAGTGGTCGTAGGTCGTGGCGAAAGGAGAGAGAGGACTCAGTCTCTTCCAAATTCCCAGGAACGAGTTTATTACAAGGGCAAGGGAGCGATGACAAGGGACAGGGCTGGGACTGCAAAGAAGAGGTCTGAGCTGAGACCCTGAGCACCTCTGTGCGTCGGGTTTTAAAGGCAAGGGGGCGGTGAAAGCCTTGACATCAACAATGGGGAGACATCAGAGGAGTGGTAATAGGAGGGGATTACAATGTTCAGGACCAATGATAAGGACACGGGGGAGGGACAGCAGCTAGACAATCAATGGGGCTTCGAGGAAGGGATAATGGCAGGGAAAGAGCTAGAACAAAGGGTTGGGTTTACATAGACAGACAGGGGTTGAGGGCAGGGTGAAGGTGATGGATGGGGAATTCTCTGGAAATAAGGGATGGGTTTACAATGATGGATAACTGGGAAGGGACTACTCTGGGTAACAGGGGGGCAACTGGGGCAAACTAATTCAAACTTAACAAAGGTAGACAAACCGGCGGCAACAGGGGACGGGTCCTTTGCAGCAAGGACGGCGAAAAAGCAACAGCTGTGCTGCATTCCAGGCAACCTCGGAGGAGAGTCCTGATCACACAGCAATGTTGCCGCGCCCAGGCGACCTCAGAGGAGAGTCCTGCCGTAACGTGCTGCAGAAACCTTGTAGGGGCTGCAACAGCGCGCGCTGATGGTAAGATGGAAAGGCAAGCAGCATATGATTTATTTACCTGCTTTTTAGAAAAGCGACAGGTTAAAAATCTTGATTTGCGCAAGGAGCTTCCTGAACTTCTTGCTTATGGGTATACTCAGGGTTGTTTTCAGAATCCCCATACAGTCCATGAATTAAGTGAGTGGCGAAAGTTTGGAGATAAATTGTGGGAGGCTACTTTAGATGATGATAAAACTGCTAAAAAATTGGGAAAACTGTGGCGGACAGTTCATAATGCTCTCTTGCAGTGTCAGGCTGAACAGGCAGCTGCCACGCAGGCATCTGCAGCTATGTCAAAAAACAGGCTTTTACAGGGAATTAATGTGTGTCCATTGCCACCCGCCACAAATACAATAATTTTAAACCCTCCCGCACAGTCACTGACCTCTGCTGCAGCTGCTCATTCTTTTGTGTCATCTCAAATTCCTTCACCTACTAACATTGATTCTGGAATGGAGCCTTCTGCACCATTACCATCCTCCCCAATGGGAAATAAATCTGTCCCTGGGGAAAGGCGTGAGTTAGGTGAGGCTATTGCACGGGAAAGAAGGGAGACATGGGCTGTTAGCACAGAATATTTTGCAAGAAGGAGATCAGGAAATAGCAGACACTGTATTGGAAGTAGCACGTCCCGTAACCTTTGCACCAGTGCAAGGAGGAGGAATACAAGCTCAAATTACAGCTTTAGATTGGAAATAGTTATCACAGTTGAGTTGGAAATAGTTATCACAGCGATCTACAGTCAGTCAGTTTGGAGTGACCAGTGAACCGGTTAGACAGATGATTGATTATTTGTGGGGTACACAGATTTTGTTGCCTTCAGATTGTAGGAGTATTATGAAATTGATTCTTAGTCAGCATCAGCAGTTGTTGTTTAATGCACACTGGCAAGCTTATTGTCAAGAAAGTGTAAATGTGCAAAGACAGGCAGGTGATCCACTGCATGGGCTGACTTTGGAAGAACTTATGGGCTTAGGAGTATATAGTCAAGTGGAAGCACAAGCAATTTTGGGACCAGATAAGTTGAGAGAAGGAATGCGGTTAGCACGAGCTGCATTTGATAGGATTAAGGAGCCAGGAGGTATTCCATCTTATATGGGTATTAAACAGGGGCGAGATGAGCCATTTGGAGCATTTATTGATAAAGCAGCTTCAGCTATAGAGAGGGCAGGTGTTCCTGAATATATGAGGGGAGCATTATTAAAACAATGTGCATTACAAAATTGTAATTCAGCAACCAGGTCAGTTTTGAGTTCCTTAAATGCTAACTGGACTATTGAAGAGGCATTAGAGAGGATGTCTAATATACCAGTGGGCTCACAGGCAATGTTAGTCCAGGCAATTAAAGAACTAGGGAAAGGGTTAGAAAAGCAGGCTGCATCTATAGAAAAGCAGGCTGCATCTAATCAGAGTCAGGTTTTAGCAGCTCTTGCACCCCTACAAGCTGCCACAACCAACAATGGCAGGATTTCAGCCTCTCGACTCAAATGTTTTCGCTGTGGCAACCTTGGACGTATTCGGAAGGAATGTACTGTGTCATCTGTTTGGTGCAATCAGTGTCGGTTCAATACCCACGCTGATAATACTTGCCACCAGAGATCAGGAAACGGGAAAGCCAGCGCGAGGAGCCGCCGCGCCAGGACACAAATAGCAGCCGCAGGAACATCAGTGCAACTTCCCTCCAGCCTGCCACAGCAAGGAGCCTCGGCCTGGACCTGGCAGCCTCAGTGACTGTGGATTTATTGACATCACAACCCTACAAGATTCCCACGGGAATTATTGGACCAGTGATAATAAATGGAAAAGCTATGGGTGCAATTGTGTTGGGACGTTCATCTGCTAGTTTATTGGGACTATTTATTTTACCTGGGGTAATTGATGTGGACTATTCTGGTGAAATATATATATATAATTGCATATACACTGGCACCACCAACCGGAATTGATAAAGGACAGCGAATTGCACAATTGGTGCCGTTGCCACAATATACACATCAGTTGACGCCATTGAAAAATCAATCACGGGGTACAGGTGGATTTGGTTCTACAGGAGGACTTACATTGCTTACTCTGGACTTAAACACCAGGCCCAAGCGAACAGCTGTTCTTAATTATAATGGAGAATCCCATCAATTAGAAGGACTATTGGATACTGGGGCGGACTCAAGTATTGTTGCTCCACAATATTGGCCCCAGGAATGGCCTTTGCTGCCTAGTATGGTTACTGTTACAGGAGTTGGAGGCTTAACTCTAGCAAAGAAGTCTCCACAAATTCAGATTCAATTAGATGGGAAGGTCATCAGTTCTGTTTTGTCAATTGTTCCATTACCAGACAAAGTTCAATGTCTAATTGGACGAGATATTTTGTCACAGCTTGGTGTCATTTTGACCAATGAACACCCTTTAGAATAGAGGCCATTGTTTGGACTTTCCCAATCCCACTCAAATGGATAATCCAGGAACCAGTATGGGTTGAACAGTGGCCTTTAAAAAGGGAAAGTCTGCAACAAGCTCATCAATTAGTGCTGGAACAATATCAACAAGGACATTTAAAGTTGTCAACAAGTCCTTGGAATACTCCTATTTTTGTTATAAAAAAAAATCTGGGAAATATTGATTGCTGCATGACTTCCGTGCAGTAAATGAACAAATGGAGTCAATGGGGGTGCTACAACCTGATTTGCCCAATGTTACCAAAAGATTGGCCCTTGTTAATAATTGATTTAAAAGACAGTTTTTTCTCTATCTCACTGCATGAACAGGATACTTGCAGATTTGCTGTTACTTTGCCTTCATTAAATCGAGCAGAACCAGACAAGAGATTTGAATGGACAGTTTTACCACAGGGTATGCGTAATTCTCCTACTTTGTGTCAGCTTTACGTTGATAATGCTTTGCAACCACTACGTGCTCGGTGGCCTACAACTATTATTTATCATTATATGGACGATATTCTTTTTGCTCAATCACAACCTTTTGCAGATAAACAAGTTAAGGACATTCAAACACAACTACTTCAGAATGGATTAGTTATTGCACCTGAGAAAATACAGCAGTCATCCCCATGGAAATATCTCGGGTGGACTTTAACTGAGCAGTATGTTGCCCCTCAGAAACTGTCATTAAACATATCACTTCATACTGTTCATGATGCTCAGCGATTGCTAGGAGATTTACAATGGCTTAAACCTGTTGTGGGTATTCCTAATGAACTTTTACAATCCCTATGACCTTTGTTAAAAGGTACTGATCCTACAGCACCCATACAGGTTACCAGTGAACAACAAGAAGCTCTCAATAAAATAATGGACTGTATCCAGACAGGTGTTGTTCGTAGGCGAGATCCAGACTTGGACATTAATCTTACTGTATGGTTTGGACCTCAACATCTCATCGGTGCCCTGACACAGCATCAAAAGAAAACAGGGGAGATATGGGTATTAGAGTGGTTGTTGCCACCACTACAACAGAGACATACTTTAATTCAAAAAATTGAAATTTTAGCAAATTTGATAAAACAAGGATGGAAGCAATTGTGGCAACTTATGGGTGCAGATCCAGCTGAAATTCAGATACCAATAAAAAAGGACACTTTAGATTGGTATTTAATTCACAGCTCCACATTGCAAGAAGCATTGCTTAACAACAGCAGTGTAGTCAGTACTGAGGAAGTACCTCGAATACCACTGTGATGGATAGGTCAGCAGAATTGGATTGAAAAGCCCAAACGATCATTTGTGCCATTACCAGAGGCATCAACTGTGTTCACTGATGCTGGAAAGAAATCTCGTACAGCTGCTGCTACATGGCAAGATTCAGAAGGACAATGGAATCATCATATTATTCCAGCTCAAAAGGAGGACACATTACAAACTCTGGAATTAGTTGCTCTTGTTTGGGTTTTGGTACAGTTTAAGGGTCCTGTTAATGTGGTAACTGATTCTTTATATGTTGCACGAGTGAGTGAACGAATTGAAAATGCAGACATTAAGGAAGTAAAAAACTCTTGCTTATATGAACTGTTTTTGCAGCTTCAGAGAGCCATAAAGTTGAGGACTGCTGCCTTTGCTATTATCCATATTCGTAGCCACAAATGGGATGTGGGTTTAGGAGAAGGAAATGCTAGGGCAGACCGATTGTTTCCCTGTCACAAAATAGCCCTGTCCCACCACAGACATTAGCTAGAGAAGCTCATGCCATCTTTCATCAAAATGCAAAAGGACTCCATCGAGAGTTTCAGATACCTTTAGAGGAGGCTCGAGCTATTGTTAAAGCATGTCCTATTTGTAGTTTTCATAATCAAGGCAGTGGATTGGGTCTTGGGGTAAACCCGAGAGGATTACAGGCTAATGAATTGTGGCAAATGGATGTTACTCATGTTGCAGAGTTTGGGAGAGTTAAATATGTGCATGTCACCATTGATACTTATAGTCATTATATCTGGGCTACAGCTCATCTGGTGAGAAAGCACGGAATGTTGAGCGACACTTAGTAAGTTGTTTTGCAGTCATGGGAGTTCCACATTCTATTAAAACAGACAATGGACCTGCTTATTGTAGTAGTAGAATTAAGCAGGTGATGCAATCATGGGGAATCAAACACATAACAGGGATTCCACATTCCCCCACAACTCAGGCAATAGTAGAAAGAGCAAATGGTACCCTAAAACAATATCTGAATAAATTTAGGGAGATCAAAGATCCACAAGAACGATTATTGCGTTGTTTATTTGTTTTAAATTTTCTCTGTATTTTTGGAAACAGTGATTTGCCTGCAGCAATACGTCATAGTGCACCTGGAGCAGAGAAAACTCAAAGTCCAGTATGGGTTCGCTATAGGGATCCAAAAACAGGTCTGTGGGGAGGTCCTAGCAAAGTACTCTATTGGGGACGTGGTTATCTTTGTGTGTCTACCCCCACAGGGCCTGTCTGGGTGCCGAGTCGATGGACTAAACCTGCTGATCCCAGTGATTTACCTTCAGTTGATCCAGAAAATTTAGCAGATACTTCTCGCTCTCTACTATCAACATAGAGACGGGATCTGATGAACTCTCATGTGAAAATTTTGTGTACAGTACCAGATTGTGAATGTTATCCTTTTGTATGTTACATTTGTAAAGTGTGTAAAGAGAAGTGGTGGATACATTCTAAGTGGGGTTGATCTCCAAGAGGGATTTGTACAGAGTGTTACAACTTTGAAAGAAATTTAACTGAGATTGCATTACAGGAAGGTGTGCAAACAGGACAATTTGAAAAATGATCTGATAGATGGTGGGAGATTTTTGCTTTTGGGATAAATCCAGAAAACTATTGTTATCATCCTAATACCCCTTTACCGTATATTATTGAAATAACCACAATACGTTGTCGCAAGACACTGACACAAGTCAGGTGTGATATTCCAGGGGTAAAAAATAAAAATTGGGAGCAATTCTTAAAACGGCAGTTTCGAGAAAAGGGGTCTTTCCCTGAAAGTTATCCTTGCTGCTGAGAAGATGGAACACCCCGTAGTTCGAAGCAACCGAATCGACAGGCGAGGCAGAGGGGTAAAAGAAAATGGAAGCAAGATCTCACATGGGATCCAGCCAAGATGCTGGCTGAACTGCCGCAATCCTTTTAAAGTCCTTAAGGGACTATCTCTGATCAGGTTGTTGTGGTTTACCATGATAAAGGGAAATGAAGGGTTTTTGATTGACATGGAAGAGAGACAAAATAAGTGAGTAACATGGGCTAATCAAACTGAACAGGATAATTTTTGCCTTTCAATGGCTACCCCTTCGGATCCTTTTCGAACTTGCTTAGTGGGTGCACCTTTAGATGATTCACTCAATGCAACAATGTTTAAAAACTGGACAAAGAATAGGAAAACACCCAAGGAAGCAAACAAAACATTATGTGAAATTCCATCATGATCAATATCTGTGACACAGATTTAATTCCAGCAAATCCCATTGGTGCTCAAAATTGGTACATTGCTACAGGTTTAAATGTTACTGGGTCAGAGCCACAAGAGTTAAGACTATTAGGTTCAGCCCCTAGCAATTACTGTTTAACTTTTGTCAGTTGGGCTAGGAACAATCATGCAAAAAAGTTTCATGGGCCAAATGGTACAAATGTTTCTCCACAAAATTTGCTATATTTGCAAAATAATGATGCATATTGTGGCAATTGGTCTCACTAAGTAAATTCTAGCAGTACACCTTTACAATTACCACCTGGTATTTTTCTAATATGTGGAGATCGTGCATGGCAAGGACTGCCAGCAAACATTTATGGAGGGCCTTGTTATTTTGGGAAATTGACATTGTTTGCACCCCCTATACAGCAATTATTAGGAGCCAGTAGAACCAGGTTACGAACAAAGAGAAGTGTGTTCCAATTGGGGCCAGAATGCAAAGATAAGGTTGAACTTTGGGAACGTCCTACAGTGATTGTGTCATCTATTTTTACACCTGGAGTATCTAGTGCTCAAGCCTTAACACAGTTATGACGACTGGCATGTTGGACAGGAAAACAGTTTAATATTGCATCAAAGGTTTTTTCTGATTTGCTTTTGGATATGAACAGTGTTAGGCATGCTGTATTGCAGAATAGAGCTGATATTGATTTTTTGCTACTAGCACAGGGCCATGGCTGTGAAGACTTTGATGGGATGTGTTGCATGAATCTTTCTGACCATTCAGTGTCTATTCATGCTCGTCTTCAAAAACTACAGAACAATATGAAAAAATTAACCATGGAAACAAATCCATTAGGGGAATGGTTTCAATCCCTAGGTCTCACAGGATGGTTAAAAAATTTGGCACAAATGGCAATTGTTGTTATATTGATCATTGTGATTGTGTTACTGTTTATTCTTTGCATACTGCAATGCTTGTAAAACATGGTAAAGAAGGCGACTTCTACAGTTTTGTTAGTACAAAAAGAAAACAGGGGAATTATAGAGGAATGGCTAGCAAGCAAAGGTCACGTTCCCATGCAGCAGTTAGCTGGGAAAGAATCAGACAATGGAGCACAGTTGGTGTGAGATGTTGTAAAGTCAGGAAGACCTTAGTGATAACTGTTAACTGAAAACAGGACGCTGTGATCAGAAGATTGTGAATTCAGCATAGATAAGTGATCACAGGAATGTGGAACTAGGTGGAGTTGACCTTAAATGAAATATCCAATAATGAGCTTGCTTTTGCACTATGTATGAATCTAATTATTGATGCTATATAAGTGGTTTTAGAGTTACCAATAAATGAGACTTGCTGATCATTCATATTGAGTGCTGCATTTCTCCCGCCAAACCCATCAGGAGAAAATAAGGATATACCTACAGCTGCACCTGTGATATTTACTGGTAAAAAAAGAACTAATAGACAATATCAGCCTTTCTCTTACCATGATATCAGAGAGATATGTAAAATACAATGTGAATTTGGAAAAAATAGTGAAATATTAAAAAGAATGATTAAAGCTGCTTTAAAATCTCAGGAGTTAGTTCCTGCTGACCTCAAAGACTTCTTCAGGAGCCTCCTAACCCCCACTGAGTTTGATTTTTGGGAAGGCTCATGGAAAAGGTCATTAAAAGACCTCCTAGATGAACTCAAGCAAAGCATGCAGGATGCAAAAGATGCAGAAAATAATGAGATTATTTTGAGCACCTCTGTGGGGAAGGGAGGTGGGCCAAGCCTGAAGACCAGGAGCAGGTTCTAACAAAACCTATTTTAGATAAGATCTGTGAGGTAGCAGAAAAGGCTTACAATAAAATACCTACACTAGAAACCCAAGTCAGTTATGTTAATATTAATCAACTTCCATCCGAGAGTTTTTTGCAGTTTGTAGACTGTCTCAGACTGCAGATACAACAGCAAGTGCAAGAACCAGCAGCACAAGCAGAATTGATTAAAGAAATGGCACAAAGAAATGCCAACGAGGCCTGCCGCATAGTGATTTTAAATCTGCCCATCCGTCCTCCACCTACCATAGCAGACATGATCCAAGCGTGTGCCAAGAAAGCAGAGCTGTACAGTGCACATGACAAGAAACCAAGACCATACAACCCAAGGAATGTAGCAGCTGTAACGCCAGGGATGAACAAGCCACAGATGTCACCCAAACAGGTGCAGCACATCATCTGCTTCCAGTGCAAGACACCAGGACATTTCGCAAGGAACTGTCCTCAAACCCAGCAACAAGGGAAACATCAGAAAGAAGCTATAGCCAATCAACAAAAAAACTGAAGTCAAAGTGCTTTTCTGTCAAGCACAGAGACACAAAAATGACAGACCTGAAGCAGGAAAAAGACTCTGTTTTAATGGGAAAAGGGGAGGAAAGGGAGCTGGGTGGGAGACTGCAGAAACATAATTGTGGGGAACGTTTGCCTAATAAGATCTGGCAACCGCGAAAGTGATTCTGACTTGTAACTGCTAAAGCTTTTTGTTTCAGATCTAATCGTTGGACTGTCATTGGAGTGGACTTGCAAGACAATTCACAAGACCTGGCTGGACTGGATAATAGGTATTTTGTTATTGGAGACACAGCACACACACCAATAGAGATTGAGGTAGCTCCCATGACAATTAAGGTAGACCTAACACACCTCATTCTCTTGGCAAGACGTCCTCAACCACCCTTCTATGTAGCCAAAGGGCAGATAATAGCCCAAGTGATCCCTGTTCCAACAAAAGTCCCAGCAGATGACAAAGCACCAGGAGTATACTGGGCAGAAGTTGTGGGTGAAGACAAACCCATTATGGGGTGTAACCTGACACATGGATCAGAACATCTCCATGTAGAAGGGTTGATTGACACTGGGGCAGATGTAACTATCATACCTGAAAAGGTGTGGCCTTCACATTAGGAGCTGCAACCCATGGCAGGCAAAATACAGGGTGTTGGAGGGGTGAAACTGGCAAAAATCTCTAAAGCTACTGTCCAGATTGAAGGCCCGGCTGGAAGATTGGCTAGTGTCCGTCTGTTTGTCACTGATTACAAGTGCCCGCTGTGGGGAAGAGACACCATGTCCCAGTGGGGAGTGAAATTAACAATTCCAGAGACACCTCAGGATTTTTGATGGAGGCCACTGTAGAGCGTCCGGTCCAAAAGCTATCTTGGCTAGATAATATTGCAATTTGGGTGAACCAGTGGCTTCTCAGCAAACAGAAACTCGGGGCGCTATAAAAATTGGTGGAAGAAGAATTGTCCAAGGGACACACAGTAGAAACAACCAGCCCTTGGAATTCCCCAATATTTGTAATAAAAAAGCCAGGGAAGGATAAGTTGCGCTTCCTTCAGGATTTGAGAGAAATAAACAAAAAAATAGAGGACATGGGGTCTCTGCAACCAGGCATGCCATCCCCGACTATGTTACCACAAAATTGGCTACTAGCAGTGCTAGATATTAAAGACTGTTTTTTCCAAATTCCCCTGCACCCAGAAGATGCACCAAAGTTTACTTTTTCCATTCCCACAATTAATAGGGAAGCTCCAATGAAACGGTACCACTGGACAGTACTACCTCAGGGGATGAAAGCCAGCCCCTTCATCTGCCAGTGGTATGTGGGTCATTGCTGTCCCCAGTGCGTGCTGAAAAAAGAGATGCCATCATTTTGCATTATATGGACGATGTCTTAGTGTGCTGTCCCAATAACAACATGCTGCAAGACACCCTTGACCAAGTGGTTAAAGTTTTAACCTCTGGCTGATTCCAGTTGCAGGAAGACAAAGTTCAAATGATGCCACCTTGGAAATACTTGGGCCTGGAGATCACTGCACAGACCGTTGTTCCACAAAAATTAGAAATCATGAGTAATCCTAAAACCCAGATCTCCATTCCCTGTGTGGGTCCTTGAACTGGCTCTGACCCTGGCTAGGTCTCACTAATGAAGACCTGAGCTCCCTGCTCAAATTATTGAAAGGGGAGAGAGAGTTGCTGTCCTCTGGGGAGCTGACTCCAGAAGCAAAAACTGCAATTGAAAAAGCACAAAAGGCCTTGACAGAAGGACAGGCACATCGCTTCAAACCAGAGCTGCCTTTCAAATTTATTGTCCTGGGGAAATTACCACACTTACATGGGTTAATATTCCAGTGGGCCAAGGGGCAGAGAGATCCACTCTTAATAATAGAATGGGTCTTCCTCTCCCATCAACGACCCAAAACTATCACCAAGCCACAAGAGCTGATGGCTCAGCTGATCCAAAAGGCCAGGGTAAGGCTGCAAGAACTGGCAGGTTGTGACTTTATGTGTATTCACCTTCCGGTCAGACTCTCTGGAGAAGGCAAACACTCCCCTGAGAAACTGACCGAAGAGATGTTTGAGCACCTGCTGCAGAGCAATGCTAACCTCCAGTTAGCTCTGGACAGCTACAGCGGGCAAATATCGGTCCATGCACCATCACACAAATTGTTTCATGAGGAATTCCACCTCAATCCTCGTGATAAAAAGAGCCAAAGGCCACTCAAAGCTCTTACAGTGTTCACTGATGCATCTGGAACCTCTCCCAAGTCGATGATGACTTGGAGAAATCCACAGACTCAGCTTTAGGAAGCTGATGTTGAGTTTGTAGAAGGATCACCCCAGATAGCTGAACTGGCTGCGGCCGTAAGAGCCTTTGAGAAATTTTCAGAACCAATTAATTTGGTTACTGACTCAGCCTACGTAGCGGGAGTGGTGTCCAGAGCAGAGCAGGCAGTTCTCAAGGACATTGAGAACGAACATACATCTCTTTAGATTGCTCTCAAAACTCGAGAGCGTCCTTTCTATGTAATGCACATAAGAGCGCACACCGAATTACCAGGTGAAATCGCTGAGGGCAACCGGAAAGCTGATTGCCTTGCTGCCCCAGCTGAAAAGGCACGTCTCCAAGATATGTTCCAACTGGCTAAGTTAAGTCATCAGAAATACCATCAAAATGTGCCAGGACTGATGTGTCAGTTCCAGCTGACACGGGATCAGGCTAAAGCCATTGTGGCTACCTGTCCCAATTGTCAGCTCCAGGAAGGGCCATCATTAGGCATCGGAGTTAATCCCCGAGACCTTAAGAGCTGTGAGGTGTGGCAAACAGATATCACTCACATTCCCAGTTTTGGTTGCCTTAAGTATGTACACGTGAGTATTGACAAATACTCAGGAGCAGTGTATGCCTCTGCTCATGCAGGAGAAAAATCTTTACATGCCAAACAACACTTAGTATAGGCCTTTTCAGTGCTGGGGATCCCTAGGGAAATTAAAACTGATAATGGCCCAGTGTGTAAATCCAAGGAGTTCCTGGAATTTGTCCAGCAGTGAAGAGTGGACCACAAAACTGGCATCCCCCACAGGTCAAGCTGTGATTGAGCGTATACCCACCAGACGCTCAAACAAGTCCTAGCCAGGCAAAGTAGTGCAACAGTGTGGATGTCTCCACAACAAAAGCTTTGAAAAGCTATGTTTACCATCAATTTCCTGAACTGTTCATTTGAAAACATGAATCCACCAGTGACTTGGCACTTTAACAGGGGTGATCAGTTTAAATTGTCACAACATCCACCAGTTTTAATCAGGGACCCTGAAACTTGGCAAACCAAGGGCCCCTATGAACTTGTCACCTGGGGGAGTGGTTATGCGTGTGTATCCACCCCTGCAGGCCCCCGATGGATTCCTCAAAAATGGGTAAAGCCTTGTGTTCCCAAAAACCCAGCCCCAGCAGAAGAAGAAGAGAGACAAGTGGCAGGCGCTTTCAAAAGAAGACGCCTCCGGGAAAAACAAGAAGAAACCTTTCTAACCTCTGGCTATTCTCTGACCTGCTTACATTGACTGTGAATGTGTTTTAGAATTGTTTGTTTCTTTTCTTTTAGAAAAGACCTACCTCACACTCAAGCCTATGATGAGCCTTACCTCAGCTATCCTCCTGCTCACTCTGAGCAGCCTGACCACTGCCTGGATTGTCCCTCAGCCACGACAGAACATCTGGGTAACCCTGGGACACACTTCAACAAGACAATATCTGCCTGTCCACTGCAGCAGCAAAAGACCCTATTCCTACCTGTCTGGTAGGAATTCCCCTGCAGGCTGAAGAATTTACAGCCAGCTTTAGTGATCCAAAGTTTAATACAATTCCAAAAACACACAGTGACCAACCACATGAAAATCGTAAACGGCGAGCTGTGGCAGTGAAAAATCCTATAGAAAAGTGTTTACCAGTACTGCCCAGAGCTAATAAAGAGCCCCAAGAATTAGAGCTATTAGGCTCTTCCCCTGCACCCTGTTGTGTTCACTTCATTTACAATTCACTGCCAGATACAAAACTATACAATCACATAATCCAGTATCGAAAAGAATACAAAGCAAAACAATGGTGTGGTGTGCTAAGTCAAGTCTTAGCAGATGATCCTCACCGTTCACATCCAAGAATCCTCCCTAAAGGTATATTTCTAATTTGTGGAGATAAAGCATGGGCAGGATTTCCATCTCACCTTTGAAGGGGGGCCTTGCACTTCTGGAAGTCTGTCCCTGTTAGCACCCAACCAAACCCAAATTATTAGATGGACTAGGAAAGACAATTCGACTCATGAAATCCACAAAAGAAGCACTGATATTTTAGACTCAAATTGTGATTTGGATATATTTCATTGGGCAAAATCAAAAAGGGTTGCTGCATCCATATTTCTTCCATGGGTTGCAGCTGCCAAGGCACTAGATGAATTAGGACAGCTTGAGTGCTGGGTGATTAAACAGACCAACTTAACATCAGCCGCCCTCAGCTCCCTCCTCGAAGACGAGGAGATTACCAAACAGGCCATACTCCAAAATCGGGCTGCCCTAGATTTCCTTCTGCTGCTGCATGGACACGAATGCCAGGAATTTGAAGGACTTTGCTGCCTAAACCTGTCCTCAAAAGCTCCCAACGTCCACGCAGTCCTCAGAGAGATGAAGAACTTGATTGGACAAGCGAAGCAAGAAGCTGAGGACTGGTTTAATGAACTGTTCAAAGGCTGGGGTCCCACAGGATGGTGGACTTCGATAATCAAAACAATCTTGTTGTTTTTTGTTGTTCTGTTTCTAATCCCACTAGCCTTCGGGATTGTCCGTTGTTTAGTTTTAAAAGCTCTCAAGAAATTGGTATCTACTACCTCAGAGATCAACTACATAGAGCTAGCGGACCAGAAGCAACTGGACCGGCCCGTCAATCACGAGTGGTGGAATAACTTGTGACCGGTATCAAGATAAACTCATAACCCTTCAAAAATTTTATATAATAAGAAAGGGTGAGATGTTGTAAGGCATTTAGAAAAGATGGTATGACCCAAAGAATATACCCCAGAAAATGTAGAATTGCAAATTTCTTTCCCTTATCTCTTTCTCCCCAGTTCCCCTTATTCCCCTTATTGTGAATGTAACCCATCCTCTTCCCCCTGCCTTCAAAAAGGGGTGCTTATCGATACCTCTTTCTCTTTCCCTCCTGCTCTTCTCCGTGGGACCCCAAGAAATAAAGCTGCACTTCCATCTCAGCTAAGGGAAAGGGCCTCGTTTTTAAGTTCTTCTTTTCTAAGCTATACTATCTCCCCTGTTTCCCTGGCTGCAGCTGGGTGGACAGTGGTAACAGGGAAGCAGGGGACATAGACATTATAGGAAAGCTGGGTGCTATCCTGTCACTTCTTCTTAGAGGGGGAGTGGGGGGGCTGGACACCTCGCTCTGCTGCTGTTATCTCTAGAAGGTTCGAGCGTATTCTTCAACATCCCGCACATACTCTTGCAGAGGGGAAAAATGGAGAGGAAAAAAACCCACAAAGTTAACTTTAACAACTGCAGTTCTTTCTCTCTTTATAGTCTTTTCTCTCGTTGTTTGCAGACAGAGGGAAGAGGAACAGTTTTACAAAAACAGACGATGTTAAGCGAAGAGCCTCTATGGACCAGGTGGTACCAGTGGCAGCCATTGCAGCTTCTTTATCAATCTTTAATTACAGTAATGAATTTTGAGCTAGATGCCATATAGTTAGTGATTTTTTGGCTATTTTGTCTCCCTTTGAAGCTGCCTGAGCTACCATGGCTCTGCCCCACTGTTTCTGTAATTGCTCATATTTGTCCAGCTTGGCCTTGGAGCTTCTTCTGCAGCGGCTCTGCCATGGGGGTGCCTTTGTTCTCTGCTCATGCTCCAACGCTTCCTCATGACCCCATGGGTCAGGTGGAAACCAATCTAAATCTGGCTCCTCTTCAAAGGTAGAGTTAATATCTTGCCCCTGTATGTCCACAGTCAATTTAAAAGCATTGCATATCTCCTTATTTTCTTCTCTCTGACTCTCCCCTCCTCTCTCTAAAGGTGGTGTAGCCAGGAGCGCTCGCTCAGTCCTGGGAGGTAAAGATGGCTGCTGCTGTGAGGCAGGTAGAATTCTGGGGCTCACAGCCTGTGTAGATTGCTTGTTAATGATCTCAATGAAAAAAAACATGGAAAAAGCAGCGAAGGTACCCAATCTCCCACAGCATTCTAGAGAAACTTTTTAAAGGCAGACTCAAGGTCCATATCAAGCAAATTCCACTGCATCCAAATGAGAAAGCTTCTTAACTATTGCTTAGGAGAATAATGACTTTTTATCATTTTTTTTTTTTTTAAATATAATTAACATCCCTCTATTGCTTTGATATTTTATCCCTCACCCTAAGTTCCCCAGTCCTCACCTGACTTGTCAGGGCCAGGGATGAAAATGAGAACCTCCGCTGTCCTTGTCAAGCAAGAGACTGCATAGGTTTCTTTTCAACCTCTTCTTGGTTACCCATTGGACCCTTCCTTTCAGACTAAAGCTTAATTCCTAGGAAAGCATCCATTGGGGCTTTCTCAACTTCTGAATCCCAGTGATCAACCTCACAAAGGCACCACATTATCAAGATGAAAAACAAGGGAAGGGATGAACATACTTTGAGATGATTTATTGCTCAAGTAGCCAGATAAGATTTCAGTCTCAAAAGCATGACATTTAGAGAAGAGCAACAAGTCAGCCATAGTTCAAGGTAGTTACAGGTTTTTTCTCCACACAGCAATATGTAAGCGTTTGGTCCAATAGGCAGTTGACATGAGACTTGTTTTCACTTATTAACCTATCACCTTTGCTTAATTTTGCTGCACTGTGTCTGTCTCTTAGCCACGAAGCTGACAGGTCACATACTCACACACACCTCTACTGCAGTTTGCATATCCCTAACTTACTCCATGAATGACATTATTACAGCTCAAACCTCTTACTATTTTACTTAATATAATTTCCCACTCCAGACATATTCTTATTTACATACATAGGAACATAAGCTTATAATTTTTCTTCTTAATGTCTGTGTACCTTCATCATTACATTAACACAAGATCTTCCTTACTAAGGCTGCAGATTGAACCCTTCAGCATCCATGGAATTTTCCGTTTTTCCATTTTCCACACTCTTCTGGCATCGGGAGTTTTGGAGCAGCAGGAGGAAAATGTCCAGCCTTGGGACAGAAAAGAGTATGATCTGTCAAATCCCCTTGAAGGATCCTCTAACTTATATGCCCAGGGAGGAGAGGATAACCAGTGCTAGAGGGGCCCTGCCTCTAGCCAGGAAGAGGCACGAGAAAACTGGGTCTTTTGGACGGTGTGGATCCGATGGCCTGGCATATCAGAGCCACAAAAATACAAAGCTTTAGTTGATACTGGTGCACAGTGTACCCTAATGCCATCGGGACATGTGGGGGCAGAACCTGTTTCCATTGCTGGGGTGACGGGGGGATCACAGCAATAGATTCTGTTGGAAGCTGAGGTGAGCCTGACTGGGAGAGAGTGGCGGAAACATCCCATTGTGACTGGCCCAGAGGCCCCGTGTATTCTGGGCATAGACTTCCTTCAGAATGGCTATTACAAAGACCCAAAGGGACTCAGGTGGGCTTTTGGAATAGCTGCTGTGGAGGCAGAGGACATTAAGCAATTGAACAGCTTGCCTGGACTATCAGAGAACCCATCTGCAGTAGGACTCCTGAAGGTGGAAGAACAGCGAGTGCCAATTGCCACCTCGACGGTGCACCGCCAGCAGTATAGGACAAATCGAGATGCTGTGATCCCCATCCACAAGATGATCCGAGAACTGGAGAGCCAAGGGGTGGTCAGCAAAACCCACTCACCCTTCAACAGCCCCATCTGGCCTGTGCGCAAGTCTGACAGAGAATGGAGATTGACTGTGGACTATTGTGCATTGAATGAAGTGACTCCACCTCTGAGTGCTGCCGTGAGTGCTCCAGTACAAGCTGGAGTCCAAGGCAGCGAAGTGGTACGCCACTATCGACATTGCTAATGCATTTTTCTCCATTCCCTTGGCAGCAGAATGCAGGCCTCAGTTTGCCTTCACATGGAGGGGAGTGCAGTACACCTGGAACCAACTACCGCAGGGGTGGAAACACAGCCCCACCATCTGCCATGGACTGATCCAGGCTGCCCTGGAAAAGGGTGAAGCTCCAGAACATCTGCAGTACATTGATGACATCATTGTGTGGGGAACATGGCAATGAAAGTATTTGAGCAAGGAGTGAGGCTCATCCAGATTCTGGTAGAAGCCGGCTTTGCTATCAAGAAGAACAAAGTCAAAGGACCTGCTCGAGAGATCCAGTTCCTGGGAGTAAAGTGGCAAGATGGATGGCGTCAGATTCCCACTGAGGTCGTCAATAAGATCACTGCAATGTCTCCACCGACCAGCAAGAAGGAAACACAAGCTTTCCTAGGTGCCATAGGTTTTTGGAGGATGCACATTCCTGAGTACAGCCAGATCGTGAGCCCTCTCTACCTGGTTACCTGAAAAAAAGAACACTTTCCACTGGGGCCCTGAACAGCAGCAAGCCTTTGCTCAGATCAAACAGGAGATTGCTCATGCTGTAGCCCTTGGCCCAGTCAGAACAGGACCAGATGTGAAGAACGTGCTCTACTCTGCAGCCAGGAACAATGGTTTGTCCTGGAGCCTTTGGCAGAAAGTGCCTGGGGAGACTCGAGGCCAACCACTGGGATTCTGGAGCCGAAGCTACAGAGGGTCCAAAGCCAACTACACTCCCACAGAGAAGGAAATCCTAGCTGCCTAAAAAATAATTCAGGCCACCTCAGAGATGATTGGCACAGAAACACAACTCTTCCTGTCACCCTGACTACTGGTGCTGGGGTGGATGTTTAAAGGAAAGGTTCCTGCTACCCACCACGCCACCGATGCTACATGGAGCAAGTGGATCGCCCTCATCACACAGCGCGCCCGTATTGGAAACCCAAATCGCCCTGGGATTTTGGAGATAATTACAAACTGGCCAGAAGGTGAAAATTTTGGTCTCACTGATGAAGAAGAGCAGGAACAAGTGACATGACCTGAAGAAGCTCCACCGTACAACCAACTGCCAGCAGAAGAAACAGAAGTGGAAAGCAGCCGTATGGAGCCCCACACGACAGGTTGCAGAGGCCACTGAAGGTGAAGGTGGATCAAGCCAACTTGCTGAACTCAAAGCTGTTCAACTGGCCCTGGAATTTGCTGAAAGAGAGAAGTGGCCAAAGTTCTACCTCTACACTGATTCATGGATGGTAGCCAATGCTCTGTGAGATTGGCTAGAAAGATGAAAAAGAGCCAATTGGCAGCATAGGGGAAAACCAGTCTGGGCTGCTGATGAGTGGAAAGACATCGCCACCAGGGTAGAAAAACTGTCTGTGAGGGTCCGTCTTATAGATGCCCATGTCCCCAAGAGTAGGGCTAATGAAGAGCACCGAAACAATGAGCAGGTGGATCAGGCTGCAAAGATAGAGGTGTCAAAGACAGACTTAAATTGGCAACACAAGGGAGAGTTGTTCCTAGCTCGATGGGCCCATGACGCCTCAGGTCATCAGGGTAAAGATGCCACCTATAAGTGAGCACGAGACCGAGGGGTGGATCTAACCATGGACAGTATTTCTCAGGTTATTCATGACTGTGAGACATGTGCCACGATCAAGCAGGCCAAGCGGTTGAAGCCCCTCTGGTACGGTGGGCGGTGGTCCAGATACAAGTATGGGGAGGCCTGGCAGATTGACTACATCACACTGCCCCAAACCCGCCAAGGAAAGCGCTACGTGCTCACGATGGTAGAAGCCACCACTGGATGGTTGGAAACCTACCCTGTGCCTCATGCCACTGCCCGGAACACCATCCTGGGACTTGAAAAGCAGGTCCTTTGGAGGCATGGCACCCCTGAGAGGATTGAGTCAGACAGTGGGACTCATTTCAAGAATAACCTTATAAACAGCTGGGCTAGGGAACATGGCATTGAGTGGGTGTACCATATCCCTTATCATGCACCAGGGGCTGGGAAAGTTGAACGGTGCAATGGCCTGCTTAAAACCAGCTTGAAGGCACTGGGTGGGGGGACTTTCAAGAACTAAGAAATCAAATTAGCAAAAGCCACATGGTTGGTGATCACCTGAGGTTCCACTAACCGAGCAGGCCTTGCCCAGTCTGAGCCCTTAGGAACAACAGATGGAGATAAAGTTCCAGTAGTACATATGATAAGTATGCTGAAAAAAATGGTTTAGGTTAATTCTGCCTCCAGCAGAAACAATCCAATCTGTGGGGTTGTTTTTACTCAGGGACCGGGTTGCACCTGGTGGGTGATGCAAAAAGATGGAGAGACCCGGTGCATACCTCAAGGAGACCTTGTTTTAGGGTGAACTACCTATGACACTGTGCTTGTATCTGTATCTGCATGTACATATGTATATAATTAAGGTAGTGAATGTTTGTATATAATTTACAGGTTTAAAATTTGATGTAACATTTTGGTATGGGAAAAAATTTGGGGTGGATAATGTTGAGAGTTAAGTGTCCTTCCTTTTCTTCTGGCTCACCTATGGAATTTTTACCCATTAGTTGCAGGAAAACATGATTGCTGGTACTTAGTGGGTGCTTGAGAAACACAAAGAGTTCAGCTGGGCCCAGGGGGCAAAGGGGGGAAGGAAAAAAAAGAGGGCAAGGGCAGCTGAAGGCTAGCTGGTTTCTTTATCTTCAGAGCAGGAGCACACTTGCTAGGAGGTGTGGCAGCTGAAAGGAATTCGCCAGGCATCGCCATGCAGCTGCTGATCCACCTCAGCCACCGGCCTGGGATCTCAGCTCATCCCTGCTGTTCCAGCTGACTGTTCCTCAGAGCCCCGCAGGAGCACCGGGTCTGACTGCCCAAGGGGGTTTGTGAAAACAAAGCCTCTCCTCCATCCCTTCCCGTCTCAGGTGAGAAGGCTGTCACGGGGTCTCTGGTTCTGTTTTCTTGCTAATGCCGTAGTTATTGTTGTTTGTTTGTCTTGTTATAAATACTAGTAAAGAACTGTTATTCCTATCCACAGATCTCTGCCTGAGAGCCCCTTGATTTCAAAATTATAATAATTCAGAAAGAGGGGGTATACATTTTCATTCCAAGGAAGGCTCCTGCCCTCCCTAGCAGACACCTGTCTTCAAAACCAAGACACACTCCTAAAGCTATGCTGGCTGGGTCTGATCCCCTGGCTATCCTGTAAGTGCTGCATGATGACACTCAGTATAAACTGCCCTATTACCTTACCAGGTACTGAGGTCAGGCTGACTGGCCTATAATTACCAGTATCCTCTTTCCCACCCTTTTTGTGAATGGGTGTCACATTGCCCAGCTTCCAGACATCTGGAACCTCACCAGTGAGCCAGGATTGTGGTAAATGATGGAGAGCGGCTTCACAAGCTCATCTGGCAGCTCCCTCATCACCCTGGGATGGATCCCATCTGGGCCCATAGATGGATGAACATCCAAGAGGCTCAGCAGTTTTCTGACTGCCTCTTCCTGGATAACAGGGGACCATTCTGCTCCCTGACACCCTCTACCAACCCAGGAGAACAGGTGTCCTGAGGACAAGATATCTTCCCACTAAAGACTGAGGCAAAGAAGGCACCTCCACCTTCTCCTCATCTGCAGTTACTAAGTTCCCTCCCGCATCCAGTAGAGAACAAAGGTTCTTCCCCTTCCTTTTGCCTTTAATATATTGTAAAAACCTTTTATTATGCTTTACAAAAGTTGCCAAATTAAGTTGGAACTGAGCTTTGGCCTCCCTAATTTTTTTCCTATATGCCCTAGCACCCCCCCTTAAATACTTCCTGAGAGACCTGACCCTCCTTCCAAAGATGATACATCCTCTTTTTATTCCCAAGTTCCTTCGAAACCTCCTTGCCCATCCAAGCTGGGCGTTTGCCTCGTTGACTCACCTTTTGGCACACAGGGACTGTCTGTTCCTGTGCCCTCAAGATCTCTGTTTTGAAGCACACCCACCTTTCCTGGACACCTTTGTTTTTAAGGGCTGCTTCCCAAGGAACTCTCTGAAAAGGTCTCCTAAATAGGTTAAGTCTGCCCTCCGGAAGTCCAGTGTAAAAGTCTTATTGATGTTCCTCCTGATTTCACCAAATATCAAGAACTCTATCATTTCATGATCACTATGCCCCAATCAGTCTCCAACCACCACATCTCCCACCAGCCCATCTCTATTTGCGAACTAGTCTAATGTAGTCCCTCCCCTGGTGGGCTCACTCACCAGCTGTGACAAAAAGTTGTCCTCCATACACTCTTAAGAACTTCATGGACTCTTTTCTGTGGTGTGAAGTTCCCAGCAGATGTCTGGTAGCTTAAGGTCACCTACAAGTGTTGAGCTTCAATGGGGATTCCAAAAATATTTCCAGGTCTCAAAGAGACATGAGCAGTTGATGTTTGCTAGAAAGGTTTTTATTGTATAAAAGCATCGGTCTCAAAGGCAAAAAGTTTAGAAAGTTAAAGTCTTTACTAAAAGTTTTTGTGTAAAGTCCTGAGTTCTGAGCAGCAACTCTCTGGTATAAGGTTGTGATGTTTGGGGCAGCAGCTTCTTGGTGTGGAGCTCTGTTGTCCTGGGCTGTAGAAGCAGTTGGTGATGATGGAGCTCCTGCTCTTCCTCGGTCCGATGGATCAATGGCTGGACAAAGGTGGGATTCTGATCCTCAATACAGGGGATTAAATTAATAAATCATCCAATCAACACGCTTCTAAACCAATAATTTTTATACCAATTGGAACTTAAGTCTAACATGTGAAAGCAATGTTCTCTTTACCTAAATCTTACATATAGGGGATTATCTCCCTATGTGAGTAATCCTATCTCTTCTATCTAAGAATGCAAACTATATTTTCATTATGTCTAGAGCTAAGTTGAATCTGTGAAAGGTATTATCACTGAACTTTAAACTGGGTAATAAGGCTTTTCATTAGCTAATAGAGGCATTTAAGGTATTTAAGCTATAGTAAAACTTACTTAAAACTAAAACTTGTACACTTACTTTATACTTATGGTTTAACATATTTAAGTTTCTCTAAAGATTTTAATTCCAAAGGCTTTAACTCTAAAGATTTTCATTCACTCTTTAGATTTCTTTTTCTCTCTGAGGGACTCAGTGGAATTTCTATTTCATGCAATCCAACATACAAGAACAAGGGCTGGTGATCCTGAAACGTTCTCCAGCTGCTTATAGAATAAGTCATCCACCTCTTCTTCCTGGTTGGGTGGATAACAGACTCCCAGGAGGATGTCAGCCTTCTTTGCCTTCCCCTTAATTCTTACCCATAGGCACTCAACTTCATTGTCATTATTTCAATACCTATGGCATCAAAAGTTTCCCTAATATAAAGGGACACCCCTCCACCTCTTCTCCCTTTCCTGTCTCTTCTGAAGAACTTGTAGCCATTCAGTGCAGAGCTCCAGCTATGTGAGTCATACCACCACATTTTTGTGATGGTGACTACATCCTTTGCTCTTGCACCATGGCTTCCAGCTCTTCTTGTACCCATGCTGTGTGCATTAGTATACATGCACCTCAGCTGGGCTGCTGATCTCACCCCTAACTCAGGTTTACCACCCTTGGGCCTTCTTTCAGAGAGCTGTTGTGGTTTTAAAGCACTAGCTAAAAAAAAAAAAATCACTAGAATACTTATTTATTTCTTGCTGTGAAAGGCAAAACAGGCTTAAAACTTAAAAGGAATAAAGAAAGTTTATTAACAAAACTACAAGAATAAGAAACCAGAATAAAACCTCCAGAAACCCTTCTTCCCCACCACCCAATCATTCCCTTGTCTAACTGACAACATAGAGACAAAACTTGGTGGTTAAAACAGTACCAACTATATAATAGTCTTTTCATGAGTCTCTGTAGGGAAAATAAGTTTCCTTCTGTCATTCCATGAAGAGTTCTCCACAAGAAAACAGTTTTCTCATGGATTTTTATTCTCTTGCTGCCAGCCACCTGGAAAACTCTGCCATCAGGTCCCTCCTCCTATTTCATACCACCCTGAGGTGTGTTCATGGGCCATGAGCTCAAGGGGTGTCATTTTAAGGATGAGTTCTTCAAAGGCAAAGGTTCTCTTCATCTGTCTCTGTGATCATCTCAGGGAACAGAGGTTTTTCTCTTTTTTTCCTGGAGGCTAAGTGTCTCTATCAACTCTCACTTCTTTCTCTGTTCCAGCATCTTATGGGATCACAACTACTCCATTATCTGCTCAGCTTCACCAACAGATTACTTCTGCTCAGATCTACACTTTGAAATACTTCATTCCTCCCAAAGTACTTTTCATGAATTAAAGGAGTTTTTTTCTGAACATTACTGTCTATCTCCATGGCCTTAACAAAAGAATATTCCAGCTTATTAAAGCATCTTCTCATTCTCTTCCTGTCTGATGCTTGATTCCTTCCCTCATTGACTTTGATAGTTCATGTTGTCTCTCTACATGTTGATCACTCTCTCTTCCTCTCTTTCTGGACAAAGGATTAAATCTGCAGGTCTCATCTGGGTAGTGAAAGGGTTAAAATCTGGCTCAAGCTGCAGCAGGTATTCATGGTGTCGGATTTCAGTTCAGCAGCGCCTAGGGCCGGAAGCCCCCTGGGAAAGGCTTCAGCCACCCTGCTGGAATAGGACCCAGAAGGCTTCCCGGGAAAGCCGCAGCAGAGCCCGGCCCAGCCTGGGGCCGAGGGGAATCGGGAATCACCACAGGCTCCATCCCCTGCCTGGGAGCCCAGCAGGCTGAGCCCAGGCCCCGCCCGGGCCGCATGGCCTGGAGGGGGGAAACAGGAGATAGTTGGAGTTCTCTTACCTTTCAAAGCCGGAAACCAAGAGGGACAGAAACTCCCATGCTTAGGTTTAAAAGCGTGGTGTTCACAGGTTGATCTCACTATTCAGTGGTCAAAACTATTGTCAGTTCTCAGAAATGGCCAGCTATTGGCCAGAAGAAAAAAGAGAAAAAAACCCAACCTCCCACCAGCCTCCAGCAGCTTCTACTTTTTACTTCAATGCCAATCCATCACAAGAGCCCAGCTGTTTCCCCTTCCCCCTTCAAACCTAGTTTAAAGCCCTCTCAATAAGTTCTGCCAGCTCATGAGCTAAAATCCTTCTGCCTTTAAGAGAGAGATGGAGTCCATCCAGTTCCAGCAGGCCAGGTGCCATAAAAGCTGCCCCATGATCAAAGAACCCAGAGGGGAAAGGAGCAGGGAGACCCCTGAGCCCTCCCCCTAGGCGAGAGGAGGATGAGACCTCTTGGCAACTGCAAAGGTGAAGCTGAGGATGGGGAAGCCCCTGGCCCCCCCAAAAGCGAGGGGGACAGAAAACCTCTCCACTGGCCAAAGTTAAGGACAAACACAAAACCCCTCTGTCCCTCCCCCAAAAGGGGAGGAGGCAGAGACACCCAAGCCACCCCAAAGGCCAGAGTGGACAGAGGCTCTCTGGTCCCCCAGAGGGCATATGAGGACAGAGACCACCTGGACCTCCATAGTGTGAAAAATGAAGTTCACTCCTGTAAAATTTTTAAAAAGTTTAATAAAGACAATAAGAGACATAAAATAAAGCAAAGAGTTACGGCTGGGTGGCTTGGCGCGCTGCCAAGAGCACAACTGGTATCTTGGGAATACCCTTTTTATCCCATCCTGCTGTGAGGGGTTAATGCATATTCAAAGCATGTCCCCTCCCTAGTTCTGCCTTCTTAGAATATGCTCTTGCACAATTTTTATTTTCTGCTGGTCAGCACTATTTTTGCTGGTCATCATTATTCTTGCTGATGAGCATTATTTTGGAGTTTGGTTTCCTTTCTTCTGCAAATGGTCATTGTTGATAACAGTCCGGACCCCTCATCCTTCCTTTGAGGGCAGCTGGGCTTCATATCTTTCCCCCTTGCCAACGTCCTGGTACCGGCTTTTTGATAACAGTTTGCTAATAGCCTGTTTTCCACTGTCCTTCTGTTGGAAAAATAGCTTGATCCTCCCATTGTCTTGCCTGTTGGAGTTATCTTGCCTTGTCCGGATGAAACATATCCTTACCATTCAGAATTCCTATCTAAACCTTTAACTTGCTAAGAGAGAAAAGAATATAGCGAAAGCATATAGTATATATTTATCAGAATAATTGTGAAAAGCCAATATTTACAACATGAATTCACAACAATAGGGAAGAGTAGGATGGAATTTTTTGGGAATTTGCCTCAGTAGAAGGGAAAGTGTTGGGGCTTGTTCTGGGTGTCTGTCCAACCCCCAGCCACCTCCACAGACTTCCTGGATAGGGGTCCCTCAAAGAATGGCCGTCCACGGGTCTCAGGCAGTTTCCAGCCGGGGGTAACCCCTATGAGCTCAGCCTGAGGCTTCAAGTGATTAGCTCTTTTAGATGTGATTTCAGCTCTTGTAGTGATCAGCTCAGCTCAGATCAGCTCATGGGTTACCCCAGCTGACGCGTGGACGAGAGACAGGAGGCCGTGTAGCATTCCACAGAGTCCTTTCTGGGCAGGCTTCAGCAAAGGGGGCCAGTGATGGTCTTCCCCTGAACTGGGCAAAAGCTAGGGTTTTATAGGAAGGGGAGAATTGGGAAAAGGACCAATGGTTTAAGACAGGGATAAAATGACCAATAGTTTACAAGGAGATAACATGGAGTGCCGAAGCAGGAAGGGGTCCACAGCTTAGTCACCATGACTAAGTAAGTAGTTTTGTTTTATCTTAGGTGGAAGCCTTTCCGAGGACTGGCCTTCCTCAACAGGAAGAAGCCAGTTTAGGCACAGCTGAACAAACCTAGGAGCCATCGATCTGCCCCGCAAGCAGCTCCTCAGCGGCCAGGGCAGCTCAGGGATGGCTCTCCCGGGCTCCCTGGTGCTGCCCCGCCCGGGCCATGCATGCCCGGCCATGCCCCATAGCCATGCCCAGGAAGCGAGCACAGGAAGCTGCGGGGCTGCAGGGATGGTGGGCAGCGACCCGGTGGGGAGCAGAGAGCAGGGAGCAGTGAAACAGAGAAATTAAGAATTAGGAATCAAGCATAAAGAAATGCTTTGACTGAAAGAGGGGGTTGCCAAGCCCATATGAAATGCTTACTGCTCCCACAAGAGCAGGAAGAGTGTGAGACTACAAGATAAGATAAAGAGCTAGAATACACAAACAGGACACAAAGACAAAGGCACCATAGGATAAAAGGATCCTTTGGACCCCTAAGCCAGAAGAAATATTATCAAAGTCCAAAAGATGGTCGAAGGACTAAAAGGAGCATGCACAAGGAGACAAGGTGAAAAGTTCAACTGAGAGGAAAATCGCTGATTTCATCCCAAAGACCCCCAGACGACCCCCAATGGTCACAGAGTGACCAACAGCAACCAGTGCGCAGCCGCAAAGAGGTGTGGAGCTAATTTTAATATGAAGCGGGGACAGGCGGGGTTAAGAAATTAATATGTATTAAGCGTACTGAGTAACCCTAGTTTGTAGAGAATAAAAAGAGAGGGCCAAGTCTCCAGGGTGCGCATGTCTTTGAAGGAGCTATCTCCCACGCGCCTCAGTGCTGAATAAATTCGTACCTACTCTTACAACTTTTCTCTGTAGGTTATAGAGTTTTCTTTCCTTGTATCAGTGGGCAGTGCCAGGACTGGAGCAGGGCTGGGACCCAGCGCTGCCCAGGCCACGGGTGTGGAAAGCAGGCCCCTGGCAGGTCCCAAGGCCATAGGTTGTGGCTGAGGCTGCTGCGTCAGGAGCCAGCTCTGCAGGGTGCTAAACACCTCTACAATTTGTCCTGATGCACCTTGACCACATCCCTGCTGTACTCAAAAATAAAAGGATTAGTCTTTTGCCAGGTGGTTTTAACTGTGTTTTGACTTAACATTTTTGCTTGTATTTACAGAACCTGACACACAGAGGGAGTGCTTCTGGTAAAGAGGGAAGTGGGTGCAGTGTGCAGACCGTAAGTAACAATGGTTAATAATTGTTTTGTCAAGTGACAGTGTAAAAGCCATTGCCATGGGCCCCATCAATCTCATATGCACATCAGCCATAGCATCCACAGAGATAAATGCCTCCCAGGCCCATATCCCATTGCTAAAGTGTCCTCAAATGTCAGCCAGGCTGGATATTTTTACAAAGGAAATGTTTCTAGTTTCATTTTCTCCCTCTTGTGGAAGAAGAAAAATCATGTACAGTTGCTATTGTAAATAGCATTTTGAGCAGGTTTGTTTAAGTAAAAACTTCTACTTCTCAAGGCACAGCCCCACTCTTTACAAGGCTTCCATTGAATGCAGTGTGGAATTTGCTCAAGTAGGAACTGCTGGGTGATGCTTACTGAGACGTATTTTTTCTGTTGGATGCAACTGTCTTCAGACTGGAGAATATTGAAAAAATGATAAGTAAATGGATTTTTTTTTTCTTATTTAAGGCATGGAATGCCAGAGCTATGCAAAGAACAGGTAGAAGCAGGATATATTTCACAACCAGACAAAGAAAATGTGACTCTTGTTATAGATGGGTAATGCAATGATTGGCTCTGGCAGTTAAGGGATGAATATTATGTGTACAATTAGGAGAAGTTTTACTGATGTACAGTTATGTTATTGTGGGTCGTTGTTTGGATGGCCTCTGTTCTCCCTCTAATCCCCTTCCCATCCCCTGTGTGCTTGCCAAGGGACGGCCTTGGTAGTCGGGCATGTGGAAGGAGGGCGTGTACCTGTGCCCCTTGAATGGGGCAGCTGGGAGGAGGACAGGCTTGTTGCTGGGGAGCCTTGACAACACCTGACCTCCAATGAAGCTGCAAGAAAGTCTCCACCAAAAAACGGCAAAGAAGAGTTGACTGATGGGCTTTGAGAGGGGCCAGGGTTGCCTGATGCAATCCCAGAGGCATAAAAGGTGGAGAAGCCATTTTGCGGGCGAGCAGATTGCGATTTAGTTCCATGCTCCCAGTGCTGCTCTTTTTCCTTATTTAGTCCTTCGTTGTGTTTGTTAAGGTTTAATAAACCTTTAAAATTTCAAAAGTGAGGGGTTGTTTCTCACTCTTCACTGGGCAGCTATAAACAGCAGACAAGAGCCGAAGTCAGCTGGGAGTCCCTGTGACAGTAACACAGTGTATTCTGTCACTGTTACCCATAATGACTTTGTTGCTTTTGCACTTGAAAACAAAGGAATGTGCTGCCTGAGAAGGGTAGAATTCAGATTTAAATCCAAATACCTTTGTGAAGATGCCACTGAAATGTAAAGGAAGCCCACTTTCTTTATATGTGAAATCAGGTAGTACATGAAATCACAAGGTTTTCCTGGGTTTGTTTCCGTAACAAGGATGAAAGCTCATTTTAGAAGTACCTTGCTAAATACTATATTTTTTCTTCAACATTTTCTTGAACAAGTGTTATTTACTGCAAAACCGCTTTTGTCTATTTGCTTCACTAGTGAATATTTTCTTATGAGTCATTTACTCCTTGTGAAAAATGAGGTTCACTGTCCTGGTAAAATTTAAAAGTTTAATAAAGACAATAAGTGACATAGATAATAAAGCAAAGATAAATGGGCAGGTGATCTGTGCTCTGCCAAGAGCACACCCGGTGTCTTGGAAATGCCCTTTATATACAATTTCTGTTGCATCAACCTGATGCATATTTGGAGACCTTCATGTATATTCATATTTCTCTATTAACTAGTTTACATTTTCCAGGAACTGTTTAGCATGGCCTCTCCTTGGGTCCACCTTTTTAGTGCATGCGTGTTTCTTGGCTTGTGGGTTTTATCCTCTTCTTATCACCTTTTAATTTGCGCCTTGGCTGCTTCTTTCCACAGATGAGTGTGGATCATCAGCAGGGTCCTCATCATCTGTTCACTGGAGGTTGTCCTAATTAAGCAGACAGTTCCAACATACTATATTGACTATTACAGCAAAGCCATTTTAGCATTATACTTGTAGCATTCATCTTAATACTTGCAAAAAGACAATATTACACTATGTATCTATAACACTTCTTTAGCTATGTTATCCTTAGTATTATGTTTTGCTGTTTTGTCTGTACCTGACTTTATTGTGTTGTTATTACACAGATACTATGTGGGAAATGGAAAAATAGAAACTTCCGCAGATGCTGAAGGGTTCTATCTGCAGCCTTGGAAAGAGCTTGGGTTAATGTAATGATGAAGGTACACAGACATTGGGTAGAGAAATTATAAACTTATGTCTCTATAGTTATAAGTAAGAATATGCCTAGAGCAGGTAAGAAATTATATTAGGTAAAATAGTGTGAAGTTTGAGCTGTAATAATCTGACTTATAGAGTAGGTTAGAGATCTAGAAACTGCAGTAGAGGCGTGTCTGTGAGTATGTGACCTGTCAGCTTAGTGGCTAAGAGACAGACACAGTGCAGCAAAATTAAGCAAAGGTGATAGGTTAATAAGTGAAAACAAGTCTCATGTCAACTGCCTATTGGACCAAACGCTTACATATTGCTGTGTGGAGAAAAAACCTGTAACTACCTTGAACTATGGCTGACTTGTTGCTCCTCTAAATCTGACACCTTCAAACTGACATCTTATCTGGCTACTTGAGCAATAAATCATCTCAAAGCAAGGTGGTCCCGTTGCTCATTTTTCATCTCCACAATGTGGAGCCTCTACGAGGTCGATTGCTAGGAGCAGCAGTTGAGAAAGCCCCAGTGAACATGATCCCGGGAATTAAGCTTTAGTCTGAAAGGAAGGGTCCAATGGGTAACCAAGAAGCAGTTCCAAAGAAACCTACACAATCTCTTGATTGATGAGGACAGCAGCAGAGGTTCTCATTTTCATCCCTGGCCCTGACAAGTCAGGTGAGGACTGGGGAACTTAGGGTGAGGGATAAAATATCAAAGCAATAGAGGGATGTTAACTATAATTAAAAAAAAAAAAAAAAGATAAAAAGTCATTATTCTCCTAAGCAATAGTTAAGAAGCTTTCTCATTTGGATGCAGTGGAATTTGCTTGATATGGACCTTGAGTCTGCCTTTAAAAAGTTTCTCTAGAATGCTGTGGGAGATTGGGTACCTTCGCTGCTTTTTCTGTGCTTTTTGTCAATTAAAATCATTAACAAGCAATCTACACAGGCTGTGAGCCCCAGAATTCTACCTGCCTCACAGCAGCAGCCATCTTTACCTCCCAGGACTGAGCGAGCGCTCCTGGCTACACCACCTTTAGAGAGAGGAGGGGAGAGTCAGAGAGAAGAAAATAAGGAGATATGCAATGCTTTTAAATTGACTGTGGACATACAGGGGCAAGATATTAACTCTACCTTTGAAGAGGAGCCAGATTTAGATTGGTTTCCACCTGACCCATGGGGTCATGAGGAAGCGTTGGAGCATGAGCAGAGAACAAAGGCACCCCCATGGCAGAGCCGCTGCAGAAGAAGCTCCAAGGCCAAGCTGGACAAATATGAGCAATTACAGAAACAGTGGGGCAGAGCCATGGTAGCTCAGGCAGTTTCAAACGGAGACAAAATAGCCAAAAAATTGTTAACTATATGGCATCTAGTTTAAAATTCATTACTGTAATTAAAGATTGATAAAGAAGCTGCAATGGCTGCTACTGGTACCACCTGGTCCATAGAGGCTCTTCGCTTAACATCATCTGTTTTTGTAAAACTGTTCCTCTTCCCTCTGTCTGCAAACAACGAGAGAAAAGACTATAAAGAGAGAAAGAACCGCAGTTGTTAAAGTTAACTTTGTGGGTTTTTTTCCTCTCCATTTTTCCCCTCTGCAAGAGTATGTGGGGGATGTTGAAGAATACGCTCGAACCTTCTAGAGATAACAGCAGCAGAGCGAGGTGTTCAGCCCCCCCACTCCCTCTCCAAGAAGAAGTGCCAGGATAGTACCCAGCTTGTTAAAAAGTCATGATTCATTGTTTTCTTAGAATGCTTTTATATACCCTTTTAGAGTTAATTTTTTGTTTTTAAGTAATTATGAGTTCTTGCGGTTTCACGGTTTTACTGGAGAAATTACTATGACCCCTTAGAAAATTCAAAAAGCCCCTCTTTAGAAATGTTTACAGTAAATATTAACAGAATTAAAGTTACCTTGCAATAATTAGTTTTAAAATCTAATGAAAAAATATCGAGTGATTTACAGCTACTGACAAAACGACTTTCCAATTAATGATATCCACAGAAAATACTCATGATTGAAAAAATAATTAGCTAGGAAAACTTCACTCTACAAGAAGACAAGTTAAGTTAACTATATATTACTCATTTGCTTATTTTTTCCTCTATTTTAATAAGGTAATTTCATTGTGAATATTTTTGCTATAAAAAAGACATATATATTTGGACTTCGGATTTTAATAAAAAATTTTGATGTTTCAAAAAATGTAAAAAATGTAAAAAATTATTTGATGTTTCTGCGATGTGCTACAAAAACTGAATGGCAATTTGCCAAACCCTGCATTGTATTGTTTTTTCTCTAGTAAAAGTTCTAATAAACTTAAGCCTGTACAGGCAAATTCCTACTACAAGTGAGTATTTTCAGTAACATCTGCAGTAATTATGAGTTATTCTCAAGGCCAAATAACATAAAATCATAATGTATTTGTCACATCTTTATAATCTCTATAGTAAAACCATGTTGCTGTTATGTTTAAAATATACCAAACTTTCAGTTTCCTTTTTTGTAATAACAGAGTAAGAATGAGGTATGTTTTCATTTGATAAAGATTGAGTGTTAATAGAATTAAGTAAAGTTAAGTTTCACTACGTTTAGGTCTGAGTGATCTTAGGTTTTATCACTTTAGTATTCTTTTGAGGTTAAGTTTTGTTATTTCCTTATGCCAAAATTAATTTCTACCAGGTTTGAAAATTAAACTGTCTCACGTTATGTTAAAAGACACTTCTCTAAACTGCAAAGTATTGTGGAGGCCGGGGAACTGGCCATTTCAGAGATCCTGGCTCTCCCTTGGAGGGATTCTCCCTAGGCGAGGCACTTTCTCTCAGAGAAAGAAAAGTGTCACTCCTAGAGGTCCTTGAGTTATGTTAATATGTTACACCCCATTGGTTTCCCTCCCTATCAATCCATGCTGATACATGTATCCCAGTTTCCCCCGCCCCTCTCCTTCCCTATAAAAACCCCGGTTTTTCCTCAGTTGGGAGACCTATAGTCACTGGCTCCCTTCACTGAGGGCCCTGCTATAATAAAGGCTGTTTCTCAGTGGAATGCCATACAGCTCTCTAGTCTTTCTCTCTGCATTGCCTGCACGCTGCTGCTGAGCTGAGAGCACTTGCCGGGCAGAGGACGTGCCTGTGCCCCTGGGCAGTCCTTTTCAGGACAGCTTCTTCAGGGCAGTTGTGGCACCCCTGCCACTGACACTGCTGCGGCAAAGTATAGTTATTTTCCTAGAGAGGTGAGGATGACTATGACTGAAACAGCTGTGATGGAACACTGATAAACATCTACTGGTGGATAGAGGAAGATACAGTCTGTTGCGTCCTTAATTCTATTGAAGGCTTAATTATTTGTTACAATCTCAACTGATTTTCTTTTCTATAGTGCCTCCAGAATTCCAGAAAAATGTATCATTGCTAAAATTCAGTAACCATGAGAGAAACTTAAAATTAAACAACTTGCTAGACAGTTCTAAAGTTCTGTTGCCTAAAACCTCTGATAATCTGCTTTACACAAATGCACTTCAACAGTTTTCTGGGCTTTAAGCATCTCATAAATGCTGCTATAAAGAACCTTCTTTCGAAAATGAGTTAAGACACATCTTTCTGGCTGAAAGCATAAGACACTGGATGAACCTAGATTTTACCTGGATAGCAAGTTTACCAACAATTCAGATGTTTCACCATCAAATTAAAATTTGAGACACCACTGACATAACACTTTGACCCTATTAATATGACACCTGGATCAACCTTGAAGTGCTCTTACAGGATCATTTACAGATGTGGTTATCCCTACACTAATTTAGTGAATTTGGTTCTGATCCCAAAAGGGCAACAATTTGATACAGTCCATGAAAATGACAAGAGAGCCACTGTAGGTATAGGACTGAACATTCTTCCCTGCTTTTCCCGCTCCCACCTTCATCCACTCCTGCTAAGTGTACATTTCTTCCTCTTCCTGCTCCTGCACTGCCTGCTCCACACACTCAGCTGCCCAGGGAAACGCTGCTGCCTTTGTGCCTGCAGGATCTTGTCCAGCACCACACCAAGGCTCTGCTGCGCTGCCACAACTGCATTTTCCTCAGAGCCACAGAGCACTGGCAATTGGCACCTCCAGCAGCTGAGGGACACATTCTTCTGAGACTGCCTCACTGCTGCTGTGGGCTGGACTCACGGCTTTGCTTTCAGGCTTTCCCTGCCCATCTGCATCCTCAGACAGCAGGCTCTTGGTCTCATAGCTGTGGCTCTGAGGGAGCAGGGACGCCTGGCCAAAGGCCTTCCTTCAATTACAGTCTGGCAGCTCTCACCAACGCTCGGGCAGACCTGAAGAAGGCTCTTGAATAAATATCCCAAGGCTGGACATCTTCCTCCTGCTGCTCCAAAACTCCTGATGCCAGAAGCTTCCCTGAAGATTGCAGCACCACCTTTTCTTCGCCACTTGCCTGCTCCAGCACAACACAAAGGCTCTTCTCCTGGGGCACCGCCACAGCATCCTCAATGCCATGGACAGGCAAGTGACAGCTCCAGGAAATTGCCCCTGCCTTTGTGGCTGCAGGAAGCACCCCTGAAACCGGCTTTGGACTCCGGGTTTGCCTTCTCAATACACTGGGCCAATTGGCATGCTCAGGCATCAGAAGATTCTGCACAAAATTATGGGCAAAGAAAAGAAAGAGAATTTGGAATTAGATGACCAAGAAAGCTTGTTCTCCCTGGCAAAGCAAGAGCGATGTAACAAAGCTTCTCCAATGCAGTAAGCACCAGTATTAAGGGCATTTGCAGAAGAAATTCTTCTACAAGCACTTGGCCTAGCAATAAAAGGCACCTGGTGCAACTAGGGAATGGATTGTCTAGACTACTGGTTAGAAAACCCCAGGAACCTTTATCCTCCTACCTACCCAGGCTCAAACTATTCCATCTAAACTGATTGGGAAATTAGTAGAAAAGCTAGGTACATTTTTAAGAAAAATTTGCAGCTCCACTACCACTATGGACCAGGAATCATTCCTACCTTACAGAGGTCCACGCATCTGAAGGTGCAGGCAGTCAGCTCCTAAGGGTTTCCTCCTTCTTCCTCTTCCTGCTCTTGCACTGCCTGCTCCACACACTCAGCTGCCCAGGGAAACGCTGCTGCCTTTGTGCCTGCAGGATCTTGTCCAGCACCACACCAAGGCTCTGCTGCGCTGCCACAACTGCATTTTCCTCAGAGCCACAGAGCACTGGCAATTGGCACCTCCAGCAGCTGAGGGACACATTCTTCTGAGACTGCCTCACTGCTGCTGTGGGCTGGACTCACGGCTTTGCTTTCAGGCTTTCCCTGCCCATCTGCATCCTCAGACAGCAGGCTCTTGGTCTCATAGCTGTGGCTCTGAGGGAGCAGGGACACCTGGCCAAAGGCCTTCCTTCAATTACAGTCTGGCAGCTCTCACCAACGCTCGGGCAGACCTGAAGAAGGCTCTTGAATAAATATCCCAAGGCTGGACATCTTCCTCCTGCTGCTCCAAAACTCCTGATGCCAGAAGCTTCCCTGAAGATTGCAGCACCACCTTTTCTTCGCCACCTGCCTGCTCCAGCACAACACAAAGGCTCTTCTCCTGGGGCACCGCCACAGCATCCTCAATGCCATGGACAGGCAAGTGACAGCTCCAGGAAATTGCCCCTGCCTTTGTGGCTGCAGGAAGCACCCCTGAAACCGGCTTTGGACTCCGGGTTTGCCTTCTCAATACACTGGGCCAATTGGCATGCTCAGGCATCAGAAGATTCTGCACAAAATTATGGGCAAAGAAAAGAAAGAGAATTTGGAATTAGATGACCAAGAAAGCTTGTTCTCCCTGGGAAGGCAGGAGCGATGTAACAAAGCTTCTCCAATGCAGTAAGCACCAGTATTAAGGGCATTTGCAGAAGAAATTCTTCTACAAGCACTTGGCCTAGCAATAAAAGGCACCTGGTGCAACTAGGGAATGGATTGTCTAGACTACTGGTTAGAAAACCCCAGGAACCTTTATCCTCCTACCTACCCAGGCTCAAACTATTCCATCTAAACTGATTGGGAAATTAGTAGAAAAGCTAGGTACATTTTTAAGAAAAATTTGCAGCTCCACTACCACTATGGACCAGGAATCATTCCTACCTTACAGAGGTCCACGCATCTGAAGGTGCAGGCAGTCAGCTCCTAAGGGTTTCCTCCTTCTTCCTCTTCCTGCTCTTGCACTGCCTGCTCCACACACTCAGCTGCCCAGGGAAACGCTGCTGCCTTTGTGCCTGCAGGATCTTGTCCAGCACCACACCAAGGCTCTGCTGCGCTGCCACAACTGCATTTTCCTCAGAGCCACAGAGCACTGGCAATTGGCACCTCCAGCAGCTGAGGGACACATTCTTCTGAGACTGCCTCACTGCTGCTGTGGGCTGGACTCACGGCTTTGCTTTCAGGCTTTCCCTGCCCATCTGCATCCTCAGACAGCAGGCTCTTGGTCTCATAGCTGTGGCTCTGAGGGAGCAGGGACGCCTGGCCAAAGGCCTTCCTTCAATTACAGTCTGGCAGCTCTCACCAACGCTCGGGCAGACCTGAAGAAGGCTCTTGAAGAAATATCCCAAGGCTGGACATCTTCCTCCTGCTGCTCCAAAACTCCTGATGCCAGAGGCTTCCCTGAAGATTGCAGCACCACCTTTTCTTCGCCACCTGCCTGCTCCAGCACAACACAAAGGCTCTTCTCCTGGGGCACCGCCACAGCATCCTCAAAGCCGTGGACAGGCAAGTGACAGCTCCAGGAAATTGCCCCTGCCTTTGTGGCTGCAGGAAGCACCCCTGAAACCGGCTTTGGACTCCGGGTGTGCCTTCTCAATACACTGGGCCAATTGGCATGCTCAGGCATCAGGAGATTCTGCACAAAATTATGGGCAAAGAAAAGAAAGAGAATTTGGAATTAGATGACCAAAAAAGCTTGTTCTCCCTGGCAAAGCAAGAGCGATGTAACAAAGCCTCTCCAATGCAGTAAGCACCAGTATTAAGGGCATTTGCAGAAGAAATTCTTCTACAAGCACTTGGCCTAGCAATAAAAGGCACCTGGTGCATCTAGGGAATGGATTGTCTAGACTACTGGTTAGAAAACCCCAGGAACCTTTATCCTACTACCTACCCAGGCTCAAACTATTCCATCTAAACTGATTGGGAAATTAGTAGAAAAGCTAGGTACATTTTTAAGAAAAATTTGCAGCTCCACTACCACTATGGACCAGGAATCATTCCTACCTTACAGAGGTCCACGCATCTGAAGGTGCAGGCAGTCAGCTCCTAAGGGTTTCCTCCTTCTTCCTCTTCCTGCTCCTGCACTGCCTGCTCCACACACTCAGCTGCCCAGGGAAACGCTGCTGCCTTTGTGCCTGCAGGATCTTGTCCAGCACCACACCAAGGCTCTGCTGCGCTGCCACAACTGCATTTTCCTCAGAGCCACAGAGCACTGGCAATTGGCACCTCCAGCAGCTGAGGGACACATTCTTCTGAGACTGCCTCACTGCTGCTGTGGGCTGGACTCACGACTTTGCTTTCAGGCTTTCCCTGCCCATCTGCATCCTCAGACAGCAGGCTCTTGGTCTCATAGCTGTGGCTCTGAGGGAGCAGGGACATCTGGCCAAAGGCCTTCCTTCAATTACAGTCTGGCAGCTCTCACCAACGCTCGGGCAGACCTGAAGAAGGCTCTTGAAGAAATATCCCAAGGCTGGACATCTTCCTCCTGCTGCTCCAAAACTCCTGATGCCAGAAGCTTCCCTGAAGATTGCAGCACCACCTTTTCTTCGCCACCTGCCTGCTCCAGCACAACACAAAGGCTCTTCTCCTGGGGCACCGCCACAGCATCCTCAATGCCATGGACAGGCAAGTGACAGCTCCAGGAAATTGCCCCTGCCTTTGTGGCTGCAGGAAGCACCCCTGAAACCGGCTTTGGACTCCGGGTTTGCCTTCTCAATACACTGGGCCAATTGGCATGCTCAGGCATCAGAAGATTCTGCACAAAATTATGGGCAAAGAAAAGAAAGAGAATTTGGAATTAGATGACCAAGAAAGCTTGTTCTCCCTGGGAAGGCAGGAGCGATGTAACAAAGCTTCTCCAATGCAGTAAGCACCAGTATTAAGGGCATTTGCAGAAGAAATTCTTCTACAAGCACTTGGCCTAGCAATAAAAGGCACCTGGTGCAACTAGGGAATGGATTGTCTAGACTACTGGTTAGAAAACCCCAGGAACCTTTATCCTCCTACCTACCCAGGCTCAAACTATTCCATCTAAACTGATTGGGAAATTAGTAGAAAAGCTAGGTACATTTTTAAGAAAAATTTGCAGCTCCACTACCACTATGGACCAGGAATCATTCCTACCTTACAGAGGTCCACGCATCTGAAGGTGCAGGCAGTCAGCTCCTAAGGGTTTCCTCCTTCTTCCTCTTCCTGCTCTTGCACTGCCTGCTCCACACACTCAGCTGCCCAGGGAAACGCTGCTGCCTTTGTGCCTGCAGGATCTTGTCCAGCACCACACCAAGGCTCTGCTGCGCTGCCACAACTGCATTTTCCTCAGAGCCACAGAGCACTGGCAATTGGCACCTCCAGCAGCTGAGGGACACATTCTTCTGAGACTGCCTCACTGCTGCTGTGGGCTGGACTCACGGCTTTGCTTTCAGGCTTTCCCTGCCCATCTGCATCCTCAGACAGCAGGCTCTTGGTCTCATAGCTGTGGCTCTGAGGGAGCAGGGACGCCTGGCCAAAGGCCTTCCTTCAATTACAGTCTGGCAGCTCTCACCAACGCTCGGGCAGACCTGAAGAAGGCTCTTGAAGAAATATCCCAAGGCTGGACATCTTCCTCCTGCTGCTCCAAAACTCCTGATGCCAGAGGCTTCCCTGAAGATTGCAGCACCACCTTTTCTTCGCCACCTGCCTGCTCCAGCACAACACAAAGGCTCTTCTCCTGGGGCACCGCCACAGCATCCTCAAAGCCGTGGACAGGCAAGTGACAGCTCCAGGAAATTGCCCCTGCCTTTGTGGCTGCAGGAAGCACCCCTGAAACCGGCTTTGGACTCCGGGTGTGCCTTCTCAATACACTGGGCCAATTGGCATGCTCAGGCATCAGGAGATTCTGCACAAAATTATGGGCAAAGAAAAGAAAGAGAATTTGGAATTAGATGACCAAAAAAGCTTGTTCTCCCTGGCAAAGCAAGAGCGATGTAACAAAGCCTCTCCAATGCAGTAAGCACCAGTATTAAGGGCATTTGCAGAAGAAATTCTTCTACAAGCACTTGGCCTAGCAATAAAAGGCACCTGGTGCATCTAGGGAATGGATTGTCTAGACTACTGGTTAGAAAACCCCAGGAACCTTTATCCTACTACCTACCCAGGCTCAAACTATTCCATCTAAACTGATTGGGAAATTAGTAGAAAAGCTAGGTACATTTTTAAGAAAAATTTGCAGCTCCACTACCACTATGGACCAGGAATCATTCCTACCTTACAGAGGTCCACGCATCTGAAGGTGCAGGCAGTCAGCTCCTAAGGGTTTCCTCCTTCTTCCTCTTCCTGCTCCTGCACTGCCTGCTCCACACACTCAGCTGCCCAGGGAAACGCTGCTGCCTTTGTGCCTGCAGGATCTTGTCCAGCACCACACCAAGGCTCTGCTGCGCTGCCACAACTGCATTTTCCTCAGAGCCACAGAGCACTGGCAATTGGCACCTCCAGCAGCTGAGGGACACATTCTTCTGAGACTGCCTCACTGCTGCTGTGGGCTGGACTCACGACTTTGCTTTCAGGCTTTCCCTGCCCATCTGCATCCTCAGACAGCAGGCTCTTGGTCTCATAGCTGTGGCTCTGAGGGAGCAGGGACATCTGGCCAAAGGCCTTCCTTCAATTACAGTCTGGCAGCTCTCACCAACGCTCGGGCAGACCTGAAGAAGGCTCTTGAAGAAATATCCCAAGGCTGGACATCTTCCTCCTGCTGCTCCAAAACTCCTGATGCCAGAAGCTTCCCTGAAGATTGCAGCACCACCTTTTCTTCGCCACCTGCCTGCTCCAGCACAACACAAAGGCTCTTCTCCTGGGGCACCGCCACAGCATCCTCAATGCCATGGACAGGCAAGTGACAGCTCCAGGAAATTGCCCCTGCCTTTGTGGCTGCAGGAAGCACCCCTGAAACCGGCTTTGGACTCCGGGTTTGCCTTCTCAATACACTGGGCCAATTGGCATGCTCAGGCATCAGAAGATTCTGCACAAAATTATGGGCAAAGAAAAGAAAGAGAATTTGGAATTAGATGACCAAGAAAGCTTGTTCTCCCTGGGAAGGCAGGAGCGATGTAACAAAGCTTCTCCAATGCAGTAAGCACCAGTATTAAGGGCATTTGCAGAAGAAATTCTTCTACAAGCACTTGGCCTAGCAATAAAAGGCACCTGGTGCAACTAGGGAATGGATTGTCTAGACTACTGGTTAGAAAACCCCAGGAACCTTTATCCTACTACCTACCCAGGCTCAAACTATTCCATCTAAACTGATTGGGAAATTAGTAGAAAAGCTAGGTACATTTTTAAGAAAAATTTGCAGCTCCACTACCACTATGGACCAGGAATCATTCCTACCTTACAGAGGTCCACACATCTGAAGGTGCAGGCAGTCAGCTCCTAAGGGTTTCCTCCTTCTTCCTCTTCCTGCTCTTGCACTGCCTGCTCCACACACTCAGCTGCCCAGGGAAACGCTGCTGCCTTTGTGCCTGCAGGATCTTGTCCAGCACCACACCAAGGCTCTGCTGCGCTGCCACAACTGCATTTTCCTCAGAGCCACAGAGCACTGGCAATTGGCACCTCCAGCAGCTGAGGGACACATTCTTCTGAGACTGCCTCACTGCTGCTGTGGGCTGGACTCACGGCTTTGCTTTCAGGCTTTCCCTGCCCATCTGCATCCTCAGACAGCAGGCTCTTGGTCTCATAGCTGTGGCTCTGAGGGAGCAGGGACGCCTGGCCAAAGGCCTTCCTTCAATTACAGTCTGGCAGCTCTCACCAACGCTCGGGCAGACCTGAAGAAGGCTCTTGAAGAAATATCCCAAGGCTGGACATCTTCCTCCTGCTGCTCCAAAACTCCTGATGCCAGAGGCTTCCCTGAAGATTGCAGCACCACCTTTTCTTCGCCACCTGCCTGCTCCAGCACAACACAAAGGCTCTTCTCCTGGGGCACCGCCACAGCATCCTCAAAGCCGTGGACAGGCAAGTGACAGCTCCAGGAAATTGCCCCTGCCTTTGTGGCTGCAGGAAGCACCCCTGAAACCGGCTTTGGACTCCGGGTGTGCCTTCTCAATACACTGGGCCAATTGGCATGCTCAGGCATCAGGAGATTCTGCACAAAATTATGGGCAAAGAAAAGAAAGAGAATTTGGAATTAGATGACCAAGAAAGCTTGTTCTCCCTGGCAAAGCAAGAGCGATGTAACAAAGCTTCTCCAATGCAGTAAGCACCAGTATTAAGGGCATTTGCAGAAGAAATTCTTCTACAAGCACTTGGCCTAGCAATAAAAGGCACCTGGTGCAACTAGGGAATGGATTGTCTAGACTACTGGTTAGAAAACCCCAGGAACCTTTATCCTCCTACCTACCCAGGCTCAAACTATTCCATCTAAACTGATTGGGAAATTAGTAGAAAAGCTAGGTACATTTTTAAGAAAAATTTGCAGCTCCACTACCACTATGGACCAGGAATCATTCCTACCTTACAGAGGTCCACGCATCTGAAGGTGCAGGCAGTCAGCTCCTAAGGGTTTCCTCCTTCTTCCTCTTCCTGCTCCTGCACTGCCTGCTCCACACACTCAGCTGCCCAGGGAAACGCTGCTGCCTTTGTGCCTGCAGGATCTTGTCCAGCACCACACCAAGGCTCTGCTGCGCTGCCACAACTGCATTTTCCTCAGAGCCACAGAGCACTGGCAATTGGCACCTCCAGCAGCTGAGGGACACATTCTTCTGAGACTGCCTCACTGCTGCTGTGGGCTGGACTCACGGCTTTGCTTTCAGGCTTTCCCTGCCCATCTGCATCCTCAGACAGCAGGCTCTTGGTCTCATAGCTGTGGCTCTGAGGGAGCAGGGACGCCTGGCCAAAGGCCTTCCTTCAATTACAGTCTGGCAGCTCTCACCAACGCTCGGGCAGACCTGAAGAAGGCTCTTGAAGAAATATCCCAAGGCTGGACATCTTCCTCCTGCTGCTCCAAAACTCCTGATGCCAGAAGCTTCCCTGAAGATTGCAGCACCACCTTTTCTTCGCCACCTGCCTGCTCCAGCACAACACAAAGGCTCTTCTCCTGGGGCACCGCCACAGCATCCTCAATGCCATGGACAGGCAAGTGACAGCTCCAGGAAATTGCCCCTGCCTTTGTGGCTGCAGGAAGCACCCCTGAAACCGGCTTTGGACTCCGGGTTTGCCTTCTCAATACACTGGGCCAATTGGCATGCTCAGGCATCAGAAGATTCTGCACAAAATTATGGGCAAAGAAAAGAAAGAGAATTTGGAATTAGATGACCAAGAAAGCTTGTTCTCCCTGGGAAGGCAGGAGCGATGTAACAAAGCTTCTCCAATGCAGTAAGCACCAGTATTAAGGGCATTTGCAGAAGAAATTCTTCTACAAGCACTTGGCCTAGCAATAAAAGGCACCTGGTGCAACTAGGGAATGGATTGTCTAGACTACTGGTTAGAAAACCCCAGGAACCTTTATCCTACTACCTACCCAGGCTCAAACTATTCCATCTAAACTGATTGGGAAATTAGTAGAAAAGCTAGGTACATTTTTAAGAAAAATTTGCAGCTCCACTACCACTATGGACCAGGAATCATTCCTACCTTACAGAGGTCCACACATCTGAAGGTGCAGGCAGTCAGCTCCTAAGGGTTTCCTCCTTCTTCCTCTTCCTGCTCTTGCACTGCCTGCTCCACACACTCAGCTGCCCAGGGAAACGCTGCTGCCTTTGTGCCTGCAGGATCTTGTCCAGCACCACACCAAGGCTCTGCTGCGCTGCCACAACTGCATTTTCCTCAGAGCCACAGAGCACTGGCAATTGGCACCTCCAGCAGCTGAGGGACACATTCTTCTGAGACTGCCTCACTGCTGCTGTGGGCTGGACTCACGGCTTTGCTTTCAGGCTTTCCCTGCCCATCTGCATCCTCAGACAGCAGGCTCTTGGTCTCATAGCTGTGGCTCTGAGGGAGCAGGGACGCCTGGCCAAAGGCCTTCCTTCAATTACAGTCTGGCAGCTCTCACCAACGCTCGGGCAGACCTGAAGAAGGCTCTTGAAGAAATATCCCAAGGCTGGACATCTTCCTCCTGCTGCTCCAAAACTCCTGATGCCAGAGGCTTCCCTGAAGATTGCAGCACCACCTTTTCTTCGCCACCTGCCTGCTCCAGCACAACACAAAGGCTCTTCTCCTGGGGCACCGCCAGAGCATCCTCAAAGCCGTGGACAGGCAAGTGAGAGTTCCAGGAAATTGCCCCTGCCTTTGTGGCTGCAGGAAGCACCCCTGAAACCGGCTTTGGACTCCGGGTTTGCCTTCTCAATACACTGGGCCAATTGGCATGCTCAGGCATCAGGAGATTCTGCACAAAATTATGGGCAAAGAAAAGAAAGAGAATTTGGAGATAGATGACAAAGAAAGCTTGTTCTCCCTGGCAAAGCAAGAGCGATGTAACAAAGCTTCTCCAATGCAGTAAGCACCAGTATTAAGGGCATTTGCAGAAGAAATTCTTCTACAAGCACTTGGCCTAGCAATAAAAGGCACCTGGTGCAACTAGGGAATGGATTGTCTAGACTACTGGTTAGAAAACCCCAGGAACCTTTATCCTACTACCTACCCAGGCTCAAACTATTCCATCTAAACTGATTGGGAAATTAGTAGAAAAGCTAGGTACATTTTTAAGAAAAATTTGCAGCTCCACTACCACTATGGACCAGGAATCATTCCTACCTTACAGAGGTCCACGCATCTGAAGGTGCAGGCAGTCAGCTCCTAAGGGTTTCCTCCTTCTTCCTCTTCCTGCTCTTGCACTGCCTGCTCCACACACTCAGCTGCCCAGGGAAACGCTGCTGCCTTTGTGCCTGCAGGATCTTGTCCAGCACCACACCAAGGCTCTGCTGCGCTGCCACAACTGCATTTTCCTCAGAGCCACAGAGCACTGGCAATTGGCACCTCCAGCAGCTGAGGGACACATTCTTCTGAGACTGCCTCACTGCTGCTGTGGGCTGGACTCACGGCTTTGCTTTCAGGCTTTCCCTGCCCATCTGCATCCTCAGACAGCAGGCTCTTGGTCTCATAGCTGTGGCTCTGAGGGAGCAGGGACGCCTGGCCAAAGGCCTTCCTTCAATTACAGTCTGGCAGCTCTCACCAACGCTCGGGCAGACCTGAAGAAGGCTCTTGAAGAAATATCCCAAGGCTGGACATCTTCCTCCTGCTGCTCCAAAACTCCTGATGCCAGAGGCTTCCCTGAAGATTGCAGCACCACCTTTTCTTCGCCACCTGCCTGCTCCAGCACAACACAAAGGCTCTTCTCCTGGGGCACCGCCACAGCATCCTCAAAGCCATGGACAGGCAAGTGACAGCTCCAGGAAATTGCCCCTGCCTTTGTGGCTGCAGGAAGCACCCCTGAAACCGGCTTTGGACTCCGGGTGTGCCTTCTCAATACACTGGGCCAATTGGCATGCTCAGGCATCAGAAGATTCTGCACAAAATTATGGGCAAAGAAAAGAAAGAGAATTTGGAATTAGATGACAAAGAAAGCTTGTTCTCCCTGGCAAGGCAGGAGCGATGTAACAAAGCTTCTCCAATGCAGTAAGCACCAGTATTAAGGGCATTTGCAGAAGAAATTCTTCTACAAGCACTTGGCCTAGCAATAAAAGGCACCTGGTGCAACTAGGGAATGGATTGTCTAGACTACTGGTTAGAAAACCTCAGGAACCTTTATCCTACTACCTACCCAGGCTCAAACTATTCCATCTAAACTGATTGGGAAATTAGTAGAAAAGCTAGGTACATTTTTAAGAAAAATTTGCAGCTCCACTACCACTATGGACCAGGAATCATTCCTACCTTACAGAGGTCCACGCATCTAAAGGTGCAGGCAGTCAGCTCCTAAGGGTTTCCTCCTTCTTCCTCTTCCTGCTCCTGCACTGCCTGCTCCACACACTCAGCTGCCCAGGGAAACGCTGCTGCCTTTGTGCCTGCAGGATCTTGTCCAGCACCACACCAAGGCTCTGCTGCGCTGCCACAACTGCATTTTCCTCAGAGCCACAGAGCACTGGCAATTGGCACCTCCAGCAGCTGAGGGACACATTCTTCTGAGACTGCCTCACTGCTGCTGTGGGCTGGACTCACGGCTTTGCTTTCAGGCTTTCCCTGCCCATCTGCATCCTCAGACAGCAGGCTCTTGGTCTCATAGCTGTGGCTCTGAGGGAGCAGGGACGCCTGGCCAAAGGCCTTCCTTCAATTACAGTCTGGCAGCTCTCACCAACGCTCGGGCAGACCTGAAGAAGGCTCTTGAAGAAATATCCCAAGGCTGGACATCTTCCTCCTGCTGCTCCAAAACTCCTGATGCCAGAGGCTTCCCTGAAGATTGCAGCACCACGTTTTCTTCGCCACCTGCCTGCTCCAGCACAACACAAAGGCTCTTCTCCTGGGGCACCGCCACAGCATCCTCAAAGCCATGGACAGGCAAGTGACAGCTCCAGGAAATTGCCCCTGCCTTTGTGGCTGCAGGAAGCACCCCTGAAACCGGCTTTGGACTCCGGGTTTGCCTTCTCAATACACTGGGCCAATTGGCATGCTCAGGCATCAGGAGATTCTGCACAAAATTATGGGCAAAGAAAAGAAAGAGAATTTGGAGATAGATGACAAAGAAAGCTTGTTCTCCCAGGCAAGGCAAGAGCGATGTAACAAAGCTTCTCCAATGCAGTAAGCACCAGAATTAAGGGCATTTCAGAAGAAATTCTTCTACAAGCACTTGGCCTAGCAATAAAAGGCACCTGGTGCAACTAGGGAATGGATTGTCTAGACTACTGGTTAGAAAACCCCAGGAACCTTTATCCTACTACCTACCCAGGCTCAAACTATTCCATCTAAACTGATTGGGAAATTAGTAGAAAAGCTAGGTACATTTTTAAGAAAAATTTGCAGCTCCACTACCACTATGGACCAGGAATCATTCCTACCTTACAGAGGTCCACGCATCTGAAGGTGCAGGCAGTCAGCTCCTAAGGGTTTCCTCCTTCTTCCTCTTCCTGCTCTTGCACTGCCTGCTCCACACACTCAGCTGCCCAGGGAAACGCTGCTGCCTTTGTGCCTGCAGGATCTTGTCCAGCACCACACCAAGGCTCTGCTGCGCTGCCACAACTGCATTTTCCTCAGAGCCACAGAGCACTGGCAATTGGCACCTCCAGCAGCTGAGGGACACATTCTTCTGAGACTGCCTCACTGCTGCTGTGGGCTGGACTCACGGCTTTGCTTTCAGGCTTTCCCTGCCCATCTGCATCCTCAGACAGCAGGCTCTTGGTCTCATAGCTGTGGCTCTGAGGGAGCAGGGACGCCTGGCCAAAGGCCTTCCTTCAATTACAGTCTGGCAGCTCTCACCAACGCTCGGGCAGACCTGAAGAAGGCTCTTGAATAAATATCCCAAGGCTGGACATCTTCCTCCTGCTGCTCCAAAACTCCTGATGCCAGAGGCTTCCCTGAAGATTGCAGCACCACCTTTTCTTCGCCACCTGCCTGCTCCAGCACAACACAAAGGCTCTTCTCCTGGGGCACCGCCACAGCATCCTCAAAGCCGTGGACAGGCAAGTGACAGCTCCAGGAAATTGCCCCTGCCTTTGTGGCTGCAGGAAGCACCCCTGAAACCGGCTTTGGACTCCGGGTGTGCCTTCTCAATACACTGGGCCAATTGGCATGCTCAGGCATCAGGAGATTCTGCACAAAATTATGGGCAAAGAAAAGAAAGAGAATTTGGAATTAGATGACCAAGAAAGCTTGTTCTCCCAGGCAAGGCAGGAGCGATGTAACAAAGCCTCTCCAATGCAGTAAGCACCAGTATTAAGGGCATTTGCAGAAGAAATTCTTCTACAAGCACTTGGCCTAGCAATAAAAGGCACCTGGTGCAACTAGGGAATGGATTGTCTAGACTACTGGTTAGAAAACCCCAGGAACCTTTATCCTACTACCTACCCAGGCTCAAACTATTCCATCTAAACTGATTGGGAAATTAGTAGAAAAGCTAGGTACATTTTTAAGAAAAATTTGCAGCTCCACTACCACTATGGACCAGGAATCATTCCTACCTTACAGAGGTCCACGCATCTGAAGGTGCAGGCAGTCAGCTCCTAAGGGTTTCCTCCTTCTTCCTCTTCCTGCTCCTGCACTGCCTGCTCCACACACTCAGCTGCCCAGGGAAACGCTGCTGCCTTTGTGCCTGCAGGATTTTGTCCAGCACCACACCAAGGCGCTGCTGCGCTGCCACAACTGCATTTTCCTCAGAGCCACAGAGCACTGGCAATTGGCACCTCCAGCAGCTGAGGGACACATTCTTCTGAGACTGCCTCACTGCTGCTGTGGGCTGGACTCACGGCTTTGCTTTCAGGCTTTCCCTGCCCATCTGCATCCTCAGACAGCAGGCTCTTGGTCTCATAGCTGTGGCTCTGAGGGAGCAGGGACGCCTGGCCAAAGGCCTTCCTTCAATTACAGTCTGGCAGCTCTCACCAACGCTCGGGCAGACCTGAAGAAGGCTCTTGAATAAATATCCCAAGGCTGGACATCTTCCTCCTGCTGCTCCAAAACTCCTGATGCCAGAGGCTTCCCTGAAGATTGCAGCACCACCTTTTCTTCGCCACCTGCCTGCTCCAGCACAACACAAAGGCTCTTCTCCTGGGGCACCGCCACAGCATCCTCAAAGCCATGGACAGGCAAGTGACAGCTCCAGGAAATTGCCCCTGCCTTTGTGGCTGCAGGAAGCACCCCTGAAACCGGCTTTGGACTCCGGGTTTGCCTTCTCAATACACTGGGCCAATTGGCATGCTCAGGCATCAGAAGATTCTGCACAAAATTATGGGCAAAGAAAAGAAAGAGAATTTGGAGATAGATGATAAAGAACGCTTGTTCTCCCAGGCAAGGCAGGAGCGATGTAACAAAGCCTCTCCAATGCAGTAAGCACCAGTATTAAGGGCATTTTCAGAAGAAATTCTTCTACAAGCACTTGGCCTAGCAATAAAAGGCACCTGGTGCAACTAGGGAATGGATTGTCTAGACTACTGGTTAGAAAACCCCAGGAACCTTTATCCTACTACCTACCCAGGCTCAAACTATTCCATCTAAACTGATTGGGAAATTAGTAGAAAAGCTAGGTACATTTTTAAGAAAAATTTGCAGCTCCACTACCACTATGGACCAGGAATCATTCCTACCTTACAGAGGTCCACGCATCTGAAGGTGCAGGCAGTCAGCTCCTAAGGGTTTCCTCCTTCTTCCTCTTCCTGCTCCTGCACTGCCTGCTCCACACACTCAGCTGCCCAGGGAAACGCTGCTGCCTTTGTGCCTGCAGGATCTTGTCCAGCACCACACCAAGGCGCTGCTGCGCTGCCACAACTGCATTTTCCTCAGAGCCACAGAGCACTGGCAATTGGCACCTCCAGCAGCTGAGGGACACATTCTTCTGAGACTGCCTCACTGCTGCTGTGGGCTGGACTCACGGCTTTGCTTTCAGGCATTCCCTGCCCATCTGCATCCTCAGACAGCAGGCTCTTGGTCTCATAGCTGTGGCTCTGAGGGAGCAGGGACGCCTGGCCAAAGGCCTTCCTTCAATTACAGTCTGGCAGCTCTCACCAACGCTCGGGCAGACCTGAAGAAGGCTCTTGAAGAAATATCCCAAGGCTGGACATCTTCCTCCTGCTGCTCCAAAACTCCTGATGCCAGAGGCTTCCCTGAAGATTGCAGCACCACCTTTTCTTCGCCACCTGCCTGCTCCAGCACAACACAAAGGCTCTTCTCCTGGGGCACCGCCACAGCATCCTCAAAGCCGTGGACAGGCAAGTGACAGCTCCAGGAAATTGCCCCTGCCTTTGTGGCTGCAGGAAGCACCCCTGAAACCGGCTTTGGACTCCGGGTGTGCCTTCTCAATACACTGGGCCAATTGGCATGCTCAGGCATCAGGAGATTCTGCACAAAATTATGGGCAAAGAAAAGAAAGAGAATTTGGAATTAGATGACCAAGAAAGCTTGTTCTCCCAGGCAAGGCAGGAGCGATGTAACAAAGCCTCTCCAATGCAGTAAGCACCAGTATTAAGGGCATTTGCAGAAGAAATTCTTCTACAAGCACTTGGCCTAGCAATAAAAGGCACCTGGTGCAACTAGGGAATGGATTGTCTAGACTACTGGTTAGAAAACCCCAGGAACCTTTATCCTACTACCTACCCAGGCTCAAACTATTCCATCTAAACTGATTGGGAAATTAGTAGAAAAGCTAGGTACATTTTTAAGAAAAATTTGCAGCTCCACTACCACTATGGACCAGGAATCATTCCTACCTTACAGAGGTCCACGCATCTGAAGGTGCAGGCAGTCAGCTCCTAAGGGTTTCCTCCTTCTTCCTCTTCCTGCTCTTGCACTGCCTGCTCCACACACTCAGCTGCCCAGGGAAACGCTGCTGCCTTTGTGCCTGCAGGATTTTGTCCAGCACCACACCAAGGCTCTGCTGCGCTGCCACAACTGCATTTTCCTCAGAGCCACAGAGCACTGGCAATTGGCACCTCCAGCAGCTGAGGGACACATTCTTCTGAGACTGCCTCACTGCTGCTGTGGGCTGGACTCACGGCTTTGCTTTCAGGCTTTCCCTGCCCATCTGCATCCTCAGACAGCAGGCTCTTGGTCTCATAGCTGTGGCTCTGAGGGAGCAGGGACGCCTGGCCAAAGGCCTTCCTTCAATTACAGTCTGGCAGCTCTCACCAACGCTCGGGCAGACCTGAAGAAGGCTCTTGAAGAAATATCCCAAGGCTGGACATCTTCCTCCTGCTGCTCCAAAACTCCTGATGCCAGAGGCTTCCCTGAAGATTGCAGCACCACGTTTTCTTCGCCACCTGCCTGCTCCAGCACAACACAAAGGCTCTTCTCCTGGGGCACCGCCACAGCATCCTCAAAGCCGTGGACAGGCAAGTGACAGCTCCAGGAAATTGCCCCTGCCTTTGTGGCTGCAGGAAGCACCCCTGAAACCGGCTTTGGACTCCGGGTGTGCCTTCTCAATACACTGGGCCAATTGGCATGCTCAGGCATCAGGAGATTCTGCACAAAATTATGGGCAAAGAAAAGAAAGAGAATTTGGAATTAGATGATAAAGAACGCTTGTTCTCCCAGGCAAGGCAGGAGCGATGTAACAAAGCCTCTCCAATGCAGTAAGCACCAGTATTAAGGGCATTTTCAGAAGAAATTCTTCTACAAGCACTTGGCCTAGCAATAAAAGGCACCTGGTGCAACTAGGGAATGGATTGTCTAGACTACTGGTTAGAAAACCCCAGGAACCTTTATCCTACTACCTACCCAGGCTCAAACTATTCCATCTAAACTGATTGGGAAATTAGTAGAAAAGCTAGGTACATTTTTAAGAAAAATTTGCAGCTCCACTACCACTATGGACCAGGAATCATTCCTACCTTACAGAGGTCCACGCATCTGAAGGTGCAGGCAGTCAGCTCCTAAGGGTTTCCTCCTTCTTCCTCTTCCTGCTCCTGCACTGCCTGCTCCACACACTCAGCTGCCCAGGGAAACGCTGCTGCCTTTGTGCCTGCAGGATCTTGTCCAGCACCACACCAAGGCGCTGCTGCGCTGCCACAACTGCATTTTCCTCAGAGCCACAGAGCACTGGCAATTGGCACCTCCAGCAGCTGAGGGACACATTCTTCTGAGACTGCCTCACTGCTGCTGTGGGCTGGACTCACGGCTTTGCTTTCAGGCATTCCCTGCCCATCTGCATCCTCAGACAGCAGGCTCTTGGTCTCATAGCTGTGGCTCTGAGGGAGCAGGGACGCCTGGCCAAAGGCCTTCCTTCAATTACAGTCTGGCAGCTCTCACCAACGCTCGGGCAGACCTGAAGAAGGCTCTTGAAGAAATATCCCAAGGCTGGACATCTTCCTCCTGCTGCTCCAAAACTCCTGATGCCAGAGGCTTCCCTGAAGATTGCAGCACCACCTTTTCTTCGCCACCTGCCTGCTCCAGCACAACACAAAGGCTCTTCTCCTGGGGCACCGCCACAGCATCCTCAAAGCCGTGGACAGGCAAGTGACAGCTCCAGGAAATTGCCCCTGCCTTTGTGGCTGCAGGAAGCACCCCTGAAACCGGCTTTGGACTCCGGGTGTGCCTTCTCAATACACTGGGCCAATTGGCATGCTCAGGCATCAGGAGATTCTGCACAAAATTATGGGCAAAGAAAAGAAAGAGAATTTGGAATTAGATGACAAAGAAAGCTTGTTCTCCCTGGCAAGGCAGGAGCGATGTAACAAAGCCTCTCCAATGCAGTAAGCACCAGTATTAAGGGCATTTGCAGAAGAAATTCTTCTACAAGCACTTGGCCTAGCAATAAAAGGCACCTGGTGCAACTAGGGAATGGATTGTCTAGACTACTGGTTAGAAAACCCCAGGAACCTTTATCCTACTACCTACCCAGGCTCAAACTATTCCATCTAAACTGATTGGGAAATTAGTAGAAAAGCTAGGTACATTTTTAAGAAAAATTTGCAGCTCCACTACCACTATGGACCAGGAATCATTCCTACCTTACAGAGGTCCACGCATCTGAAGGTGCAGGCAGTCAGCTCCTAAGGGTTTCCTCCTTCTTCCTCTTCCTGCTCCTGCACTGCCTGCTCCACACACTCAGCTGCCCAGGGAAACGCTGCTGCCTTTGTGCCTGCAGGATTTTGTCCAGCACCACACCAAGGCTCTGCTGCGCTGCCACAACTGCATTTTCCTCAGAGCCACAGAGCACTGGCAATTGGCACCTCCAGCAGCTGAGGGACACATTCTTCTGAGACTGCCTCACTGCTGCTGTGGGCTGGACTCACGGCTTTGCTTTCAGGCTTTCCCTGCCCATCTGCATCCTCAGACAGCAGGCTCTTGGTCTCATAGCTGTGGCTCTGAGGGAGCAGGGACGCCTGGCCAAAGGCCTTCCTTCAATTACAGTCTGGCAGCTCTCACCAACGCTCAGGCAGACCTGAAGAAGGCTCTTGAAGAAATATCCCAAGGCTGGACATCTTCCTCCTGCTGCTCCAAAACTCCTGATGCCAGAGGCTTCCCTGAAGATTGCAGCACCACCTTTTCTTCGCCACCTGCCTGCTCCAGCACAACACAAAGGCTCTTCTCCTGGGGCACCGCCACAGCATCCTCAAAGCCGTGGACAGGCAAGTGACAGCTCCAGGAAATTGCCCCTGCCTTTGTGGCTGCAGGAAGCACCCCTGAAACCGGCTTTGGACTCCGGGTTTGCCTTCTCAATACACTGGGCCAATTGGCATGCTCAGGCATCAGAAGATTCTGCACAAAATTATGGGCAAAGAAAAGAAAGAGAATTTGGAATTAGATGACAAAGAAAGCTTGTTCTCCCTGGCAAGGCAGGAGCGATGTAACAAAGCTTCTCCAATGCAGTAAGCACCAGTATTAAGGGCATTTGCAGAAGAAATTCTTCTACAAGCACTTGGCCTAGCAATAAAAGGCACCTGGTGCAACTAGGGAATGGATTGTCTAGACTACTGGTTAGCAAACCCCAGGAACCTTTATCCTACTACCTACCCAGGCTCAATCTATTCCATCTAAACTGATTGGGAAATTAGTAGAAAAGCTAGGTACATTTTTAAGAAAAATTTGCAGCTCCACTACCACTATGGACCAGGAATCATTCCTACCTTACAGAGGTCCACGCATCTGAAGGTGCAGGCAGTCAGCTCCTAAGGGTTTCCTTCTTCTTCCTCTTCCTGCTCCTGCACTGCCTGCTCCACACACTCAGCTGCCCAGGGAAACGCTGCTGCCTTTGTGCCTGCAGGATTTTGTCCAGCACCACACCAAGGCTCTGCTGCGCTGCCACAACTGCATTTTCCTCAGAGCCACAGAGCACTGGCAATTGGCACCTCCAGCAGCTGAGGGACACATTCTTCTGACATTTCCTCACTGCTGCTGTGGGCTGGACTCACGGCTTTGCTTTCAGGCTTTCCCTGCCCATCTGCATCCTCAGACAGCAGGCTCTTGGTCTCATAGCTGTGGCTCTGAGGGAGCAGGGACGCCTGGCCAAAGGCCTTCCTTCAATTACAGTCTGGCAGCTCTCACCAACGCTCGGGCAGACCTGAAGAAGGCTCTTGAATAAATATCCCAAGGCTGGACATCTTCCTCCTGCTGCTCCAACACTCCTGATGCCAGAGGCTTCCCTGAAGATTGCAGCACCACCTTTTCTTCGCCACCTGCCTGCTCCAGCACAACACAAAGGCTCTTCTCCTGGGGCACCGCCACAGCATCCTCAAAGCCATGGACAGGCAAGTGACAGCTCCAGGAAATTGCCCCTGCCTTTGTGGCTGCAGGAAGCACCCCTGAAACCGGCTTTGGACTCCGGGTTTGCCTTCTCAATACACTGGGCCAATTGGCATGCTCAGGCATCAGAAGATTCTGCACAAAATTATGGGCAAAGAAAAGAAAGAGAATTTGGAATTAGATGACAAAGAAAGCTTGTTCTCCCTGGCAAGGCAGGAGCGATGTAACAAAGCTTCTCCAATGCAGTAAGCACCAGTATTAAGGGCATTTGCAGAAGAAATTCTTCTACAAGCACTTGGCCTAGCAATAAAAGGCACCTGGTGCAACTAGGGAATGGATTGTCTAGACTACTGGTTAGAAAACCTCAGGAACCTTTATCCTACTACCTACCCAGGCTCAAACTATTCCATCTAAACTGATTGGGAAATTAGTAGAAAAGCTAGGTACATTTTTAAGAAAAATTTGCAGCTCCACTACCACTATGGACCAGGAATCATTCCTACCTTACAGAGGTCCACGCATCTAAAGGTGCAGGCAGTCAGCTCCTAAGGGTTTCCTCCTTCTTCCTCTTCCTGCTCCTGCACTGCCTGCTCCACACACTCAGCTGCCCAGGGAAACGCTGCTGCCTTTGTGCCTGCAGGATTTTGTCCAGCACCACACCAAGGCGCTGCTGCGCTGCCACAACTGCATTTTCCTCAGAGCCACAGAGCACTGGCAATTGGCACCTCCAGCAGCTGAGGGACACATTCTTCTGAGACTGCCTCACTGCTGCTGTGGGCTGGACTCACGGCTTTGCTTTCAGGCTTTCCCTGCCCATCTGCATCCTCAGACAGCAGGCTCTTGGTCTCATAGCTGTGGCTCTGAGGGAGCAGGGACGCCTGGCCAAAGGCCTTCCTTCAATTACAGTCTGGCAGCTCTCACCAACGCTCAGGCAGACCTGAAGAAGGCTCTTGAATAAATATCCCAAGGCTGGACATCTTCCTCCTGCTGCTCCAAAACTCCTGATGCCAGAGGCTTCCCTGAAGATTGCAGCACCACCTTTTCTTCGCCACCTGCCTGCTCCAGCACAACACAAAGGCTCTTCTCCTGGGGCACCGCCACAGCATCCTCAAAGCCGTGGACAGGCAAGTGACAGCTCCAGGAAATTGCCCCTGCCTTTGTGGCTGCAGGAAGCACCCCCTGAACAGGCTTTGGACTCCGGGTTTGCCTTCTCAATACACTGGGCCAATTGGCATGCTCAGGCATCAGGAGATTCTGCACAAAATTATGGGCAAAGAAAAGAAAGAGAATTTGGAATTAGATGACAAAGAAAGCTTGTTCTCCCTGGCAAGGCAGGAGCGATGTAACAAAGCCTCTCCAATGCAGTAAGCACCAGTATTAAGGGCATTTGCAGAAGAAATTCTTCTACAAGCACTTGGCCTAGCAATAAAAGGCACCTGGTGCAACTAGGGAATGGATTGTCTAGACTACTGGTTAGAAAACCCCAGGAACCTTTATCCTACTACCTACCCAGGCTCAAACTATTCCATCTAAACTGATTGGGAAATTAGTAGAAAAGCTAGGTACATTTTTAAGAAAAATTTGCAGCTCCACTACCACTATGGACCAGGAATCATTCCTACCTTACAGAGGTCCACGCATCTGAAGGTGCAGGCAGTCAGCTCCTAAGGGTTTCCTCCTTCTTCCTCTTCCTGCTCTTGCACTGCCTGCTCCACACACTCAGCTGCCCAGGGAAACGCTGCTGCCTTTGTGCCTGCAGGATTTTGTCCAGCACCTCACCAAGGCTCTGCTGCGCTGCCACAACTGCATTTTCCTCAGAGCCACAGAGCACTGGCAATTGGCACCTCCAGCAGCTGAGGGACACATTCTTCTGAGACTGCCTCACTGCTGCTGTGGGCTGGACTCACGGCTTTGCTTTCAGGCTTTCCCTGCCCATCTGCATCCTCAGACAGCAGGCTCTTGGTCTCATAGCTGTGGCTCTGAGGGAGCAGGGACGCCTGGCCAAAGGCCTTCCTTCAATTACAGTCTGGCAGCTCTCACCAACGCTCGGGCAGACCTGAAGAAGGCTCTTGAAGAAATATCCCAAGGCTGGACATCTTCCTCCTGCTGCTCCAAAACTCCTGATGCCAGAGGCTTCCCTGAAGATTGCAGCACCACCTTTTCTTCGCCACCTGCCTGCTCCAGCACAACACAAAGGCTCTTCTCCTGGGGCACCGCCACAGCATCCTCAAAGCCGTGGACAGGCAAGTGACAGCTCCAGGAAATTGCCCCTGCCTTTGTGGCTGCAGGAAGCACCCCTGAAACCGGCTTTGGACTCCGGGTGTGCCTTCTCAATACACTGGGCCAATTGGCATGCTCAGGCATCAGGAGATTCTGCACAAAATTATGGGCAAAGAAAAGAAAGAGAATTTGGAATTAGATGACAAAGAAAGCTTGTTCTCCCTGGCAAGGCAGGAGCGATGTAACAAAGCCTCTCCAATGCAGTAAGCACCAGTATTAAGGGCATTTGCAGAAGAAATTCTTCTACAAGCACTTGGCCTAGCAATAAAAGGCACCTGGTGCAACTAGGGAATGGATTGTCTAGACTACTGGTTAGAAAACCCCAGGAACCTTTATCCTACTACCTACCCAGGCTCAAACTATTCCATCTAAACTGATTGGGAAATTAGTAGAAAAGCTAGGTACATTTTTAAGAAAAATTTGCAGCTCCACTACCACTATGGACCAGGAATCATTCCTACCTTACAGAGGTCCACGCATCTGAAGGTGCAGGCAGTCAGCTCCTAAGGGTTTCCTCCTTCTTCCTCTTCCTGCTCCTGCACTGCCTGCTCCACACACTCAGCTGCCCAGGGAAACGCTGCTGCCTTTGTGCCTGCAGGATTTTGTCCAGCACCACACCAAGGCTCTGCTGCGCTGCCACAACTGCATTTTCCTCAGAGCCACAGAGCACTGGCAATTGGCACCTCCAGCAGCTGAGGGACACATTCTTCTGAGACTGCCTCACTGCTGCTGTGGGCTGGACTCACGGCTTTGCTTTCAGGCTTTCCCTGCCCATCTGCATCCTCAGACAGCAGGCTCTTGGTCTCATAGCTGTGGCTCTGAGGGAGCAGGGACGCCTGGCCAAAGGCCTTCCTTCAATTACAGTCTGGCAGCTCTCACCAACGCTCAGGCAGACCTGAAGAAGGCTCTTGAATAAATATCCCAAGGCTGGACATCTTCCTCCTGCTGCTCCAAAACTCCTGATGCCAGAGGCTTCCCTGAAGATTGCAGCACCACCTTTTCTTCGCCACCTGCCTGCTCCAGCACAACACAAAGGCTCTTCTCCTGGGGCACCGCCACAGCATCCTCAAAGCCGTGGACAGGCAAGTGACAGCTCCAGGAAATTGCCCCTGCCTTTGTGGCTGCAGGAAGCACCCCCTGAACAGGCTTTGGACTCCGGGTTTGCCTTCTCAATACACTGGGCCAATTGGCATGCTCAGGCATCAGGAGATTCTGCACAAAATTATGGGCAAAGAAAAGAAAGAGAATTTGGAATTAGATGACAAAGTAAGCTTGTTCTCCCTGGCAAGGCAGGAGCGATGTAACAAAGCCTCTCCAATGCAGTAAGCACCAGTATTAAGGGCATTTGCAGAAGAAATTCTTCTACAAGCACTTGGCCTAGCAATAAAAGGCACCTGGTGCAACTAGGGAATGGATTGTCTAGACTACTGGTTAGAAAACCCCAGGAACCTTTATCCTACTACCTACCCAGGCTCAAACTATTCCATCTAAACTGATTGGGAAATTAGTAGAAAAGCTAGGTACATTTTTAAGAAAAATTTGCAGCTCCACTACCACTATGGACCAGGAATCATTCCTACCTTACAGAGGTCCACGCATCTGAAGGTGCAGGCAGTCAGCTCCTAAGGGTTTCCTCCTTCTTCCTCTTCCTGCTCTTGCACTGCCTGCTCCACACACTCAGCTGCCCAGGGAAACGCTGCTGCCTTTGTGCCTGCAGGATTTTGTCCAGCACCACACCAAGGCTCTGCTGCGCTGCCACAACTGCATTTTCCTCAGAGCCACAGAGCACTGGCAATTGGCACCTCCAGCAGCTGAGGGACACATTCTTCTGAGACTGCCTCACTGCTGCTGTGGGCTGGACTCACGGCTTTGCTTTCAGGCTTTCCCTGCCCATCTGCATCCTCAGACAGCAGGCTCTTGGTCTCATAGCTGTGGCTCTGAGGGAGCAGGGACGCCTGGCCAAAGGCCTTCCTTCAATTACAGTCTGGCAGCTCTCACCAACGCTCGGGCAGACCTGAAGAAGGCTCTTGAATAAATATCCCAAGGCTGGACATCTTCCTCCTGCTGCTCCAAAACTCCTGATGCCAGAGGCTTCCCTGAAGATTGCAGCACCACGTTATCTTCGCCACCTGCCTGCTCCAGCACAACACAAAGGCTCTTCTCCTGGGGCACCGCCACAGCATCCTCAAAGCCGTGGACAGGCAAGTGACAGCTCCAGGAAATTGCCCCTGCCTTTGTGGCTGCAGGAAGCACCCCTGAAACCGGCTTTGGACTCCGGGTGTGCCTTCTCAATACACTGGGCCAATTGGCATGCTCAGGCATCAGGAGATTCTGCACAAAATTATGGGCAAAGAAAAGAAAGAGAATTTGGAATTAGATGACAAAGAAAGCTTGTTCTCCCTGGCAAGGCAGGAGCGATGTAACAAAGCCTCTCCAATGCAGTAAGCACCAGTATTAAGGGCATTTGCAGAAGAAATTCTTCTACAAGCACTTGGCCTAGCAATAAAAGGCACCTGGTGCAACTAGGGAATGGATTGTCTAGACTACTGGTTAGAAAACCCCAGGAACCTTTATCCTACTACCTACCCAGGCTCAAACTATTCCATCTAAACTGATTGGGAAATTAGTAGAAAAGCTAGGTACATTTTTAAGAAAAATTTGCAGCTCCACTACCACTATGGACCAGGAATCATTCCTACCTTACAGAGGTCCACGCATCTAAAGGTGCAGGCAGTCAGCTCCTAAGGGTTTCCTCCTTCTTCCTCTTCCTGCTCCTGCACTGCCTGCTCCACACACTCAGCTGCCCAGGGAAACGCTGCTGCCTTTGTGCCTGCAGGATCTTGTCCAGCACCACACCAAGGCTCTGCTGCGCTGCCACAACTGCATTTTCCTCAGAGCCACAGAGCACTGGCAATTGGCACCTCCAGCAGCTGAGGGACACATTCTTCTGAGACTGCCTCACTGCTGCTGTGGGCTGGACTCACGGCTTTGCTTTCAGGCTTTCCCTGCCCATCTGCATCCTCAGACAGCAGGCTCTTGGTCTCATAGCTGGGGCTCTGAGGGAGCAGGGACGCCTGGCCAAAGGCCTTCCTTCAATTACAGTCTGGCAGCTCTCACCAACGCTCGGGCAGACCTGAAGAAGGCTCTTGAAGAAATATCCCAAGGCTGGACATCTTCCTCCTGCTGCTCCAAAACTCCTGATGCCAGAGGCTTCCCTGAAGATTGCAGCACCACCTTTTCTTCGCCACCTGCCTGCTCCAGCACAACACAAAGGCTCTTCTCCTGGGGCACCGCCAGAGCATCCTCAAAGCCGTGGACAGGCAAGTGACAGCTCCAGGAAATTGCCCCTGCCTTTGTGGCTGCAGGAAGCACCCCTGAAACCGGCTTTGGACTCCGGGTGTGCCTTCTCAATACACTGGGCCAATTGGCATGCTCAGGCATCAGGAGATTCTGCACAAAATTATGGGCAAAGAAAAGAAAGAGAATTTGGAATTAGATGACAAAGAAAGCTTGTTCTCCCTGGCAAGGCAGGAGCGATGTAACAAAGCCTCTCCAATGCAGTAAGCACCAGTATTAAGGGCATTTGCAGAAGAAATTCTTCTACAAGCACTTGGCCTAGCAATAAAAGGCACCTGGTGCAACTAGGGAATGGATTGTCTAGACTACTGGTTAGCAAACCCCAGGAACCTTTATCCTACTACCTACCCAGGCTCAATCTATTCCATCTAAACTGATTGGGAAATTAGTAGAAAAGCTAGGTACATTTTTAAGAAAAATTTGCAGCTCCACTACCACTATGGACCAGGAATCATTCCTACCTTACAGAGGTCCACGCATCTGAAGGTGCAGGCAGTCAGCTCCTAAGGGTTTCCTCCTTCTTCCTCTTCCTGCTCCTGCACTGCCTGCTCCACACACTCAGCTGCCCAGGGAAACGCTGCTGCCTTTGTGCCTGCAGGATTTTGTCCAGCACCACACCAAGGCTCTGCTGCGCTGCCACAACTGCATTTTCTTCAGAGCCACAGAGCACTGGCAATTGGCACCTCCAGCAGCTGAGGGACACATTCTTCTGAGACTGCCTCACTGCTGCTGTGGGCTGGACTCACGGCTTTGCTTTCAGGCTTTCCCTGCCCATCTGCATCCTCAGACAGCAGGCTCTTGGTCTCATAGCTGTGGCTCTGAGGGAGCAGGGACGCCTGGCCAAAGGCCTTCCTTCAATTACAGTCTGGCAGCTCTCACCAACGCTCAGGCAGACCTGAAGAAGGCTCTTGAAGAAATATCCCAAGGCTGGACATCTTCCTCCTGCTGCTCCAAAACTCCTGATGCCAGAGGCTTCCCTGAAGATTGCAGCACCACCTTTTCTTCGCCACCTGCCTGCTCCAGCACAACACAAAGGCTCTTCTCCTGGGGCACCGCCACAGCATCCTCAAAGCCATGGACAGGCAAGTGACAGCTCCAGGAAATTGCCCCTGCCTTTGTGGCTGCAGGAAGCACCCCTGAAACCGGCTTTGGACTCCGGGTTTGCCTTCTCAATACACTGGGCCAATTGGCATGCTCAGGCATCAGAAGATTCTGCACAAAATTATGGGCAAAGAAAAGAAAGAGAATTTGGAATTAGATGACAAAGAAAGCTTGTTCTCCCTGGCAAGGCAGGAGCGATGTAACAAAGCTTCTCCAATGCAGTAAGCACCAGTATTAAGGGCATTTGCAGAAGAAATTCTTCTACAAGCACTTGGCCTAGCAATAAAAGGCACCTGGTGCAACTAGGGAATGGATTGTCTAGACTACTGGTTAGAAAACCTCAGGAACCTTTATCCTACTACCTACCCAGGCTCAAACTATTCCATCTAAACTGATTGGGAAATTAGTAGAAAAGCTAGGTACATTTTTAAGAAAAATTTGCAGCTCCACTACCACTATGGACCAGGAATCATTCCTACCTTACAGAGGTCCACGCATCTGAAGGTGCAGGCAGTCAGCTCCTAAGAGTTTCCTCCTTCTTCCTCTTCCTGCTCCTGCACTGCCTGCTCCACACACTCAGCTGCCCAGGGAAACGCTGCTGCCTTTGTGCCTGCAGGATCTTGTCCAGCACCACACCAAGGCTCTGCTGCGCTGCCACAACTGCATTTTCCTCAGAGCCACAGAGCACTGGCAATTGGCACCTCCAGCAGCTGAGGGACACATTCTTCTGAGACTGCCTCACTGCTGCTGTGGGCTGGACTCACGGCTTTGCTTTCAGGCTTTCCCTGCCCATCTGCATCCTCAGACAGCAGGCTCTTGGTCTCATAGCTGTGGCTCTGAGGGAGCAGGGACGCCTGGCCAAAGGCCTTCCTTCAATTACAGTCTGGCAGCTCTCACCAACGCTCGGGCAGACCTGAAGAAGGCTCTTGAAGAAATATCCCAAGGCTGGACATCTTCCTCCTGCTGCTCCAAAACTCCTGATGCCAGAGGCTTCCCTGAAGATTGCAGCACCACCTTTTCTTCGCCACCTGCCTGCTCCAGCACAACACAAAGGCTCTTCTCCTGGGGCACCGCCAGAGCATCCTCAAAGCCGTGGACAGGCAAGTGACAGCTCCAGGAAATTGCCCCTGCCTTTGTGGCTGCAGGAAGCACCCCTGAAACCGGCTTTGGACTCCGGGTTTGCCTTCTCAATACACTGGGCCAATTGGCATGCTCAGGCATCAGGAGATTCTGCACAAAATTATGGGCAAAGAAAAGAAAGAGAATTTGGAGATAGATGATAAAGAACGCTTGTTCTCCCAGGCAAGGCAGGAGCGATGTAACAAAGCCTCTCCAATGCAGTAAGCACCAGTATTAAGGGCATTTGCAGAAGAAATTCTTCTACAAGCACTTGGCCTAGCAATAAAAGGCACCTGGTGCAACTAGGGAATGGATTGTCTAGACTACTGGTTAGAAAACCCCAGGAACCTTTATCCTACTACCTACCCAGGCTCAAACTATTCCATCTAAACTGATTGGGAAATTAGTAGAAAAGCTAGGTACATTTTTAAGAAAAATTTGCAGCTCCACTACCACTATGGACCAGGAATCATTCCTACCTTACAGAGGTCCACGCATCTGAAGGTGCAGGCAGTCAGCTCCTAAGGGTTTCCTCCTTCTTCCTCTTCCTGCTCTTGCACTGCCTGCTCCACACACTCAGCTGCCCAGGGAAACGCTGCTGCCTTTGTGCCTGCAGGATTTTGTCCAGCACCACACCAAGGCTCTGCTGCGCTGCCACAACTGCATTTTCCTCAGAGCCACAGAGCACTGGCAATTGGCACCTCCAGCAGCTGAGGGACACATTCTTCTGAGACTGCCTCACTGCTGCTGTGGGCTGGACTCACGGCTTTGCTTTCAGGCTTTCCCTGCCCATCTGCATCCTCAGACAGCAGGCTCTTGGTCTCATAGCTGTGGCTCTGAGGGAGCAGGGACGCCTGGCCAAAGGCCTTCCTTCAATTACAGTCTGGCAGCTCTCACCAATGCTCGGGCAGACCTGAAGAAGGCTCTTGAAGAAATATCCCAAGGCTGGACATCTTCCTCCTGCTGCTCCAAAACTCCTGATGCCAGAGGCTTCCCTGAAGATTGCAGCACCACCTTTTCTTCGCCACCTGCCTGCTCCAGCACAACACAAAGGCTCTTCTCCTGGGGCACCGCCACAGCATCCTCAAAGCCGTGGACAGGCAAGTGACAGCTCCAGGAAATTGCCCCTGCCTTTGTGGCTGCAGGAAGCACCCCTGAAACCGGCTTTGGACTCCGGGTGTGCCTTCTCAATACACTGGGCCAATTGGCATGCTCAGGCATCAGGAGATTCTGCACAAAATTATGGGCAAAGAAAAGAAAGAGAATTTGGAATTAGATGACAAAGAAAGCTTGTTCTCCCAGGCAAGGCAGGAGCGATGTAACAAAGCCTCTCCAATGCAGTAAGCACCAGTATTAAGGGCATTTGCAGAAGAAATTCTTCTACAAGCACTTGGCCTAGCAATAAAAGGCACCTGGTGCATCTAGGGAATGGATTGTCTAGACTACTGGTTAGAAAACCCCAGGAACCTTTATCCTCCTACCTACCCAGGCTCAAACTATTCCATCTAAACTGATTGGGAAATTAGTAGAAAAGCTAGGTACATTTTTAAGAAAAATTTGCAGCTCCACTACCACTATGGACCAGGAATCATTCCTACCTTACAGAGGTCCACGCATCTGAAGGTGCAGGCAGTCAGCTCCTAAGGGTTTCCTTCTTCTTCCTCTTCCTCCTCCTGCACTGCCTGCTCCACACACTCAGCTGCCCAGGGAAACGCTGCTGCCTTTGTGCCTGCAGGATCTTGTCCAGCACCACACCAAGGCTCTGCTGCGCTGCCACAACTGCATTTTCCTCAGAGCCACAGAGCACTGGCAATTGGCACCTCCAGCAGCTGAGGGACACATTCTTCTGAGACTGCCTCACTGCTGCTGTGGGCTGGACTCACGGCTTTGCTTTCAGGCTTTCCCTGCCCATCTGCATCCTCAGACAGCAGGCTCTTGGTCTCATAGCTGTGGCTCTGAGGGAGCAGGGACGCCTGGCCAAAGGCCTTCCTTCAATTACAGTCTGGCAGCTCTCACCAATGCTCGGGCAGACCTGAAGAAGGCTCTTGAATAAATATCCCAAGGCTGGACATCTTCCTCCTGCTGCTCCAAAACTCCTGATGCCAGAGGCTTCCCTGAAGATTGCAGCACCACCTTTTCTTCGCCACCTGCCTGCTCCAGCACAACACAAAGGCTCTTCTCCTGGGGCACCGCCACAGCATCCTCAAAGCCGTGGACAGGCAAGTGACAGCTCCAGGAAATTGCCCCTGCCTTTGTGGCTGCAGGAAGCACCCCTGAAACCGGCTTTGGACTCCGGGTTTGCCTTCTCAATACACTGGGCCAATTGGCATGCTCAGGCATCAGGAGATTCTGCACAAAATTATGGGCAAAGAAAAGAAAGAGAATTTGGAGATAGATGATAAAGAACGCTTGTTCTCCCAGGCAAGGCAGGAGCGATGTAACAAAGCCTCTCCAATGCAGTAAGCACCAGTATTAAGGGCATTTGCAGAAGAAATTCTTCTACAAGCACTTGGCCTAGCAATAAAAGGCACCTGGTGCAACTAGGGAATGGATTGTCTAGACTACTGGTTAGAAAACCCCAGGAACCTTTATCCTACTACCTACCCAGGCTCAAACTATTCCATCTAAACTGATTGGGAAATTAGTAGAAAAGCTAGGTACATTTTTAAGAAAAATTTGCAGCTCCACTACCACTATGGACCAGGAATCATTCCTACCTTACAGAGGTCCACGCATCTGAAGGTGCAGGCAGTCAGCTCCTAAGGGTTTCCTCCTTCTTCCTCTTCCTGCTCCTGCACTGCCTGCTCCACACACTCAGCTGCCCAGGGAAACGCTGCTGCCTTTGTGCCTGCAGGATCTTGTCCAGCACCACACCAAGGCTCTGCTGCGCTGCCACAACTGCATTTTCCTCAGAGCCACAGAGCACTGGCAATTGGCACCTCCAGCAGCTGAGGGACACATTCTTCTGACATTTCCTCACTGCTGCTGTGGGCTGGACTCACGGCTTTGCTTTCAGGCTTTCCCTGCCCATCTGCATCCTCAGACAGCAGGCTCTTGGTCTCATAGCTGTGGCTCTGAGGGAGCAGGGACGCCTGGCCAAAGGCCTTCCTTCAATTACAGTCTGGCAGCTCTCACCAACGCTCGGGCAGACCTGAAGAAGGCTCTTGAATAAATATCCCAAGGCTGGACATCTTCCTCCTGCTGCTCCAACACTCCTGATGCCAGAGGCTTCCCTGAAGATTGCAGCACCACCTTTTCTTCGCCACCTGCCTGCTCCAGCACAACACAAAGGCTCTTCTCCTGGGGCACCGCCACAGCATCCTCAAAGCCATGGACAGGCAAGTGACAGCTCCAGGAAATTGCCCCTGCCTTTGTGGCTGCAGGAAGCACCCCTGAAACCGGCTTTGGACTCCGGGTTTGCCTTCTCAATACACTGGGCCAATTGGCATGCTCAGGCATCAGAAGATTCTGCACAAAATTATGGGCAAAGAAAAGAAAGAGAATTTGGAATTAGATGACAAAGAAAGCTTGTTCTCCCTGGCAAGGCAGGAGCGATGTAACAAAGCTTCTCCAATGCAGTAAGCACCAGTATTAAGGGCATTTGCAGAAGAAATTCTTCTACAAGCACTTGGCCTAGCAATAAAAGGCACCTGGTGCAACTAGGGAATGGATTGTCTAGACTACTGGTTAGAAAACCTCAGGAACCTTTATCCTACTACCTACCCAGGCTCAAACTATTCCATCTAAACTGATTGGGAAATTAGTAGAAAAGCTAGGTACATTTTTAAGAAAAATTTGCAGCTCCACTACCACTATGGACCAGGAATCATTCCTACCTTACAGAGGTCCACGCATCTAAAGGTGCAGGCAGTCAGCTCCTAAGGGTTTCCTCCTTCTTCCTCTTCCTGCTCCTGCACTGCCTGCACCACACACTCAGCTGCCCAGGGAAACGCTGCTGCCTTTGTGCCTGCAGGATCTTGTCCAGCACCACACCAAGGCTCTGCTGCGCTGCCACAACTGCATTTTCCTCAGAGCCACAGAGCACTGGCAATTGGCACCTCCAGCAGCTGAGGGACACATTCTTCTGAGACTGCCTCACTGCTGCTGTGGGCTGGACTCACGGCTTTGCTTTCAGGCTTTCCCTGCCCATCTGCATCCTCAGACAGCAGGCTCTTGGTCTCATAGCTGTGGCTCTGAGGGAGCAGGGACGCCTGGCCAAAGGCCTTCCTTCAATTACAGTCTGGCAGCTCTCACCAACGCTCGGGCAGACCTGAAGAAGGCTCTTGAAGAAATATCCCAAGGCTGGACATCTTCCTCCTGCTGCTCCAAAACTCCTGATGCCAGAGGCTTCCCTGAAGATTGCAGCACCACCTTTTCTTCGCCACCTGCCTGCTCCAGCACAACACAAAGGCTCTTCTCCTGGGGCACCGCCACAGCATCCTCAAAGCCGTGGACAGGCAAGTGACAGCTCCAGGAAATTGCCCCTGCCTTTGTGGCTGCAGGAAGCACCCCTGAAACCGGCTTTGGACTCCGGGTGTGCCTTCTCAATACACTGGGCCAATTGGCATGCTCAGGCATCAGGAGATTCTGCACAAAATTATGGGCAAAGAAAAGAAAGAGAATTTGGAGATAGATGATAAAGAACGCATGTTCTCCCAGGCAAGGCAGGAGCGATGTAACAAAGCCTCTCCAATGCAGTAAGCACCAGTATTAAGGGCATTTGCAGAAGAAATTCTTCTACAAGCACTTGGCCTAGCAATAAAAGGCACCTGGTGCAACTAGGGAATGGATTGTCTAGACTACTGGTTAGAAAACCCCAGGAACCTTTATCCTACTACCTACCCAGGCTCAAACTATTCCATCTAAACTGATTGGGAAATTAGTAGAAAAGCTAGGTACATTTTTAAGAAAAATTTGCAGCTCCACTACCACTATGGACCAGGAATCATTCCTACCTTACAGAGGTCCACGCATCTGAAGGTGCAGGCAGTCAGCTCCTAAGGGTTTCCTTCTTCTTCCTCTTCCTGCTCCTGCACTGCCTGCTCCACACTCTCAGCTGCCCAGGGAAACGCTGCTGCCTTTGTGCCTGCAGGATCTTGTCCAGCACCACACCAAGGCTCTGCTGCGCTGCCACAACTGCATTTTCCTCAGAGCCACAGAGCACTGGCAATTGGCACCTCCAGCAGCTGAGGGACACATTCTTCTGAGACTGCCTCACTGCTGCTGTGGGCTGGACTCACGGCTTTGCTTTCAGGCTTTCCCTGCCCATCTGCATCCTCAGACAGCAGGCTCTTGGTCTCATAGCTGTGGCTCTGAGGGAGCAGGGACACCTGGCCAAAGGCCTTCCTTCAATTACAGTCTGGCAGCTCTCACCAACGCTCGGGCAGACCTGAAGAAGGCTCTTGAAGAAATATCCCAAGGCTGGACATCTTCCTCCTGCTGCTCCAAAACTCCTGATGCCAGAGGCTTCCCTGAAGATTGCAGCACCACCTTTTCTTCGCCACCTGCCTGCTCCAGCACAACACAAAGGCTCTTCTCCTGGGGCACCGCCACAGCATCCTCAAAGCCGTGGACAGGCAAGTGACAGCTCCAGGAAATTGCCCCTGCCTTTGTGGCTGCAGGAAGCACCCCTGAAACCGGCTTTGGACTCCGGGTGTGCCTTCTCAATACACTGGGCCAATTGGCATGCTCAGGCATCAGGAGATTCTGCACAAAATTATGGGCAAAGAAAAGAAAGAGAATTTGGAATTAGATGACAAAGAAAGCTTGTTCTCCCTGGCAAAGCAAGAGCGATGTAACAAAGCTTCTCCAATGCAGTAAGCACCAGTATTAAGGGCATTTGCAGAAGAAATTCTTCTACAAGCACTTGGCCTAGCAATAAAAGGCACCTGGTGCAACTAGGGAATGGATTGTCTAGACTACTGGTTAGCAAACCCCAGGAACCTTTATCCTACTACCTACCCAGGCTCAAACTATTCCATCTAAACTGATTGGGAAATTAGTAGAAAAGCTAGGTACATTTTTAAGAAAAATTTGCAGCTCCACTACCACTATGGACCAGGAATCATTCCTACCTTACAGAGGTCCACGCATCTGAAGGTGCAGGCAGTCAGCTCCTAAGGGTTTCCTTCTTCTTCCTCTTCCTGCTCCTGCACTGCCTGCTCCACACACTCAGCTGCCCAGGGAAACGCTGCTGCCTTTGTGCCTGCAGGATCTTGTCCAGCACCACACCAAGGCTCTGCTGCGCTGCCACAACTGCATTTTCCTCAGAGCCACAGAGCACTGGCAATTGGCACCTCCAGCAGCTGAGGGACACATTCTTCTGAGACTGCCTCACTGCTGCTGTGGGCTGGACTCACGGCTTTGCTTTCAGGCTTTCCCTGCCCATCTGCATCCTCAGACAGCAGGCTCTTGGTCTCATAGCTGTGGCTCTGAGGGAGCAGGGACACCTGGCCAAAGGCCTTCCTTCAATTACAGTCTGGCAGCTCTCACGAACGCTTGGGCAGACCTGAAGAAGGCTCTTGAATAAATATCCCAAGGCTGGACATCTTCCTCCTGCTGCTCCAACACTCCTGATGCCAGAGGCTTCCCTGAAGATTGCAGCACCACCTTTTCTTCGCCACCTGCCTGCTCCAGCACAACACAAAGGCTCTTCTCCTGGGGCACCGCCACAGCATCCTCAAAGCCATGGACAGGCAAGTGACAGCTCCAGGAAATTGCCCCTGCCTTTGTGGCTGCAGGAAGCACCCCCTGAACAGGCTTTGGACTCCGGGTTTGCCTTCTCAATACACTGGGCCAATTGGCATGCTCAGGCATCAGGAGATTCTGCACAAAATTATGGGCAAAGAAAAGAAAGAGAATTTGGAATTAGATGACCAAGAAAGCTTGTTCTCCCTGGCAAGGCAGGAGCGATGTAACAAAGCCTCTCCAATGCAATAAGCACCAGTATTAAGGGCATTTGCAGAAGAAATTCTTCTACAAGCACTTGGCCTAGCAATAAAAGGCACCTGGTGCATCTAGGGAATGGATTGTCTAGACTACTGGTTAGAAAACCCCAGGAACCTTTATCCTACTACCTACCCAGGCTCAAACTATTCCATCTAAACTGATTGGGAAATTAGTAGAAAAGCTAGGTACATTTTTAAGAAAAATTTGCAGCTCCACTACCACTATGGACCAGGAATCATTCCTACCTTACAGAGGTCCACGCATCTGAAGGTGCAGGCAGTCAGCTCCTAAGGGTTTCCTTCTTCTTCCTCTTCCTGCTCCTGCACTGCCTGCTCCACACACTCAGCTGCCCAGGGAAACGCTGCTGCCTTTGTGCCTGCAGGATCTTGTCCAGCACCACACCAAGGCTCTGCTGCGCTGCCACAACTGCATTTTCCTCAGAGCCACAGAGCACTGGCAATTGGCACCTCCAGCAGCTGAGGGACACATTCTTCTGAGACTGCCTCACTGCTGCTGTGGGCTGGACTCACGGCTTTGCTTTCAGGCTTTCCCTGCCCATCTGCATCCTCAGACAGCAGGCTCTTGGTCTCATAGCTGTGGCTCTGAGGGAGCAGGGACACCTGGCCAAAGGCCTTCCTTCAATTACAGTCTGGCAGCTCTCACCAACGCTCGGGCAGACCTGAAGAAGGCTCTTGAAGAAATTTCCCAAGGCTGGACATCTTCCTCCTGCTGCTCCAAAACTCCTGATGCCAGAGGCTTCCCTGAAGATTGCAGCACCACCTTTTCTTCGCCACCTGCCTGCTCCAGCACAACACAAAGGCTCTTCTCCTGGGGCACCGCCACAGCATCCTCAAAGCCGTGGACAGGCAAGTGACAGCTCCAGGAAATTGCCCCTGCCTTTGTGGCTGCAGGAAGCACCCCTGAAACCGGCTTTGGACTCCGGGTGTGCCTTCTCAATACACTGGGCCAATTGGCATGCTCAGGCATCAGGAGATTCTGCACAAAATTATGGGCAAAGAAAAGAAAGAGAATTTGGAATTAGATGACCAAGAAAGCTTGTTCTCCCTGGCAAAGCAAGAGCGATGTAACAAAGCTTCTCCAATGCAGTAAGCACCAGTATTAAGGGCATTTGCAGAAGAAATTCTTCTACAAGCACTTGGCCTAGCAATAAAAGGCACCTGGTGCAACTAGGGAATGGATTGTCTAGACTACTGGTTAGCAAACCCCAGGAACCTTTATCCTACTACCTACCCAGGCTCAAACTATTCCATCTAAACTGATTGGGAAATTAGTAGAAAAGCTAGGTACATTTTTAAGAAAAATTTGCAGCTCCACTACCACTATGGACCAGGAATCATTCCTACCTTACAGAGGTCCACGCATCTGAAGGTGCAGGCAGTCAGCTCCTAAGGGTTTCCTTCTTCTTCCTCTTCCTGCTCCTGCACTGCCTGCTCCACACACTCAGCTGCCCAGGGAAACGCTGCTGCCTTTGTGCCTGCAGGATCTTGTCCAGCACCACACCAAGGCTCTGCTGCGCTGCCACAACTGCATTTTCCTCAGAGCCACAGAGCACTGGCAATTGGCACCTCCAGCAGCTGAGGGACACATTCTTCTGAGACTGCCTCACTGCTGCTGTGGGCTGGACTCACGGCTTTGCTTTCAGGCTTTCCCTGCCCATCTGCATCCTCAGACAGCAGGCTCTTGGTCTCATAGCTGTGGCTCTGAGGGAGCAGGGACACCTGGCCAAAGGCCTTCCTTCAATTACAGTCTGGCAGCTCTCACGAACGCTTGGGCAGACCTGAAGAAGGCTCTTGAATAAATATCCCAAGGCTGGACATCTTCCTCCTGCTGCTCCAACACTCCTGATGCCAGAGGCTTCCCTGAAGATTGCAGCACCACCTTTTCTTCGCCACCTGCCTGCTCCAGCACAACACAAAGGCTCTTCTCCTGGGGCACCGCCACAGCATCCTCAAAGCCATGGACAGGCAAGTGACAGCTCCAGGAAATTGCCCCTGCCTTTGTGGCTGCAGGAAGCACCCCCTGAACAGGCTTTGGACTCCGGGTTTGCCTTCTCAATACACTGGGCCAATTGGCATGCTCAGGCATCAGGAGATTCTGCACAAAATTATGGGCAAAGAAAAGAAAGAGAATTTGGAATTAGATGACCAAGAAAGCTTGTTCTCCCTGGCAAGGCAGGAGCGATGTAACAAAGCCTCTCCAATGCAGTAAGCACCAGTATTAAGGGCATTTGCAGAAGAAATTCTTCTACAAGCACTTGGCCTAGCAATAAAAGGCACCTGGTGCATCTAGGGAATGGATTGTCTAGACTACTGGTTAGAAAACCCCAGGAACCTTTATCCTACTACCTACCCAGGCTCAAACTATTCCATCTAAACTGATTGGGAAATTAGTAGAAAAGCTAGGTACATTTTTAAGAAAAATTTGCAGCTCCACTACCACTATGGACCAGGAATCATTCCTACCTTACAGAGGTCCACGCATCTGAAGGTGCAGGCAGTCAGCTCCTAAGGGTTTCCTTCTTCTTCCTCTTCCTGCTCCTGCACTGCCTGCTCCACACTCTCAGCTGCCCAGGGAAACGCTGCTGCCTTTGTGCCTGCAGGATCTTGTCCAGCACCACACCAAGGCTCTGCTGCGCTGCCACAACTGCATTTTCCTCAGAGCCACAGAGCACTGGCAATTGGCACCTCCAGCAGCTGAGGGACACATTCTTCTGAGACTGCCTCACTGCTGCTGTGGGCTGGACTCACGGCTTTGCTTTCAGGCTTTCCCTGCCCATCTGCATCCTCAGACAGCAGGCTCTTGGTCTCATAGCTGTGGCTCTGAGGGAGCAGGGACGCCTGGCCAAAGGCCTTCCTTCAATTACAGTCTGGCAGCTCTCACCAACGCTCGGGCAGACCTGAAGAAGGCTCTTGAAGAAATATCCCAAGGCTGGACATCTTCCTCCTGCTGCTCCAAAACTCCTGATGCCAGAGGCTTCCCTGAAGATTGCAGCACCACCTTTTCTTCGCCACCTGCCTGCTCCAGCACAACACAAAGGCTCTTCTCCTGGGGCACCGCCACAGCATCCTCAAAGCCGTGGACAGGCAAGTGACAGCTCCAGGAAATTGCCCCTGCCTTTGTGGCTGCAGGAAGCACCCCTGAAACCGGCTTTGGACTCCGGGTGTGCCTTCTCAATACACTGGGCCAATTGGCATGCTCAGGCATCAGGAGATTCTGCACAAAATTATGGGCAAAGAAAAGAAAGAGAATTTGGAATTAGATGACCAAGAAAGCTTGTTCTCCCTGGCAAAGCAAGAGCGATGTAACAAAGCTTCTCCAATGCAGTAAGCACCAGTATTAAGGGCATTTGCAGAAGAAATTCTTCTACAAGCACTTGGCCTAGCAATAAAAGGCACCTGGTGCAACTAGGGAATGGATTGTCTAGACTACTGGTTAGCAAACCCCAGGAACCTTTATCCTACTACCTACCCAGGCTCAAACTATTCCATCTAAACTGATTGGGAAATTAGTAGAAAAGCTAGGTACATTTTTAAGAAAAATTTGCAGCTCCACTACCACTATGGACCAGGAATCATTCCTACCTTACAGAGGTCCACGCATCTGAAGGTGCAGGCAGTCAGCTCCTAAGGGTTTCCTCCTTCTTCCTCTTCCTGCTCCTGCACTGCCTGCTCCACACACTCAGCTGCCCAGGGAAACGCTGCTGCCTTTGTGCCTGCAGGATCTTGTCCAGCACCACACCAAGGCTCTGCTGCGTTGCCACAACTGCATTTTCCTCAGAGCCACAGAGCACTGGCAATTGGCACCTCCAGCAGCTGAGGGACACATTCTTCTGAGACTGCCTCACTGCTGCTGTGGGCTGGACTCACGGCTTTGCTTTCAGGCTTTCCCTGCCCATCTGCATCCTCAGACAGCAGGCTCTTGGTCTCATAGCTGTGGCTCTGAGGGAGCAGGGACACCTGGCCAAAGGCCTTCCTTCAATTACAGTCTGGCAGCTCTCACCAACGCTCGGGCAGACCTGAAGAAGGCTCTTGAAGAAATATCCCAAGGCTGGACATCTTCCTCCTGCTGCTCCAAAACTCCTGATGCCAGAGGCTTCCCTGAAGATTGCAGCACCACCTTTTCTTCGCCACCTGCCTGCTCCAGCACAACACAAAGGCTCTTCTCCTGGGGCACCGCCACAGCATCCTCAAAGCCGTGGACAGGCAAGTGACAGCTCCAGGAAATTGCCCCTGCCTTTGTGGCTGCAGGAAGCACCCCCTGAACAGGCTTTGGACTCCGGGTTTGCCTTCTCAATACACTGGGCCAATTGGCATGCTCAGGCATCAGGAGATTCTGCACAAAATTATGGGCAAAGAAAAGAAAGAGAATTTGGAATTAGATGACAAAGAAAGCTTGTTCTCCCTGGCAAGGCAGGAGCGATGTAACAAAGCCTCTCCAATGCAGTAAGCACCAGTATTAAGGGCATTTGCAGAAGAAATTCTTCTACAAGCACTTGGCCTAGCAATAAAAGGCACCTGGTGCAACTAGGGAATGGATTGTCTAGACTACTGGTTAGCAAACCCCAGGAACCTTTATCCTACTACCTACCCAGGCTCAAACTATTCCATCTAAACTGATTGGGAAATTAGTAGAAAAGCTAGGTACATTTTTAAGAAAAATTTGCAGCTCCACTACCACTATGGACCAGGAATCATTCCTACCTTACAGAGGTCCACGCATCTGAAGGTGCAGGCAGTCAGCTCCTAAGGGTTTCCTTCTTCTTCCTCTTCCTGCTCCTGCACTGCCTGCTCCACACACTCAGCTGCCCAGGGAAACGCTGCTGCCTTTGTGCCTGCAGGATCTTGTCCAGCACCACACCAAGGCTCTGCTGCGCTGCCACAACTGCATTTTCCTCAGAGCCACAGAGCACTGGCAATTGGCACCTCCAGCAGCTGAGGGACACATTCTTCTGAGACTGCCTCACTGCTGCTGTGGGCTGGACTCACGGCTTTGCTTTCAGGCTTTCCCTGCCCATCTGCATCCTCAGACAGCAGGCTCTTGGTCTCATAGCTGTGGCTCTGAGGGAGCAGGGACGCCTGGCCAAAGGCCTTCCTTCAATTACAGTCTGGCAGCTCTCACCAACGCTCGGGCAGACCTGAAGAAGGCTCTTGAAGAAATATCCCAAGGCTGGACATCTTCCTCCTGCTGCTCCAAAACTCCTGATGCCAGAGGCTTCCCTGAAGATTGCAGCACCACCTTTTCTTCGCCACCTGCCTGCTCCAGCACAACACAAAGGCTCTTCTCCTGGGGCACCGCCACAGCATCCTCAAAGCCGTGGACAGGCAAGTGACAGCTCCAGGAAATTGCCCCTGCCTTTGTGGCTGCAGGAAGCACCCCTGAAACCGGCTTTGGACTCCGGGTTTGCCTTCTCAATACACTGGGCCAATTGCCATGCTCAGGCATCAGGAGATTCTGCACAAAATTATGGGCAAAGAAAAGAAAGAGAATTTGGAGATAGATGATAAAGAACGCTTGTTCTCCCAGGCAAGGCAGGAGCGATGTAACAAAGCCTCTGCAATGCAGTAAGCACCAGAATTAAGGGCATTTGCAGAAGAAATTCTTCTACAAGCACTTGGCCTAGCAATAAAAGGCACCTGGTGCAACTAGGGAATGGATTGTCTAGACTACTGGTTAGAAAACCCCAGGAACCTTTATCCTACTACCTACCCAGGCTCAAACTATTCCATCTAAACTGATTGGGAAATTAGTAGAAAAGCTAGGTACATTTTTAAGAAAAATTTGCAGCTCCACTACCACTATGGACCAGGAATCATTCCTACCTTACAGAGGTCCACACATCTGAAGGTGCAGGCAGTCAGCTCCTAAGGGTTTCCTCCTTCTTCCTCTTCCTGCTCTTGCACTGCCTGCTCCACACACTCAGCTGCCCAGGGAAACGCTGCTGCCTTTGTGCCTGCAGGATTTTGTCCAGCACCACACCAAGGCTCTGCTGCGCTGCCACAACTGCATTTTCCTCAGAGCCACAGAGCACTGGCAATTGGCACCTCCAGCAGCTGAGGGACACATTCTTCTGAGACTGCCTCACTGCTGCTGTGGGCTGGACTCACGGCTTTGCTTTCAGGCTTTCCCTGCCCATCTGCATCCTCAGACAGCAGGCTCTTGGTCTCATAGCTGTGGCTCTGAGGGAGCAGGGACGCCTGGCCAAAGGCCTTCCTTCAATTACAGTCTGGCAGCTCTCACCAACGCTCGGGCAGACCTGAAGAAGGCTCTTGAAGAAATATCCCAAGGCTGGACATCTTCCTCCTGCTGCTCCAAAACTCCTGATGCCAGAGGCTTCCCTGAAGATTGCAGCACCACCTTTTCTTTGCCACCTGCCTGGTCCAGCACAACACAAAGGCTCTTCTCCTGGGGCACCGCCTCAGCATCCTCAAAGCCATGGACAGGCAAGTGACAGCTCCAGGAAATTGCCCCTGCCTTTGTGGCTGCAGGAAGCACCCCCTGAACAGGCTTTGGACTCCGGGTTTGCCTTCTCAATACACTGGGCCAATTGGCATGCTCAGGCATCAGGAGATTCTGCACAAAATTATGGGCAAAGAAAAGAAAGAGAATTTGGAGATAGATGATAAAGAACGCTTGTTCTCCCAGGCAAGGCAGGAGCGATGTAACAAAGCCTCTGCAATGCAGTAAGCACCAGAATTAAGGGCATTTGCAGAAGAAATTCTTCTACAAGCACTTGGCCTAGCAATAAAAGGCACCTGGTGCAACTAGGGAATGGATTGTCTAGACTACTGGTTAGAAAACCCCAGGAACCTTTATCCTACTACCTACCCAGGCTCAAACTATTCCATCTAAACTGATTGGGAAATTAGTAGAAAAGCTAGGTACATTTTTAAGAAAAATTTGCAGCTCCACTACCACTATGGACCAGGAATCATTCCTACCTTACAGAGGTCCACGCATCTGAAGGTGCAGGCAGTCAGCTCCTAAGGGTTTCCTTCTTCTTCCTCTTCCTCCTCCTGCACTGCCTGCTCCACACACTCAGCTGCCCAGGGAAACGCTGCTGCCTTTGTGCCTGCAGGATCTTGTCCAGCACCACACCAAGGCTCTGCTGCGCTGCCACAACTGCATTTTCCTCAGAGCCACAGAGCACTGGCAATTGGCACCTCCAGCAGCTGAGGGACACATTCTTCTGAGACTGCCTCACTGCTGCTGTGGGCTGGACTCACGGCTTTGCTTTCAGGCTTTCCCTGCCCATCTGCATCCTCAGACAGCAGGCTCTTGGTCTCATAGCTGTGGCTCTGAGGGAGCAGGGACGCCTGGCCAAAGGCCTTCCTTCAATTACAGTCTGGCAGCTCTCACCAACGCTCGGGCAGACCTGAAGAAGGCTCTTGAAGAAATATCCCAAGGCTGGACATCTTCCTCCTGCTGCTCCAAAACTCCTGATGCCAGAGGCTTCCCTGAAGATTGCAGCACCACCTTTTCTTCGCCACCTGCCTGCTCCAGCACAACACAAAGGCTCTTCTCCTGGGGCACCGCCACAGCATCCTCAAAGCCGTGGACAGGCAAGTGACAGCTCCAGGAAATTGCCCCTGCCTTTGTGGCTGCAGGAAGCACCCCTGAAACCGGCTTTGGACTCCGGGTTTGCCTTCTCAATACACTGGGCCAATTGGCATGCTCAGGCATCAGGAGATTCTGCACAAAATTATGGGCAAAGAAAAGAAAGAGAATTTGGAGATAGATGATAAAGAACGCTTGTTCTCCCTGGCAAGGCAGGAGCGATGTAACAAAGCCTCTCCAATGCAGTAAGCACCAGTATTAAGGGCATTTGCAGAAGAAATTCTTCTACAAGCACTTGGCCTAGCAATAAAAGGCACCTGGTGCAACTAGGGAATGGATTGTCTAGACTACTGGTTAGAAAACCCCAGGAACCTTTATCCTCCTACCTACCCAGGCTCAAACTATTCCATCTAAACTGATTGGGAAATTAGTAGAAAAGCTAGGTACATTTTTAAGAAAAATTTGCAGCTCCACTACCACTATGGACCAGGAATCATTCCTACCTTACAGAGGTCCACGCATCTGAAGGTGCAGGCAGTCAGCTCCTAAGGGTTTCCTTCTTCTTCCTCTTCCTCCTCCTGCACTGCCTGCTCCACACACTCAGCTGCCCAGGGAAACGCTGCTGCCTTTGTGCCTGCAGGATCTTGTCCAGCACCACACCAAGGCTCTGCTGCGCTGCCACAACTGCATTTTCCTCAGAGCCACAGAGCACTGGCAATTGGCACCTCCAGCAGCTGAGGGACACATTCTTCTGAGACTGCCTCACTGCTGCTGTGGGCTGGACTCACGGCTTTGCTTTCAGGCTTTCCCTGCCCATCTGCATCCTCAGACAGCAGGCTCTTGGTCTCATAGCTGTGGCTCTGAGGGAGCAGGGACGCCTGGACAAAGGCCTTCCTTCAATTACAGTCTGGCAGCTCTCACCAACGCTCGGGCAGACCTGAAGAAGGCTCTTGAAGAAATATCCCAAGGCTGGACATCTTCCTCCTGCTGCTCCAAAACTCCTGATGCCAGAGGCTTCCCTGAAGATTGCAGCACCACCTTTTCTTCGCCACCTGCCTGCTCCAGCACAACACAAAGGCTCTTCTCCTGGGGCACCGCCACAGCATCCTCAAAGCCGTGGACAGGCAAGTGACAGCTCCAGGAAATTGCCCCTGCCTTTGTGGCTGCAGGAAGCACCCCTGAAACCGGCTTTGGACTCCGGGTGTGCCTTCTCAATACACTGGGCCAATTGGCATGCTCCGGCATCAGGAGATTCTGCACAAAATTATGGGCAAAGAAAAGAAAGAGAATTTGGAATTAGATGACCAAGAAAGCTTGTTCTCCCTGGCAGGGCAAGAGCGATGTAACAAAGCTTCTCCAATGCAGTAAGCACCAGAATTAAGGGCATTTGCAGAAGAAATTCTTCTACAAGCACTTGGCCTAGCAATAAAAGGCACCTGGTGCAACTAGGGAATGGATTGTCTAGACTACTGGTTAGAAAACCCCAGGAACCTTTATCCTACTACCTACCCAGGCTCAAACTATTCCATCTAAACTGATTGGGAAATTAGTAGAAAAGCTAGGTACATTTCTAAGAAAAATTTGCAGCTCCACTACCACTATGGACCAGGAATCATTCCTACCTTACAGAGGTCCACGCATCTGAAGGTGCAGGCAGTCAGCTCCTAAGGGTTTCCTCCTTCTTCCTCTTCCTGCTCCTGCACTGCCTGCTCCACACACTCAGCTGCCCAGGGAAACGCTGCTGCCTTTGTGCCTGCAGGATCTTGTCCAGCACCACACCAAGGCTCTGCTGCGCTGCCACAACTGCATTTTCCTCAGAGCCACAGAGCACTGGCAATTGGCACCTCCAGCAGCTGAGGGACACATTCTTCTGAGACTGCCTCACTGCTGCTGTGGGCTGGACTCACGGCTTTGCTTTCAGGCTTTCCCTGCCCATCTGCATCCTCAGACAGCAGGCTCTTGGTCTCATAGCTGTGGCTCTGAGGGAGCAGGGACGCCTGGCCAAAGGCCTTCCTTCAATTACAGTCTGGCAGCTCTCACCAACGCTCGGGCAGACCTGAAGAAGGCTCTTGAAGAAATATCCCAAGGCTGGACATCTTCCTCCTGCTGCTCCAAAACTCCTGATGCCAGAGGCTTCCCTGAAGATTGCAGCACCACCTTTTCTTCGCCACCTGCCTGCTCCAGCACAACACAAAGGCTCTTCTCCTGGGGCACCGCCACAGCATCCTCAAAGCCGTGGACAGGCAAGTGACAGCTCCAGGAAATTGCCCCTGCCTTTGTGGCTGCAGGAAGCACCCCTGAAACCGGCTTTGGACTCCGGGTTTGCCTTCTCAATACACTGGGCCAATTGGCATGCTCAGGCATCAGGAGATTCTGCACAAAATTATGGGCAAAGAAAAGAAAGAGAATTTGGAGATAGATGACCAAGAAAGCTTGTTCTCCCTGGCAAGGCAGGAGCGATGTAACAAAGCTTCTCCAATGCAGTAAGCACCAGTATTAAGGGCATTTGCAGAAGAAATTCTTCTACAAGCACTTGGCCTAGCAATAAAAGGCACCTGGTGCAACTAGGGAATGGATTGTCTAGACTACTGGTTAGAAAACCCCAGGAACCTTTATCCTACTACCTACCCAGGCTCAAACTATTCCATCTAAACTGATTGGGAAATTAGTAGAAAAGCTAGGTACATTTCTAAGAAAAATTTGCAGCTCCACTACCACTATGGACCAGGAATCATTCCTACCTTACAGAGGTCCACGCATCTGAAGGTGCAGGCAGTCAGCTCCTAAGGGTTTCCTCCTTCTTCCTCTTCCTGCTCCTGCACTGCCTGCTCCACACACTCAGCTGCCCAGGGAAACGCTGCTGCCTTTGTGCCTGCAGGATCTTGTCCAGCACCACACCAAGGCTCTGCTGCGCTGCCACAACTGCATTTTCCTCAGAGCCACAGAGCACTGGCAATTGGCACCTCCAGCAGCTGAGGGACACATTCTTCTGAGACTGCCTCACTGCTGCTGTGGGCTGGACTCACGGCTTTGCTTTCAGGCTTTCCCTGCCCATCTGCATCCTCAGACAGCAGGCTCTTGGTCTCATAGCTGTGGCTCTGAGGGAGCAGGGACGCCTGGCCAAAGGCCTTCCTTCAATTACAGTCTGGCAGCTCTCACCAACGCTCGGGCAGACCTGAAGAAGGCTCTTGAAGAAATATCCCAAGGCTGGACATCTTCCTCCTGCTGCTCCAAAACTCCTGATGCCAGAGGCTTCCCTGAAGATTGCAGCACCACCTTTTCTTCGCCACCTGCCTGCTCCAGCACAACACAAAGGCTCTTCTCCTGGGGCACCGCCAGAGCATCCTCAAAGCCGTGGACAGGCAAGTGACAGCTCCAGGAAATTGCCCCTGCCTTTGTGGCTGCAGGAAGCACCCCTGAAACCGGCTTTGGACTCCGGGTGTGCCTTCTCAATACACTGGGCCAATTGGCATGCTCAGGCATCAGAAGATTCTGCACAAAATTATGGGCAAAGAAAAGAAAGAGAATTTGGAATTAGATGACAAAGAAAGCTTGTTCTCCCTGGCAAGGCAGGAGCGATGTAACAAAGCTTCTCCAATGCAGTAAGCACCAGTATTAAGGGCATTTGCAGAAGAAATTCTTCTACAAGCACTTGGCCTAGCAATAAAAGGCACCTGGTGCAACTAGGGAATGGATTGTCTAGACTACTGGTTAGAAAACCTCAGGAACCTTTATCCTACTACCTACCCAGGCTCAAACTATTCCATCTAAACTGATTGGGAAATTAGTAGAAAAGCTAGGTACATTTTTAAGAAAAATTTGCAGCTCCACTACCACTATGGACCAGGAATCATTCCTACCTTACAGAGGTCCACGCATCTAAAGGTGCAGGCAGTCAGCTCCTAAGGGTTTCCTCCTTCTTCCTCTTCCTGCTCCTGCACTGCCTGCTCCACACACTCAGCTGCCCAGGGAAACGCTGCTGCCTTTGTGCCTGCAGGATCTTGTCCAGCACCACACCAAGGCTCTGCTGCGCTGCCACAACTGCATTTTCCTCAGAGCCACAGAGCACTGGCAATTGGCACCTCCAGCAGCTGAGGGACACATTCTTCTGAGACTGCCTCACTGCTGCTGTGGGCTGGACTCACGGCTTTGCTTTCAGGCTTTCCCTGCCCATCTGCATCCTCAGACAGCAGGCTCTTGGTCTCATAGCTGTGGCTCTGAGGGAGCAGGGACGCCTGGCCAAAGGCCTTCCTTCAATTACAGTCTGGCAGCTCTCACCAACGCTCGGGCAGACCTGAAGAAGGCTCTTGAAGAAATATCCCAAGGCTGGACATCTTCCTCCTGCTGCTCCAAAACTCCTGATGCCAGAGGCTTCCCTGAAGATTGCAGCACCACCTTTTCTTCGCCACCTGCCTGCTCCAGCACAACACAAAGGCTCTTCTCCTGGGGCACCGCCACAGCATCCTCAAAGCCATGGACAGGCAAGTGACAGCTCCAGGAAATTGCCCCTGCCTTTGTGGCTGCAGGAAGCACCCCTGAAACCGGCTTTGGACTCCGGGTTTGCCTTCTCAATACACTGGGCCAATTGGCATGCTCAGGCATCAGAAGATTCTGCACAAAATTATGGGCAAAGAAAAGAAAGAGAATTTGGAATTAGATGACAAAGAAAGCTTGTTCTCCCTGGCAAGGCAGGAGCGATGTAACAAAGCTTCTCCAATGCAGTAAGCACCAGTATTAAGGGCATTTGCAGAAGAAATTCTTCTACAAGCACTTGGCCTAGCAATAAAAGGCACCTGGTGCAACTAGGGAATGGATTGTCTAGACTACTGGTTAGAAAACCCCAGGAACCTTTATCCTACTACCTACCCAGGCTCAAACTATTCCATCTAAACTGATTGGGAAATTAGTAGAAAAGCTAGGTACATTTTTAAGAAAAATTTGCAGCTCCACTACCACTATGGACCAGGAATCATTCCTACCTTACAGAGGTCCACGCATCTGAAGGTGCAGGCAGTCAGCTCCTAAGGGTTTCCTTCTTCTTCCTCTTCCTGCTCCTGCACTGCCTGCTCCACACACTCAGCTGCCCAGGGAAACGCTGCTGCCTTTGTGCCTGCAGGATTTTGTCCAGCACCACACCAAGGCTCTGCTGCGCTGCCACAACTGCATTTTCCTCAGAGCCACAGAGCACTGGCAATTGGCACCTCCAGCAGCTGAGGGACACATTCTTCTGAGACTGCCTCACTGCTGCTGTGGGCTGGAGTCACGGCTTTGCTTTCAGGCTTTCCCTGCCCATCTGCATCCTCAGACAGCAGGCTCTTGGTCTCATAGCTGTGGCTCTGAGGGAGCAGGGACGCCTGGCCAAAGGCCTTCCTTCAATTACAGTCTGGCAGCTCTCACCAATGCTCGGGCAGACCTGAAGAAGGCTCTTGAAGAAATATCCCAAGGCTGGACATCTTCCTCCTGCTGCTCCAAAACTCCTGATGCCAGAGGCTTCCCTGAAGATTGCAGCACCACCTTTTCTTCGCCACCTGCCTGCTCCAGCACAACACAAAGGCTCTTCTCCTGGGGCACCGCCACAGCATCCTCAAAGCCGTGGACAGGCAAGTGACAGCTCCAGGAAATTGCCCCTGCCTTTGTGGCTGCAGGAAGCACCCCTGAAACCGGCTTTGGACTCCGGGTGTGCCTTCTCAATACACTGGGCCAATTGGCATGCTCAGGCATCAGGAGATTCTGCACAAAATTATGGGCAAAGAAAAGAAAGAGAATTTGGAATTAGATGACCAAGAAAGCTTGTTCTCCCTGGCAAAGCAAGAGCGATGTAACAAAGCTTCTCCAATGCAGTAAGCACCAGTATTAAGGGCATTTGCAGAAGAAATTCTTCTACAAGCACTTGGCCTAGCAATAAAAGGCACCTGGTGCAACTAGGGAATGGATTGTCTAGACTACTGGTTAGCAAACCCCAGGAACCTTTATCCTACTACCTACCCAGGCTCAAACTATTCCATCTAAACTGATTGGGAAATTAGTAGAAAAGCTAGGTACATTTTTAAGAAAAATTTGCAGCTCCACTACCACTATGGACCAGGAATCATTCCTACCTTACAGAGGTCCACGCATCTGAAGGTGCAGGCAGTCAGCTCCTAAGGGTTTCCTTCTTCTTCCTCTTCCTGCTCCTGCACTGCCTGCTCCACACACTCAGCTGCCCAGGGAAACGCTGCTGCCTTTGTGCCTGCAGGATCTTGTCCAGCACCACACCAAGGCTCTGCTGCGCTGCCACAACTGCATTTTCCTCAGAGCCACAGAGCACTGGCAATTGGCACCTCCAGCAGCTGAGGGACACATTCTTCTGAGACTGCCTCACTGCTGCTGTGGGCTGGACTCACGGCTTTGCTTTCAGGCTTTCCCTGCCCATCTGCATCCTCAGACAGCAGGCTCTTGGTCTCATAGCTGTGGCTCTGAGGGAGCAGGGACGCCTGGCCAAAGGCCTTCCTTCAATTACAGTCTGGCAGCTCTCACCAACGCTCGGGCAGACCTGAAGAAGGCTCTTGAAGAAATATCCCAAGGCTGGACATCTTCCTCCTGCTGCTCCAAAACTCCTGATGCCAGAGGCTTCCCTGAAGATTGCAGCACCACCTTTTCTTCGCCACCTGCCTGCTCCAGCACAACACAAAGGCTCTTCTCCTGGGGCACCGCCACAGCATCCTCAAAGCCGTGGACAGGCAAGTGACAGCTCCAGGAAATTGCCCCTGCCTTTGTGGCTGCAGGAAGCACCCCTGAAACCGGCTTTGGACTCCGGGTTTGCCTTCTCAATACACTGGGCCAATTGGCATGCTCAGGCATCAGGAGATTCTGCACAAAATTATGGGCAAAGAAAAGAAAGAGAATTTGGAGATAGATGATAAAGAACGCTTGTTCTCCCAGGCAAGGCAGGAGCGATGTAACAAAGCCTCTCCAATGCAGTAAGCACCAGTATTAAGGGCATTTGCAGAAGAAATTCTTCTACAAGCACTTGGCCTAGCAATAAAAGGCACCTGGTGCAACTAGGGAATGGATTGTCTAGACTACTGGTTAGAAAACCCCAGGAACCTTTATCCTACTACCTACCCAGGCTCAAACTATTCCATCTAAACTGATTGGGAAATTAGTAGAAAAGCTAGGTACATTTTTAAGAAAAATTTGCAGCTCCACTACCACTATGGACCAGGAATCATTCCTACCTTACAGAGGTCCACGCATCTGAAGGTGCAGGCAGTCAGCTCCTAAGGGTTTCCTCCTTCTTCCTCTTCCTGCTCTTGCACTGCCTGCTCCACACACTCAGCTGCCCAGGGAAACGCTGCTGCCTTTGTGCCTGCAGGATCTTGTCCAGCACCACACCAAGGCTCTGCTGCGCTGCCACAACTGCATTTTCCTCAGAGCCACAGAGCACTGGCAATTGGCACCTCCAGCAGCTGAGGGACACATTCTTCTGAGACTGCCTCACTGCTGCTGTGGGCTGGACTCACGGCTTTGCTTTCAGGCTTTCCCTGCCCATCTGCATCCTCAGACAGCAGGCTCTTGGTCTCATAGCTGTGGCTCTGAGGGAGCAGGGACGCCTGGCCAAAGGCCTTCCTTCAATTACAGTCTGGCAGCTCTCACCAACGCTCGGGCAGACCTGAAGAAGGCTCTTGAAGAAATATCCCAAGGCTGGACATCTTCCTCCTGCTGCTCCAAAACTCCTGATGCCAGAGGCTTCCCTGAAGATTGCAGCACCACCTTTTCTTTGCCACCTGCCTGCTCCAGCACAACACAAAGGCTCTTCTCCTGGGGCACCGCCTCAGCATCCTCAAAGCCATGGACAGGCAAGTGACAGCTCCAGGAAATTGCCCCTGCCTTTGTGGCTGCAGGAAGCACCCCCTGAACAGGCTTTGGACTCCGGGTTTGCCTTCTCAATACACTGGGCCAATTGGCATGCTCAGGCATCAGGAGATTCTGCACAAAATTATGGGCAAAGAAAAGAAAGAGAATTTGGAGATAGATGACCAAGAAAGCTTGTTCTCCCTGGCAAGGCAGGAGCGATGTAACAAAGCTTCTCCAATGCAGTAAGCACCAGTATTAAGGGCATTTGCAGAAGAAATTCTTCTACAAGCACTTGGCCTAGCAATAAAAGGCACCTGGTGCAACTAGGGAATGGATTGTCTAGACTACTGGTTAGAAAACCCCAGGAACCTTTATCCTACTACCTACCCAGGCTCAAACTATTCCATCTAAACTGATTGGGAAATTAGTAGAAAAGCTAGGTACATTTTTAAGAAAAATTTGCAGCTCCACTACCACTATGGACCAGGAATCATTCCTACCTTACAGAGGTCCACGCATCTGAAGGTGCAGGCAGTCAGCTCCTAAGGGTTTCCTTCTTCTTCCTCTTCCTCCTCCTGCACTGCCTGCTCCACACACTCAGCTGCCCAGGGAAACGCTGCTGCCTTTGTGCCTGCAGGATCTTGTCCAGCACCACACCAAGGCTCTGCTGCGCTGCCACAACTGCATTTTCCTCAGAGCCACAGAGCACTGGCAATTGGCACCTCCAGCAGCTGAGGGACACATTCTTCTGAGACTGCCTCACTGCTGCTGTGGGCTGGACTCACGGCTTTGCTTTCAGGCTTTCCCTGCCCATCTGCATCCTCAGACAGCAGGCTCTTGGTCTCATAGCTGTGGCTCTGAGGGAGCAGGGACGCCTGGCCAAAGGCCTTCCTTCAATTACAGTCTGGCAGCTCTCACCAACGCTCGGGCAGACCTGAAGAAGGCTCTTGAAGAAATATCCCAAGGCTGGACATCTTCCTCCTGCTGCTCCAAAACTCCTGATGCCAGAGGCTTCCCTGAAGATTGCAGCACCACCTTTTCTTCGCCACCTGCCTGCTCCAGCACAACACAAAGGCTCTTCTCCTGGGGCACCGCCAGAGCATCCTCAAAGCCGTGGACAGGCAAGTGACAGCTCCAGGAAATTGCCCCTGCCTTTGTGGCTGCAGGAAGCACCCCTGAAACCGGCTTTGGACTCCGGGTTTGCCTTCTCAATACACTGGGCCAATTGGCATGCTCAGGCATCAGGAGATTCTGCACAAAATTATGGGCAAAGAAAAGAAAGAGAATTTGGAATTAGATGACAAAGAACGCTTGTTCTCCCAGACAAGGCAGGAGCGATGTAACAAAGCCTCTCCAATGCAGTAAGCACCAGTATTAAGGGCATTTGCAGAAGAAATTCTTCTACAAGCACTTGGCCTAGCAATAAAAGGCACCTGGTGCAACTAGGGAATGGATTGTCTAGACTACTGGTTAGAAAACCCCAGGAACCTTTATCCTACTACCTACCCAGGCTCAAACTATTCCATCTAAACTGATTGGGAAATTAGTAGAAAAGCTAGGTACATTTTTAAGAAAAATTTGCAGCTCCACTACCACTATGGACCAGGAATCATTCCTACCTTACAGAGGTCCACGCATCTGAAGGTGCAGGCAGTCAGCTCCTAAGGGTTTCCTTCTTCTTCCTCTTCCTCCTCCTGCACTGCCTGCTCCACACACTCAGCTGCCCAGGGAAACGCTGCTGCCTTTGTGCCTGCAGGATCTTGTCCAGCACCACACCAAGGCTCTGCTGCGCTGCCACAACTGCATTTTCCTCAGAGCCACAGAGCACTGGCAATTGGCACCTCCAGCAGCTGAGGGACACATTCTTCTGAGACTGCCTCACTGCTGCTGTGGGCTGGACTCACGGCTTTGCTTTCAGGCTTTCCCTGCCCATCTGCATCCTCAGACAGCAGGCTCTTGGTCTCATAGCTGTGGCTCTGAGGGAGCAGGGACGCCTGGCCAAAGGCCTTCCTTCAATTACAGTCTGGCAGCTCTCACCAACGCTCGGGCAGACCTGAAGAAGGCTCTTGAAGAAATATCCCAAGGCTGGACATCTTCCTCCTGCTGCTCCAAAACTCCTGATGCCAGAGGCTTCCCTGAAGATTGCAGCACCACCTTTTCTTCGCCACCTGCCTGCTCCAGCACAACACAAAGGCTCTTCTCCTGGGGCACCGCCACAGCATCCTCAAAGCCATGGACAGGCAAGTGACAGCTCCAGGAAATTGCCCCTGCCTTTGTGGCTGCAGGAAGCACCCCCTGAACAGGCTTTGGACTCCGGGTGTGCCTTCTCAATACACTGGGCCAATTGGCATGCTCAGGCATCAGGAGATTCTGCACAAAATTATGGGCAAAGAAAAGAAAGAGAATTTGGAATTAGATGACCAAGAAAGCTTGTTCTCCCAGGCAAGGCAGGAGCGATGTAACAAAGCCTCTCCAATGCAGTAAGCACCAGTATTAAGGGCATTTGCAGAAGAAATTCTTCTACAAGCACTTGGCCTAGCAATAAAAGGCACCTGGTGCATCTAGGGAATGGATTGTCTAGACTACTGGTTAGAAAACCCCAGGAACCTTTATCCTACTACCTACCCAGGCTCAAACTATTCCATCTAAACTGATTGGGAAATTAGTAGAAAAGCTAGGTACATTTTTAAGAAAAATTTGCAGCTCCACTACCACTATGGACCAGGAATCATTCCTACCTTACAGAGGTCCACGCATCTGAAGGTGCAGGCAGTCAGCTCCTAAGGGTTTCCTCCTTCTTCCTCTTCCTGCTCCTGCACTGCCTGCTCCACACACTCAGCTGCCCAGGGAAACGCTGCTGCCTTTGTGCCTGCAGGATCTTGTCCAGCACCACACCAAGGCTCTGCTGCGCTGCCACAACTGTATTTTCCTCAGAGCCACAGAGCACTGGCAATTGGCACCTCCAGCAGCTGAGGGACACATTCTTCTGAGACTGCCTCACTGCTGCTGTGGGCTGGACTCACGGCTTTGCTTTCAGGCTTTCCCTGCCCATCTGCATCCTCAGACAGCAGGCTCTTGGTCTCATAGCTGTGGCTCTGAGGGAGCAGGGACGCCTGGCCAAAGGCCTTCCTTCAATTACAGTCTGGCAGCTCTCACCAACGCTCGGGCAGACCTGAAGAAGGCTCTTGAAGAAATATCCCAAGGCTGGACATCTTCCTCCTGCTGCTCCAAAACTCCTGATGCCAGAGGCTTCCCTGAAGATTGCAGCACCACCTTTTCTTCGCCACCTGCCTGCTCCAGCACAACACAAAGGCTCTTCTCCTGGGGCACCGCCACAGCATCCTCAAAGCCGTGGACAGGCAAGTGACAGCTCCAGGAAATTGCCCCTGCCTTTGTGGCTGCAGGAAGCACCCCTGAAACCGGCTTTGGACTCCGGGTTTGCCTTCTCAATACACTGGGCCAATTGGCATGCTCAGGCATCAGGAGATTCTGCACAAAATTATGGGCAAAGAAAAGAAAGAGAATTTGGAGATAGATGATAAAGAACGCTTGTTCTCCCAGGCAAGGCAGGAGCGATGTAACAAAGCCTCTCCAATGCAGTAAGCACCAGTATTAAGGGCATTTGCAGAAGAAATTCTTCTACAAGCACTTGGCCTAGCAATAAAAGGCACCTGGTGCAACTAGGGAATGGATTGTCTAGACTACTGGTTAGAAAACCCCAGGAACCTTTATCCTACTACCTACCCAGGCTCAAACTATTCCATCTAAACTGATTGGGAAATTAGTAGAAAAGCTAGGTACATTTTTAAGAAAAATTTGCAGCTCCACTACCACTATGGACCAGGAATCATTCCTACCTTACAGAGGTCCACGCATCTGAAGGTGCAGGCAGTCAGCTCCTAAGGGTTTCCTCCTTCTTCCTCTTCCTGCTCTTGCACTGCCTGCTCCACACACTCAGCTGCCCAGGGAAACGCTGCTGCCTTTGTGCCTGCAGGATTTTGTCCAGCACCACACCAAGGCTCTGCTGCGCTGCCACAACTGTATTTTCCTCAGAGCCACAGAGCACTGGCAATTGGCACCTCCAGCAGCTGAGGGACACATTCTTCTGACATTTCCTCACTGCTGCTGTGGGCTGGACTCACGGCTTTGCTTTCAGGCTTTCCCTGCCCATCTGCATCCTCAGACAGCAGGCTCTTGGTCTCATAGCTGTGGCTCTGAGGGAGCAGGGACACCTGGCCAAAGGCCTTCCTTCAATTACAGTCTGGCAGCTCTCACCAACGCTCGGGCAGACCTGAAGAAGGCTCTTGAAGAAATATCCCAAGGCTGGACATCTTCCTCCTGCTGCTCCAAAACTCCTGATGCCAGAGGCTTCCCTGAAGATTGCAGCACCACCTTTTCTTCGCCACCTGCCTGCTCCAGCACAACACAAAGGCTCTTCTCCTGGGGCACCGCCACAGCATCCTCAAAGCCGTGGACAGGCAAGTGACAGCTCCAGGAAATTGCCCCTGCCTTTGTGGCTGCAGGAAGCACCCCCTGAACAGGCTTTGGACTCCTGGTTTGCCTTCTCAATACACTGGGCCAATTGGCATGCTCAGGCATCAGGAGATTCTGCACAAAATTATGGGCAAAGAAAAGAAAGAGAATTTGGAATTAGATGACCAAGAAAGCTTGTTCTCCCTGGCAGGGCAAGAGCGATGTAACAAAGCTTCTCCAATGCAGTAAGCACCAGTATTAAGGGCATTTGCAGAAGAAATTCTTCTACAAGCACTTGGCCTAGCAATAAAAGGCACCTGGTGCAACTAGGGAATGGATTGTCTAGACTACTGGTTAGAAAACCTCAGGAACGTTTATCCTACTACCTACCCAGGCTCAAACTATTCCATCTAAACTGATTGGGAAATTAGTAGAAAAGCTAGGTACATTTTTAAGAAAAATTTGCAGCTCCACTACCACTATGGACCAGGAATCATTCCTACCTTACAGAGGTCCACGCATCTGAAGGTGCAGGCAGTCAGCTCCTAAGGGTTTCCTCCTTCTTCCTCTTCCTGCTCTTGCACTGCCTGCTCCACACACTCAGCTGCCCAGGGAAACGCTGCTGCCTTTGTGCCTGCAGGATTTTGTCCAGCACCACACCAAGGCTCTGCTGCGCTGCCACAACTGCATTTTCCTCAGAGCCACAGAGCACTGGCAATTGGCACCTCCAGCAGCTGAGGGACACATTCTTCTGAGACTGCCTCACTGCTGCTGTGGGCTGGACTCACGGCTTTGCTTTCAGGCTTTCCCTGCCCATCTGCATCCTCAGACAGCAGGCTCTTGGTCTCATAGCTGTGGCTCTGAGGGAGCAGGGACGCCTGGCCAAAGGCCTTCCTTCAATTACAGTCTGGCAGCTCTCACCAACGCTCGGGCAGACCTGAAGAAGGCTCTTGAAGAAATATCCCAAGGCTGGACATCTTCCTCCTGCTGCTCCAAAACTCCTGATGCCAGAGGCTTCCCTGAAGATTGCAGCACCACCTTTTCTTCGCCACCTGCCTGCTCCAGCACAACACAAAGGCTCTTCTCCTGGGGCACCGCCACAGCATCCTCAAAGCCGTGGACAGGCAAGTGACAGCTCCAGGAAATTGCCCCTGCCTTTGTGGCTGCAGGAAGCACCCCTGAAACCGGCTTTGGACTCCGGGTGTGCCTTCTCAATACACTGGGCCAATTGGCATGCTCAGGCATCAGGAGATTCTGCACAAAATTATGGGCAAAGAAAAGAAAGAGAATTTGGAATTAGATGACCAAGAAAGCTTGTTCTCCCTGGCAGGGCAAGAGCGATGTAACAAAGCTTCTCCAATGCAGTAAGCACCAGAATTAAGGGCATTTGCAGAAGAAATTCTTCTACAAGCACTTGGCCTAGCAATAAAAGGCACCTGGTGCAACTAGGGAATGGATTGTCTAGACTACTGGTTAGAAAACCCCAGGAACCTTTATCCTACTACCTACCCAGGCTCAAACTATTCCATCTAAACTGATTGGGAAATTAGTAGAAAAGCTAGGTACATTTCTAAGAAAAATTTGCAGCTCCACTACCACTATGGACCAGGAATCATTCCTACCTTACAGAGGTCCACGCATCTGAAGGTGCAGGCAGTCAGCTCCTAAGGGTTTCCTCCTTCTTCCTCTTCCTGCTCCTGCACTGCCTGCTCCACACACTCAGCTGCCCAGGGAAACGCTGCTGCCTTTGTGCCTGCAGGATCTTGTCCAGCACCACACCAAGGCTCTGCTGCGCTGCCACAACTGCATTTTCCTCAGAGCCACAGAGCACTGGCAATTGGCACCTCCAGCAGCTGAGGGACACATTCTTCTGAGACTGCCTCACTGCTGCTGTGGGCTGGACTCACGGCTTTGCTTTCAGGCTTTCCCTGCCCATCTGCATCCTCAGACAGCAGGCTCTTGGTCTCATAGCTGTGGCTCTGAGGGAGCAGGGACGCCTGGCCAAAGGCCTTCCTTCAATTACAGTCTGGCAGCTCTCACCAACGCTCGGGCAGACCTGAAGAAGGCTCTTGAAGAAATATCCCAAGGCTGGACATCTTCCTCCTGCTGCTCCAAAACTCCTGATGCCAGAGGCTTCCCTGAAGATTGCAGCACCACCTTTTCTTCGCCACCTGCCTGCTCCAGCACAACACAAAGGCTCTTCTCCTGGGGCACCGCCACAGCATCCTCAAAGCCGTGGACAGGCAAGTGACAGCTCCAGGAAATTGCCCCTGCCTTTGTGGCTGCAGGAAGCACCCCTGAAACCGGCTTTGGACTCCGGGTTTGCCTTCTCAATACACTGGGCCAATTGGCATGCTCAGGCATCAGGAGATTCTGCACAAAATTATGGGCAAAGAAAAGAAAGAGAATTTGGAGATAGATGATAAAGAACGCTTGTTCTCCCAGGCAAGGCAGGAGCGATGTAACAAAGCCTCTCCAATGCAGTAAGCACCAGTATTAAGGGCATTTGCAGAAGAAATTCTTCTACAAGCACTTGGCCTAGCAATAAAAGGCACCTGGTGCAACTAGGGAATGGATTGTCTAGACTACTGGTTAGAAAACCCCAGGAACCTTTATCCTACTACCTACCCAGGCTCAAACTATTCCATCTAAACTGATTGGGAAATTAGTAGAAAAGCTAGGTACATTTTTAAGAAAAATTTGCAGCTCCACTACCACTATGGACCAGGAATCATTCCTACCTTACAGAGGTCCACGCATCTGAAGGTGCAGGCAGTCAGCTCCTAAGGGTTTCCTCCTTCTTCCTCTTCCTGCTCTTGCACTGCCTGCTCCACACACTCAGCTGCCCAGGGAAACGCTGCTGCCTTTGTGCCTGCAGGATTTTGTCCAGCACCACACCAAGGCTCTGCTGCGCTGCCACAACTGCATTTTCCTCAGAGCCACAGAGCACTGGCAATTGGCACCTCCAGCAGCTGAGGGACACATTCTTCTGACATTTCCTCACTGCTGCTGTGGGCTGGACTCACGGCTTTGCTTTCAGGCTTTCCCTGCCCATCTGCATCCTCAGACAGCAGGCTCTTGGTCTCATAGCTGTGGCTCTGAGGGAGCAGGGACACCTGGCCAAAGGCCTTCCTTCAATTACAGTCTGGCAGCTCTCACCAACGCTCGGGCAGACCTGAAGAAGGCTCTTGAAGAAATATCCCAAGGCTGGACATCTTCCTCCTGCTGCTCCAAAACTCCTGATGCCAGAGGCTTCCCTGAAGATTGCAGCACCACCTTTTCTTCGCCACCTGCCTGCTCCAGCACAACACAAAGGCTCTTCTCCTGGGGCACCGCCTCAGCATCCTCAAAGCCATGGACAGGCAAGTGACAGCTCCAGGAAATTGCCCCTGCCTTTGTGGCTGCAGGAAGCACCCCCTGAACAGGCTTTGGACTCCTGGTTTGCCTTCTCAATACACTGGGCCAATTGGCATGCTCAGGCATCAGGAGATTCTGCACAAAATTATGGGCAAAGAAAAGAAAGAGAATTTGGAATTAGATGACCAAGAAAGCTTGTTCTCCCTGGCAGGGCAAGAGCGATGTAACAAAGCTTCTCCAATGCAGTAAGCACCAGTATTAAGGGCATTTGCAGAAGAAATTCTTCTACAAGCACTTGGCCTAGCAATAAAAGGCACCTGGTGCAACTAGGGAATGGATTGTCTAGACTACTGGTTAGAAAACCTCAGGAACGTTTATCCTACTACCTACCCAGGCTCAAACTATTCCATCTAAACTGATTGGGAAATTAGTAGAAAAGCTAGGTACATTTTTAAGAAAAATTTGCAGCTCCACTACCACTATGGACCAGGAATCATTCCTACCTTACAGAGGTCCACGCATCTGAAGGTGCAGGCAGTCAGCTCCTAAGGGTTTCCTCCTTCTTCCTCTTCCTGCTCTTGCACTGCCTGCTCCACACACTCAGCTGCCCAGGGAAACGCTGCTGCCTTTGTGCCTGCAGGATTTTGTCCAGCACCACACCAAGGCTCTGCTGCGCTGCCACAACTGCATTTTCCTCAGAGCCACAGAGCACTGGCAATTGGCACCTCCAGCAGCTGAGGGACACATTCTTCTGAGACTGCCTCACTGCTGCTGTGGGCTGGACTCACGGCTTTGCTTTCAGGCTTTCCCTGCCCATCTGCATCCTCAGACAGCAGGCTCTTGGTCTCATAGCTGTGGCTCTGAGGGAGCAGGGACGCCTGGCCAAAGGCCTTCCTTCAATTACAGTCTGGCAGCTCTCACCAACGCTCGGGCAGACCTGAAGAAGGCTCTTGAAGAAATATCCCAAGGCTGGACATCTTCCTCCTGCTGCTCCAAAACTCCTGATGCCAGAGGCTTCCCTGAAGATTGCAGCACCACCTTTTCTTCGCCACCTGCCTGCTCCAGCACAACACAAAGGCTCTTCTCCTGGGGCACCGCCACAGCATCCTCAAAGCCGTGGACAGGCAAGTGACAGCTCCAGGAAATTGCCCCTGCCTTTGTGGCTGCAGGAAGCACCCCTGAAACCGGCTTTGGACTCCGGGTGTGCCTTCTCAATACACTGGGCCAATTGGCATGCTCAGGCATCAGGAGATTCTGCACAAAATTATGGGCAAAGAAAAGAAAGAGAATTTGGAGATAGATGATAAAGAACGCTTGTTCTCCCAGGCAAGGCAGGAGCGATGTAACAAAGCCTCTGCAATGCAGTAAGCACCAGAATTAAGGGCATTTGCAGAAGAAATTCTTCTACAAGCACTTGGCCTAGCAATAAAAGGCACCTGGTGCAACTAGGGAATGGATTGTCTAGACTACTGGTTAGAAAACCCCAGGAACCTTTATCCTACTACCTACCCAGGCTCAAACTATTCCATCTAAACTGATTGGGAAATTAGTAGAAAAGCTAGGTACATTTTTAAGAAAAATTTGCAGCTCCACTACCACTATGGACCAGGAATCATTCCTACCTTACAGAGGTCCACGCATCTGAAGGTGCAGGCAGTCAGCTCCTAAGGGTTTCCTTCTTCTTCCTCTTCCTCCTCCTGCACTGCCTGCTCCACACACTCAGCTGCCCAGGGAAACGCTGCTGCCTTTGTGCCTGCAGGATCTTGTCCAGCACCACACCAAGGCTCTGCTGCGCTGCCACAACTGCATTTTCCTCAGAGCCACAGAGCACTGGCAATTGGCACCTCCAGCAGCTGAGGGACACATTCTTCTGAGACTGCCTCACTGCTGCTGTGGGCTGGACTCACGGCTTTGCTTTCAGGCTTTCCCTGCCCATCTGCATCCTCAGACAGCAGGCTCTTGGTCTCATAGCTGTGGCTCTGAGGGAGCAGGGACGCCTGGCCAAAGGCCTTCCTTCAATTACAGTCTGGCAGCTCTCACCAACGCTCGGGCAGACCTGAAGAAGGCTCTTGAAGAAATATCCCAAGGCTGGACATCTTCCTCCTGCTGCTCCAAAACTCCTGATGCCAGAGGCTTCCCTGAAGATTGCAGCACCACCTTTTCTTCGCCACCTGCCTGCTCCAGCACAACACAAAGGCTCTTCTCCTGGGGCACCGCCACAGCATCCTCAAAGCCGTGGACAGGCAAGTGACAGCTCCAGGAAATTGCCCCTGCCTTTGTGGCTGCAGGAAGCACCCCTGAAACCGGCTTTGGACTCCGGGTTTGCCTTCTCAATACACTGGGCCAATTGGCATGCTCAGGCATCAGGAGATTCTGCACAAAATTATGGGCAAAGAAAAGAAAGAGAATTTGGAGATAGATGATAAAGAACGCTTGTTCTCCCAGGCAAGGCAGGAGCGATGTAACAAAGCCTCTCCAATGCAGTAAGCACCAGTATTAAGGGCATTTGCAGAAGAAATTCTTCTACAAGCACTTGGCCTAGCAATAAAAGGCACCTGGTGCAACTAGGGAATGGATTGTCTAGACTACTGGTTAGAAAACCCCAGGAACCTTTATCCTACTACCTACCCAGGCTCAAACTATTCCATCTAAACTGATTGGGAAATTAGTAGAAAAGCTAGGTACATTTCTAAGAAAAATTTGCAGCTCCACTACCACTATGGACCAGGAATCATTCCTACCTTACAGAGGTCCACGCATCTGAAGGTGCAGGCAGTCAGCTCCTAAGGGTTTCCTCCTTCTTCCTCTTCCTGCTCTTGCACTGCCTGCTCCACACACTCAGCTGCCCAGGGAAACGCTGCTGCCTTTGTGCCTGCAGGATTTTGTCCAGCACCACACCAAGGCTCTGCTGCGCTGCCACAACTGCATTTTCCTCAGAGCCACAGAGCACTGGCAATTGGCACCTCCAGCAGCTGAGGGACACATTCTTCTGACATTTCCTCACTGCTGCTGTGGGCTGGACTCACGGCTTTGCTTTCAGGCTTTCCCTGCCCATCTGCATCCTCAGACAGCAGGCTCTTGGTCTCATAGCTGTGGCTCTGAGGGAGCAGGGACGCCTGGCCAAAGGCCTTCCTTCAATTACAGTCTGGCAGCTCTCACCAACGCTCGGGCAGACCTGAAGAAGGCTCTTGAAGAAATATCCCAAGGCTGGACATCTTCCTCCTGCTGCTCCAAAACTCCTGATGCCAGAGGCTTCCCTGAAGATTGCAGCACCACCTTTTCTTTGCCACCTGCCTGCTCCAGCACAACACAAAGGCTCTTCTCCTGGGGCACCGCCTCAGCATCCTCAAAGCCATGGACAGGCAAGTGACAGCTCCAGGAAATTGCCCCTGCCTTTGTGGCTGCAGGAAGCACCCCCTGAACAGGCTTTGGACTCCGGGTTTGCCTTCTCAATACACTGGGCCAATTGGCATGCTCAGGCATCAGGAGATTCTGCACAAAATTATGGGCAAAGAAAAGAAAGAGAATTTGGAGATAGATGATAAAGAACGCTTGTTCTCCCAGGCAAGGCAGGAGCGATGTAACAAAGCCTCTGCAATGCAGTAAGCACCAGAATTAAGGGCATTTGCAGAAGAAATTCTTCTACAAGCACTTGGCCTAGCAATAAAAGGCACCTGGTGCAACTAGGGAATGGATTGTCTAGACTACTGGTTAGAAAACCCCAGGAACCTTTATCCTACTACCTACCCAGGCTCAAACTATTCCATCTAAACTGATTGGGAAATTAGTAGAAAAGCTAGGTACATTTTTAAGAAAAATTTGCAGCTCCACTACCACTATGGACCAGGAATCATTCCTACCTTACAGAGGTCCACGCATCTGAAGGTGCAGGCAGTCAGCTCCTAAGGGTTTCCTTCTTCTTCCTCTTCCTCCTCCTGCACTGCCTGCTCCACACACTCAGCTGCCCAGGGAAACGCTGCTGCCTTTGTGCCTGCAGGATCTTGTCCAGCACCACACCAAGGCTCTGCTGCGCTGCCACAACTGCATTTTCCTCAGAGCCACAGAGCACTGGCAATTGGCACCTCCAGCAGCTGAGGGACACATTCTTCTGAGACTGCCTCACTGCTGCTGTGGGCTGGACTCACGGCTTTGCTTTCAGGCTTTCCCTGCCCATCTGCATCCTCAGACAGCAGGCTCTTGGTCTCATAGCTGTGGCTCTGAGGGAGCAAGGACGCCTGGCCAAAGGCCTTCCTTCAATTACAGTCTGGCAGCTCTCACCAACGCTCGGGCAGACCTGAAGAAGGCTCTTGAAGAAATATCCCAAGGCTGGACATCTTCCTCCTGCTGCTCCAAAACTCCTGATGCCAGAGGCTTCCCTGAAGATTGCAGCACCACCTTTTCTTCGCCACCTGCCTGCTCCAGCACAACACAAAGGCTCTTCTCCTGGGGCACCGCCACAGCATCCTCAAAGCCGTGGACAGGCAAGTGACAGCTCCAGGAAATTGCCCCTGCCTTTGTGGCTGCAGGAAGCACCCCTGAAACCGGCTTTGGACTCCGGGTTTGCCTTCTCAATACACTGGGCCAATTGGCATGCTCAGGCATCAGGAGATTCTGCACAAAATTATGGGCAAAGAAAAGAAAGAGAATTTGGAGATAGATGATAAAGAACGCTTGTTCTCCCAGGCAAGGCAGGAGCGATGTAACAAAGCCTCTCCAATGCAGTAAGCACCAGTATTAAGGGCATTTGCAGAAGAAATTCTTCTACAAGCACTTGGCCTAGCAATAAAAGGCACCTGGTGCAACTAGGGAATGGATTGTCTAGACTACTGGTTAGAAAACCCCAGGAACCTTTATCCTACTACCTACCCAGGCTCAAACTATTCCATCTAAACTGATTGGGAAATTAGTAGAAAAGCTAGGTACATTTCTAAGAAAAATTTGCAGCTCCACTACCACTATGGACCAGGAATCATTCCTACCTTACAGAGGTCCACGCATCTGAAGGTGCAGGCAGTCAGCTCCTAAGGGTTTCCTCCTTCTTCCTCTTCCTGCTCTTGCACTGCCTGCTCCACACACTCAGCTGCCCAGGGAAACGCTGCTGCCTTTGTGCCTGCAGGATTTTGTCCAGCACCACACCAAGGCTCTGCTGCGCTGCCACAACTGTATTTTCCTCAGAGCCACAGAGCACTGGCAATTGGCACCTCCAGCAGCTGAGGGACACATTCTTCTGACATTTCCTCACTGCTGCTGTGGGCTGGACTCACGGCTTTGCTTTCAGGCTTTCCCTGCCCATCTGCATCCTCAGACAGCAGGCTCTTGGTCTCATAGCTGTGGCTCTGAGGGAGCAGGGACGCCTGGCCAAAGGCCTTCCTTCAATTACAGTCTGGCAGCTCTCACCAACGCTCGGGCAGACCTGAAGAAGGCTCTTGAAGAAATATCCCAAGGCTGGACATCTTCCTCCTGCTGCTCCAAAACTCCTGATGCCAGAGGCTTCCCTGAAGATTGCAGCACCACCTTTTCTTTGCCACCTGCCTGCTCCAGCACAACACAAAGGCTCTTCTCCTGGGGCACCGCCTCAGCATCCTCAAAGCCATGGACAGGCAAGTGACAGCTCCAGGAAATTGCCCCTGCCTTTGTGGCTGCAGGAAGCACCCCCTGAACAGGCTTTGGACTCCGGGTTTGCCTTCTCAATACACTGGGCCAATTGGCATGCTCAGGCATCAGGAGATTCTGCACAAAATTATGGGCAAAGAAAAGAAAGAGAATTTGGAATTAGATGACCAAGAAAGCTTGTTCTCCCTGGCAGGGCAAGAGCGATGTAACAAAGCTTCTCCAATGCAGTAAGCACCAGTATTAAGGGCATTTGCAGAAGAAATTCTTCTACAAGCACTTGGCCTAGCAATAAAAGGCACCTGGTGCAACTAGGGAATGGATTGTCTAGACTACTGGTTAGAAAACCCCAGGAACCTTTATCCTACTACCTACCCAGGCTCAAACTATTCCATCTAAACTGATTGGGAAATTAGTAGAAAAGCTAGGTACATTTTTAAGAAAAATTTGCAGCTCCACTACCACTATGGACCAGGAATCATTCCTACCTTACAGAGGTCCACGCATCTGAAGGTGCAGGCAGTCAGCTCCTAAGGGTTTCCTCCTTCTTCCTCTTCCTGCTCTTGCACTGCCTGCTCCACACACTCAGCTGCCCAGGGAAACGCTGCTGCCTTTGTGCCTGCAGGATTTTGTCCAGCACCACACCAAGGCTCTGCTGCGCTGCCACAACTGCATTTTCCTCAGAGCCACAGAGCACTGGCAATTGGCACCTCCAGCAGCTGAGGGACACATTCTTCTGACATTTCCTCACTGCTGCTGTGGGCTGGACTCACGGCTTTGCTTTCAGGCTTTCCCTGCCCATCTGCATCCTCAGACAGCAGGCTCTTGGTCTCATAGCTGTGGCTCTGAGGGAGCAGGGACGCCTGGCCAAAGGCCTTCCTTCAATTACAGTCTGGCAGCTCTCACCAACGCTCGGGCAGACCTGAAGAAGGCTCTTGAAGAAATATCCCAAGGCTGGACATCTTCCTCCTGCTGCTCCAAAACTCCTGATGCCAGAGGCTTCCCTGAAGATTGCAGCACCACCTTTTCTTTGCCACCTGCCTGCTCCAGCACAACACAAAGGCTCTTCTCCTGGGGCACCGCCTCAGCATCCTCAAAGCCATGGACAGGCAAGTGACAGCTCCAGGAAATTGCCCCTGCCTTTGTGGCTGCAGGAAGCACCCCCTGAACAGGCTTTGGACTCCGGGTTTGCCTTCTCAATACACTGGGCCAATTGGCATGCTCAGGCATCAGGAGATTCTGCACAAAATTATGGGCAAAGAAAAGAAAGAGAATTTGGAGATAGATGATAAAGAACGCTTGTTCTCCCAGGCAAGGCAGGAGCGATGTAACAAAGCCTCTGCAATGCAGTAAGCACCAGAATTAAGGGCATTTGCAGAAGAAATTCTTCTACAAGCACTTGGCCTAGCAATAAAAGGCACCTGGTGCAACTAGGGAATGGATTGTCTAGACTACTGGTTAGAAAACCCCAGGAACCTTTATCCTACTACCTACCCAGGCTCAAACTATTCCATCTAAACTGATTGGGAAATTAGTAGAAAAGCTAGGTACATTTTTAAGAAAAATTTGCAGCTCCACTACCACTATGGACCAGGAATCATTCCTACCTTACAGAGGTCCACGCATCTGAAGGTGCAGGCAGTCAGCTCCTAAGGGTTTCCTTCTTCTTCCTCTTCCTCCTCCTGCACTGCCTGCTCCACACACTCAGCTGCCCAGGGAAACGCTGCTGCCTTTGTGCCTGCAGGATCTTGTCCAGCACCACACCAAGGCTCTGCTGCGCTGCCACAACTGCATTTTCCTCAGAGCCACAGAGCACTGGCAATTGGCACCTCCAGCAGCTGAGGGACACATTCTTCTGAGACTGCCTCACTGCTGCTGTGGGCTGGACTCACGGCTTTGCTTTCAGGCTTTCCCTGCCCATCTGCATCCTCAGACAGCAGGCTCTTGGTCTCATAGCTGTGGCTCTGAGGGAGCAGGGACGCCTGGCCAAAGGCCTTCCTTCAATTACAGTCTGGCAGCTCTCACCAACGCTCGGGCAGACCTGAAGAAGGCTCTTGAAGAAATATCCCAAGGCTGGACATCTTCCTCCTGCTGCTCCAAAACTCCTGATGCCAGAGGCTTCCCTGAAGATTGCAGCACCACCTTTTCTTCGCCACCTGCCTGCTCCAGCACAACACAAAGGCTCTTCTCCTGGGGCACCGCCACAGCATCCTCAAAGCCGTGGACAGGCAAGTGACAGCTCCAGGAAATTGCCCCTGCCTTTGTGGCTGCAGGAAGCACCCCTGAAACCGGCTTTGGACTCCGGGTTTGCCTTCTCAATACACTGGGCCAATTGGCATGCTCAGGCATCAGGAGATTCTGCACAAAATTATGGGCAAAGAAAAGAAAGAGAATTTGGAGATAGATGATAAAGAACGCTTGTTCTCCCAGGCAAGGCAGGAGCGATGTAACAAAGCCTCTCCAATGCAGTAAGCACCAGTATTAAGGGCATTTGCAGAAGAAATTCTTCTACAAGCACTTGGCCTAGCAATAAAAGGCACCTGGTGCAACTAGGGAATGGATTGTCTAGACTACTGGTTAGAAAACCCCAGGAACCTTTATCCTACTACCTACCCAGGCTCAAACTATTCCATCTAAACTGATTGGGAAATTAGTAGAAAAGCTAGGTACATTTCTAAGAAAAATTTGCAGCTCCACTACCACTATGGACCAGGAATCATTCCTACCTTACAGAGGTCCACGCATCTGAAGGTGCAGGCAGTCAGCTCCTAAGGGTTTCCTCCTTCTTCCTCTTCCTGCTCTTGCACTGCCTGCTCCACACACTCAGCTGCCCAGGGAAACGCTGCTGCCTTTGTGCCTGCAGGATTTTGTCCAGCACCACACCAAGGCTCTGCTGCGCTGCCACAACTGTATTTTCCTCAGAGCCACAGAGCACTGGCAATTGGCACCTCCAGCAGCTGAGGGACACATTCTTCTGACATTTCCTCACTGCTGCTGTGGGCTGGACTCACGGCTTTGCTTTCAGGCTTTCCCTGCCCATCTGCATCCTCAGACAGCAGGCTCTTGGTCTCATAGCTGTGGCTCTGAGGGAGCAGGGACGCCTGGCCAAAGGCCTTCCTTCAATTACAGTCTGGCAGCTCTCACCAACGCTCGGGCAGACCTGAAGAAGGCTCTTGAAGAAATATCCCAAGGCTGGACATCTTCCTCCTGCTGCTCCAAAACTCCTGATGCCAGAGGCTTCCCTGAAGATTGCAGCACCACCTTTTCTTTGCCACCTGCCTGCTCCAGCACAACACAAAGGCTCTTCTCCTGGGGCACCGCCTCAGCATCCTCAAAGCCATGGACAGGCAAGTGACAGCTCCAGGAAATTGCCCCTGCCTTTGTGGCTGCAGGAAGCACCCCCTGAACAGGCTTTGGACTCCGGGTTTGCCTTCTCAATACACTGGGCCAATTGGCATGCTCAGGCATCAGGAGATTCTGCACAAAATTATGGGCAAAGAAAAGAAAGAGAATTTGGAATTAGATGACCAAGAAAGCTTGTTCTCCCTGGCAGGGCAAGAGCGATGTAACAAAGCTTCTCCAATGCAGTAAGCACCAGTATTAAGGGCATTTGCAGAAGAAATTCTTCTACAAGCACTTGGCCTAGCAATAAAAGGCACCTGGTGCAACTAGGGAATGGATTGTCTAGACTACTGGTTAGAAAACCCCAGGAACCTTTATCCTACTACCTACCCAGGCTCAAACTATTCCATCTAAACTGATTGGGAAATTAGTAGAAAAGCTAGGTACATTTTTAAGAAAAATTTGCAGCTCCACTACCACTATGGACCAGGAATCATTCCTACCTTACAGAGGTCCACGCATCTGAAGGTGCAGGCAGTCAGCTCCTAAGGGTTTCCTCCTTCTTCCTCTTCCTGCTCTTGCACTGCCTGCTCCACACACTCAGCTGCCCAGGGAAACGCTGCTGCCTTTGTGCCTGCAGGATTTTGTCCAGCACCACACCAAGGCTCTGCTGCGCTGCCACAACTGCATTTTCCTCAGAGCCACAGAGCACTGGCAATTGGCACCTCCAGCAGCTGAGGGACACATTCTTCTGAGACTGCCTCACTGCTGCTGTGGGCTGGACTCACAGCTTTGCTTTCAGGCTTTCCCTGCCCATCTGCATCCTCAGACAGCAGGCTCTTGGTCTCATAGCTGTGGCTCTGAGGGAGCAGGGACGCCTGGCCAAAGGCCTTCCTTCAATTACAGTCTGGCAGCTCTCACCAACGCTCGGGCAGACCTGAAGAAGGCTCTTGAAGAAATATCCCAAGGCTGGACATCTTCCTCCTGCTGCTCCAAAACTCCTGATGCCAGAGGCTTCCCTGAAGATTGCAGCACCACCTTTTCTTCGCCACCTGCCTGCTCCAGCACAACACAAAGGCTCTTCTCCTGGGGCACCGCCACAGCATCCTCAAAGCCGTGGACAGGCAAGTGACAGCTCCAGGAAATTGCCCCTGCCTTTGTGGCTGCAGGAAGCACCCCTGAAACCGGCTTTGGACTCCGGGTGTGCCTTCTCAATACACTGGGCCAATTGGCATGCTCAGGCATCAGGAGATTCTGCACAAAATTATGGGCAAAGAAAAGAAAGAGAATTTGGAGATAGATGATAAAGAACGCTTGTTCTCCCAGGCAAGGCAGGAGCGATGTAACAAAGCCTCTGCAATGCAGTAAGCACCAGAATTAAGGGCATTTGCAGAAGAAATTCTTCTACAAGCACTTGGCCTAGCAATAAAAGGCACCTGGTGCAACTAGGGAATGGATTGTCTAGACTACTGGTTAGAAAACCCCAGGAACCTTTATCCTCCTACCTACCCAGGCTCAAACTATTCCATCTAAACTGATTGGGAAATTAGTAGAAAAGCTAGGTACATTTTTAAGAAAAATTTGCAGCTCCACTACCACTATGGACCAGGAATCATTCCTACCTTACAGAGGTCCACACATCTGAAGGTGCAGGCAGTCAGCTCCTAAGGGTTTCCTTCTTCTTCCTCTTCCTCCTCCTGCACTGCCTGCTCCACACACTCAGCTGCCCAGGGAAACGCTGCTGCCTTTGTGCCTGCAGGATCTTGTCCAGCACCACACCAAGGCTCTGCTGCGCTGCCACAACTGCATTTTCCTCAGAGCCACAGAGCACTGGCAATTGGCACCTCCAGCAGCTGAGGGACACATTCTTCTGAGACTGCCTCACTGCTGCTGTGGGCTGGACTCACGGCTTTGCTTTCAGGCTTTCCCTGCCCATCTGCATCCTCAGACAGCAGGCTCTTGGTCTCATAGCTGTGGCTCTGAGGGAGCAGGGACGCCTGGCCAAAGGCCTTCCTTCAATTACAGTCTGGCAGCTCTCACCAACGCTCGGGCAGACCTGAAGAAGGCTCTTGAAGAAATATCCCAAGGCTGGACATCTTCCTCCTGCTGCTCCAAAACTCCTGATGCCAGAGGCTTCCCTGAAGATTGCAGCACCACCTTTTCTTCGCCACCTGCCTGCTCCAGCACAACACAAAGGCTCTTCTCCTGGGGCACTGCCACAGCATCCTCAAAGCCGTGGACAGGCAAGTGACAGCTCCAGGAAATTGCCCCTGCCTTTGTGGCTGCAGGAAGCACCCCTGAAACCGGCTTTGGACTCCGGGTTTGCCTTCTCAATACACTGGGCCAATTGGCATGCTCAGGCATCAGGAGATTCTGCACAAAATTATGGGCAAAGAAAAGAAAGAGAATTTGGAGATAGATGACCAAGAAAGCTTGTTCTCCCTGGCAAGGCAGGAGCGATGTAACAAAGCTTCTCCAATGCAGTAAGCACCAGTATTAAGGGCATTTGCAGAAGAAATTCTTCTACAAGCACTTGGCCTAGCAATAAAAGGCACCTGGTGCAACTAGGGAATGGATTGTCTAGACTACTGGTTAGAAAACCCCAGGAACCTTTATCCTCCTACCTACCCAGGCTCAAACTATTCCATCTAAACTGATTGGGAAATTAGTAGAAAAGCTAGGTACATTTTTAAGAAAAATTTGCAGCTCCACTACCACTATGGACCAGGAATCATTCCTACCTTACAGAGGTCCACGCATCTGAAGGTGCAGGCAGTCAGCTCCTAAGGGTTTCCTTCTTCTTCCTCTTCCTCCTCCTGCACTGCCTGCTCCACACACTCAGCTGCCCAGGGAAACGCTGCTGCCTTTGTGCCTGCAGGATCTTGTCCAGCACCACACCAAGGCTCTGCTGCGCTGCCACAACTGCATTTTCCTCAGAGCCACAGAGCACTGGCAATTGGCACCTCCAGCAGCTGAGGGACACATTCTTCTGAGACTGCCTCACTGCTGCTGTGGGCTGGACTCACGGCTTTGCTTTCAGGCTTTCCCTGCCCATCTGCATCCTCAGACAGCAGGCTCTTGGTCTCATAGCTGTGGCTCTGAGGGAGCAGGGACGCCTGGACAAAGGCCTTCCTTCAATTACAGTCTGGCAGCTCTCACCAACGCTCGGGCAGACCTGAAGAAGGCTCTTGAAGAAATATCCCAAGGCTGGACATCTTCCTCCTGCTGCTCCAAAACTCCTGATGCCAGAGGCTTCCCTGAAGATTGCAGCACCACCTTTTCTTCGCCACCTGCCTGCTCCAGCACAACACAAAGGCTCTTCTCCTGGGGCACCGCCACAGCATCCTCAAAGCCGTGGACAGGCAAGTGACAGCTCCAGGAAATTGCCCCTGCCTTTGTGGCTGCAGGAAGCACCCCTGAAACCGGCTTTGGACTCCGGGTGTGCCTTCTCAATACACTGGGCCAATTGGCATGCTCCGGCATCAGGAGATTCTGCACAAAATTATGGGCAAAGAAAAGAAAGAGAATTTGGAATTAGATGACCAAGAAAGCTTGTTCTCCCTGGCAGGGCAAGAGCGATGTAACAAAGCTTCTCCAATGCAGTAAGCACCAGAATTAAGGGCATTTGCAGAAGAAATTCTTCTACAAGCACTTGGCCTAGCAATAAAAGGCACCTGGTACAACTAGGGAATGGATTGTCTAGACTACTGGTTAGAAAACCCCAGGAACCTTTATCCTACTACCTACCCAGGCTCAAACTATTCCATCTAAACTGATTGGGAAATTAGTAGAAAAGCTAGGTACATTTTTAAGAAAAATTTGCAGCTCCACTACCACTATGGACCAGGAATCATTCCTACCTTACAGAGGTCCACGCATCTGAAGGTGCAGGCAGTCAGCTCCTAAGGGTTTCCTTCTTCTTCCTCTTCCTCCTCCTGCACTGCCTGCTCCACACACTCAGCTGCCCAGGGAAACGCTGCTGCCTTTGTGCCTGCAGGATCTTGTCCAGCACCACACCAAGGCTCTGCTGCGCTGCCACAACTGCATTTTCCTCAGAGCCACAGAGCACTGGCAATTGGCACCTCCAGCAGCTGAGGGACACATTCTTCTGAGACTGCCTCACTGCTGCTGTGGGCTGGACTCACGGCTTTGCTTTCAGGCTTTCCCTGCCCATCTGCATCCTCAGACAGCAGGCTCTTGGTCTCATAGCTGTGGCTCTGAGGGAGCAGGGACGCCTGGCCAAAGGCCTTCCTTCAATTACAGTCTGGCAGCTCTCACCAACGCTCGGGCAGACCTGAAGAAGGCTCTTGAAGAAATATCCCAAGGCTGGACATCTTCCTCCTGCTGCTCCAAAACTCCTGATGCCAGAGGCTTCCCTGAAGATTGCAGCACCACCTTTTCTTCGCCACCTGCCTGCTCCAGCACAACACAAAGGCTCTTCTCCTGGGGCACCGCCACAGCATCCTCAAAGCCGTGGACAGGCAAGTGACAGCTCCAGGAAATTGCCCCTGCCTTTGTGGCTGCAGGAAGCACCCCTGAAACCGGCTTTGGACTCCGGGTTTGCCTTCTCAATACACTGGGCCAATTGGCATGCTCAGGCATCAGGAGATTCTGCACAAAATTATGGGCAAAGAAAAGAAAGAGAATTTGGAGATAGATGACCAAGAAAGCTTGTTCTCCCTGGCAAGGCAGGAGCGATGTAACAAAGCTTCTCCAATGCAGTAAGCACCAGTATTAAGGGCATTTGCAGAAGAAATTCTTCTACAAGCACTTGGCCTAGCAATAAAAGGCACCTGGTGCAACTAGGGAATGGATTGTCTAGACTACTGGTTAGAAAACCCCAGGAACCTTTATCCTCCTACCTACCCAGGCTCAAACTATTCCATCTAAACTGATTGGGAAATTAGTAGAAAAGCTAGGTACATTTTTAAGAAAAATTTGCAGCTCCACTACCACTATGGACCAGGAATCATTCCTACCTTACAGAGGTCCACGCATCTGAAGGTGCAGGCAGTCAGCTCCTAAGGGTTTCCTCCTTCTTCCTCTTCCTGCTCCTGCACTGCCTGCTCCACACACTCAGCTGCCCAGGGAAACGCTGCTGCCTTTGTGCCTGCAGGATCTTGTCCAGCACCACACCAAGGCTCTGCTGCGCTGCCACAACTGCATTTTCCTCAGAGCCACAGAGCACTGGCAATTGGCACCTCCAGCAGCTGAGGGACACATTCTTCTGAGACTGCCTCACTGCTGCTGTGGGCTGGACTCACGGCTTTGCTTTCAGGCTTTCCCTGCCCATCTGCATCCTCAGACAGCAGGCTCTTGGTCTCATAGCTGTGGCTCTGAGGGAGCAGGGACGCCTGGACAAAGGCCTTCCTTCAATTACAGTCTGGCAGCTCTCACCAACGCTCGGGCAGACCTGAAGAAGGCTCTTGAAGAAATATCCCAAGGCTGGACATCTTCCTCCTGCTGCTCCAAAACTCCTGATGCCAGAGGCTTCCCTGAAGATTGCAGCACCACCTTTTCTTCGCCACCTGCCTGCTCCAGCACAACACAAAGGCTCTTCTCCTGGGGCACCGCCACAGCATCCTCAAAGCCGTGGACAGGCAAGTGACAGCTCCAGGAAATTGCCCCTGCCTTTGTGGCTGCAGGAAGCACCCCTGAAACCGGCTTTGGACTCCGGGTGTGCCTTCTCAATACACTGGGCCAATTGGCATGCTCAGGCATCAGGAGATTCTGCACAAAATTATGGGCAAAGAAAAGAAAGAGAATTTGGAGATAGATGATAAAGAACGCTTGTTCTCCCAGGCAAGGCAGGAGCGATGTAACAAAGCCTCTCCAATGCAGTAAGCACCAGAATTAAGGGCATTTGCAGAAGAAATTCTTCTACAAGCACTTGGCCTAGCAATAAAAGGCACCTGGTACAACTAGGGAATGGATTGTCTAGACTACTGGTTAGAAAACCCCAGGAACCTTTATCCTACTACCTACCCAGGCTCAAACTATTCCATCTAAACTGATTGGGAAATTAGTAGAAAAGCTAGGTACATTTTTAAGAAAAATTTGCAGCTCCACTACCACTATGGACCAGGAATCATTCCTACCTTACAGAGGTCCACGCATCTGAAGGTGCAGGCAGTCAGCTCCTAAGGGTTTCCTTCTTCTTCCTCTTCCTCCTCCTGCACTGCCTGCTCCACACACTCAGCTGCCCAGGGAAACGCTGCTGCCTTTGTGCCTGCAGGATCTTGTCCAGCACCACACCAAGGCTCTGCTGCGCTGCCACAACTGCATTTTCCTCAGAGCCACAGAGCACTGGCAATTGGCACCTCCAGCAGCTGAGGGACACATTCTTCTGAGACTGCCTCACTGCTGCTGTGGGCTGGACTCACGGCTTTGCTTTCAGGCTTTCCCTGCCCATCTGCATCCTCAGACAGCAGGCTCTTGGTCTCATAGCTGTGGCTCTGAGGGAGCAGGGACGCCTGGCCAAAGGCCTTCCTTCAATTACAGTCTGGCAGCTCTCACCAACGCTCGGGCAGACCTGAAGAAGGCTCTTGAAGAAATATCCCAAGGCTGGACATCTTCCTCCTGCTGCTCCAAAACTCCTGATGCCAGAGGCTTCCCTGAAGATTGCAGCACCACCTTTTCTTCGCCACCTGCCTGCTCCAGCACAACACAAAGGCTCTTCTCCTGGGGCACCGCCACAGCATCCTCAAAGCCGTGGACAGGCAAGTGACAGCTCCAGGAAATTGCCCCTGCCTTTGTGGCTGCAGGAAGCACCCCTGAAACCGGCTTTGGACTCCGGGTTTGCCTTCTCAATACACTGGGCCAATTGGCATGCTCAGGCATCAGGAGATTCTGCACAAAATTATGGGCAAAGAAAAGAAAGAGAATTTGGAGATAGATGACCAAGAAAGCTTGTTCTCCCTGGCAAGGCAGGAGCGATGTAACAAAGCTTCTCCAATGCAGTAAGCACCAGTATTAAGGGCATTTGCAGAAGAAATTCTTCTACAAGCACTTGGCCTAGCAATAAAAGGCACCTGGTGCAACTAGGGAATGGATTGTCTAGACTACTGGTTAGAAAACCCCAGGAACCTTTATCCTCCTACCTACCCAGGCTCAAACTATTCCATCTAAACTGATTGGGAAATTAGTAGAAAAGCTAGGTACATTTTTAAGAAAAATTTGCAGCTCCACTACCACTATGGACCAGGAATCATTCCTACCTTACAGAGGTCCACGCATCTGAAGGTGCAGGCAGTCAGCTCCTAAGGGTTTCCTTCTTCTTCCTCTTCCTCCTCCTGCACTGCCTGCTCCACACACTCAGCTGCCCAGGGAAACGCTGCTGCCTTTGTGCCTGCAGGATCTTGTCCAGCACCACACCAAGGCTCTGCTGCGCTGCCACAACTGCATTTTCCTCAGAGCCACAGAGCACTGGCAATTGGCACCTCCAGCAGCTGAGGGACACATTCTTCTGAGACTGCCTCACTGCTGCTGTGGGCTGGACTCACGGCTTTGCTTTCAGGCTTTCCCTGCCCATCTGCATCCTCAGACAGCAGGCTCTTGGTCTCATAGCTGTGGCTCTGAGGGAGCAGGGACACCTGGCCAAAGGCCTTCCTTCAATTACAGTCTGGCAGCTCTCACCAACGCTCGGGCAGACCTGAAGAAGGCTCTTGAAGAAATATCCCAAGGCTGGACATCTTCCTCCTGCTGCTCCAAAACTCCTGATGCCAGAGGCTTCCCTGAAGATTGCAGCACCACCTTTTCTTCGCCACCTGCCTGCTCCAGCACAACACAAAGGCTCTTCTCCTGGGGCACCGCCACAGCATCCTCAAAGCCGTGGACAGGCAAGTGACAGCTCCAGGAAATTGCCCCTGCCTTTGTGGCTGCAGGAAGCACCCCTGAAACCGGCTTTGGACTCCGGGTGTGCCTTCTCAATACACTGGGCCAATTGGCATGCTCAGGCATCAGGAGATTCTGCACAAAATTATGGGCAAAGAAAAGAAAGAGAATTTGGAGATAGATGATAAAGAACGCTTGTTCTCCCAGGCAAGGCAGGAGCGATGTAACAAAGCCTCTCCAATGCAGTAAGCACCAGAATTAAGGGCATTTGCAGAAGAAATTCTTCTACAAGCACTTGGCCTAGCAATAAAAGGCACCTGGTACAACTAGGGAATGGATTGTCTAGACTACTGGTTAGAAAACCCCAGGAACCTTTATCCTACTACCTACCCAGGCTCAAACTATTCCATCTAAACTGATTGGGAAATTAGTAGAAAAGCTAGGTACATTTTTAAGAAAAATTTGCAGCTCCACTACCACTATGGACCAGGAATCATTCCTACCTTACAGAGGTCCACGCATCTGAAGGTGCAGGCAGTCAGCTCCTAAGGGTTTCCTTCTTCTTCCTCTTCCTCCTCCTGCACTGCCTGCTCCACACACTCAGCTGCCCAGGGAAACGCTGCTGCCTTTGTGCCTGCAGGATCTTGTCCAGCACCACACCAAGGCTCTGCTGCGCTGCCACAACTGCATTTTCCTCAGAGCCACAGAGCACTGGCAATTGGCACCTCCAGCAGCTGAGGGACACATTCTTCTGAGACTGCCTCACTGCTGCTGTGGGCTGGACTCACGGCTTTGCTTTCAGGCTTTCCCTGCCCATCTGCATCCTCAGACAGCAGGCTCTTGGTCTCATAGCTGTGGCTCTGAGGGAGCAGGGACGCCTGGCCAAAGGCCTTCCTTCAATTACAGTCTGGCAGCTCTCACCAACGCTCGGGCAGACCTGAAGAAGGCTCTTGAAGAAATATCCCAAGGCTGGACATCTTCCTCCTGCTGCTCCAAAACTCCTGATGCCAGAGGCTTCCCTGAAGATTGCAGCACCACCTTTTCTTCGCCACCTGCCTGCTCCAGCACAACACAAAGGCTCTTCTCCTGGGGCACCGCCACAGCATCCTCAAAGCCGTGGACAGGCAAGTGACAGCTCCAGGAAATTGCCCCTGCCTTTGTGGCTGCAGGAAGCACCCCTGAAACCGGCTTTGGACTCCGGGTTTGCCTTCTCAATACACTGGGCCAATTGGCATGCTCAGGCATCAGGAGATTCTGCACAAAATTATGGGCAAAGAAAAGAAAGAGAATTTGGAGATAGATGACCAAGAAAGCTTGTTCTCCCTGGCAAGGCAGGAGCGATGTAACAAAGCTTCTCCAATGCAGTAAGCACCAGTATTAAGGGCATTTGCAGAAGAAATTCTTCTACAAGCACTTGGCCTAGCAATAAAAGGCACCTGGTGCAACTAGGGAATGGATTGTCTAGACTACTGGTTAGAAAACCCCAGGAACCTTTATCCTCCTACCTACCCAGGCTCAAACTATTCCATCTAAACTGATTGGGAAATTAGTAGAAAAGCTAGGTACATTTTTAAGAAAAATTTGCAGCTCCACTACCACTATGGACCAGGAATCATTCCTACCTTACAGAGGTCCACGCATCTGAAGGTGCAGGCAGTCAGCTCCTAAGGGTTTCCTTCTTCTTCCTCTTCCTCCTCCTGCACTGCCTGCTCCACACACTCAGCTGCCCAGGGAAACGCTGCTGCCTTTGTGCCTGCAGGATCTTGTCCAGCACCACACCAAGGCTCTGCTGCGCTGCCACAACTGCATTTTCCTCAGAGCCACAGAGCACTGGCAATTGGCACCTCCAGCAGCTGAGGGACACATTCTTCTGAGACTGCCTCACTGCTGCTGTGGGCTGGACTCACGGCTTTGCTTTCAGGCTTTCCCTGCCCATCTGCATCCTCAGACAGCAGGCTCTTGGTCTCATAGCTGTGGCTCTGAGGGAGCAGGGACGCCTGGCCAAAGGCCTTCCTTCAATTACAGTCTGGCAGCTCTCACCAACGCTCGGGCAGACCTGAAGAAGGCTCTTGAATAAGTATCCCAAGGCTGGACATCTTCCTCCTGCTGCTCCAAAACTCCTGATGCCAGAGGCTTCCCTGAAGATTGCAGCACCACCTTTTCTTCGCCACCTGCCTGCTCCAGCACAACACAAAGGCTCTTCTCCTGGGGCACCGCCACAGCATCCTCAAAGCCGTGGACAGGCAAGTGACAGCTCCAGGAAATTGCCCCTGCCTTTGTGGCTGCAGGAAGCACCCCTGAAACCGGCTTTGGACTCCGGGTTTGCCTTCTCAATACACTGGGCCAATTGGCATGCTCAGGCATCAGGAGATTCTGCACAAAATTATGGGCAAAGAAAAGAAAGAGAATTTGGAGATAGATGACCAAGAAAGCTTGTTCTCCCTGGCAAGGCAGGAGCGATGTAACAAAGCTTCTCCAATGCAGTAAGCACCAGTATTAAGGGCATTTGCAGAAGAAATTCTTCTACAAGCACTTGGCCTAGCAATAAAAGGCACCTGGTGCAACTAGGGAATGGATTGTCTAGACTACTGGTTAGAAAACCCCAGGAACCTTTATCCTACTACCTACCCAGGCTCAAACTATTCCATCTAAACTGATTGGGAAATTAGTAGAAAAGCTAGGTACATTTTTAAGAAAAATTTGCAGCTCCACTACCACTATGGACCAGGAATCATTCCTACCTTACAGAGGTCCACGCATCTGAAGGTGCAGGCAGTCAGCTCCTAAGGGTTTCCTTCTTCTTCCTCTTCCTGCTCCTGCACTGCCTGCTCCACACACTCAGCTGCCCAGGGAAACGCTGCTGCCTTTGTGCCTGCAGGATCTTGTCCAGCACCACACCAAGGCTCTGCTGCGCTGCCACAACTGCATTTTCCTCAGAGCCACAGAGCACTGGCAATTGGCACCTCCAGCAGCTGAGGGACACATTCTTCTGAGACTGCCTCACTGCTGCTGTGGGCTGGACTCACGGCTTTGCTTTCAGGCTTTCCCTGCCCATCTGCATCCTCAGACAGCAGGCTCTTGGTCTCATAGCTGTGGCTCTGAGGGAGCAGGGACGCCTGGCCAAAGGCCTTCCTTCAATTACAGTCTGGCAGCTCTCACCAACGCTCGGGCAGACCTGAAGAAGGCTCTTGAAGAAATATCCCAAGGCTGGACATCTTCCTCCTGCTGCTCCAAAACTCCTGATGCCAGAGGCTTCCCTGAAGATTGCAGCACCACCTTTTCTTCGCCACCTGCCTGCTCCAGCACAACACAAAGGCTCTTCTCCTGGGGCACCGCCACAGCATCCTCAAAGCCGTGGACAGGCAAGTGACAGCTCCAGGAAATTGCCCCTGCCTTTGTGGCTGCAGGAAGCACCCCTGAAACCGGCTTTGGACTCCGGGTTTGCCTTCTCAATACACTGGGCCAATTGGCATGCTCCGGCATCAGGAGATTCTGCACAAAATTATGGGCAAAGAAAAGAAAGAGAATTTGGAATTAGATGACCAAGAAAGCTTGTTCTCCCTGGCAGGGCAAGAGCGATGTAACAAAGCTTCTCCAATGCAGTAAGCACCAGAATTAAGGGCATTTGCAGAAGAAATTCTTCTACAAGCACTTGGCCTAGCAATAAAAGGCACCTGGTGCAACTAGGGAATGGATTGTCTAGACTACTGGTTAGAAAACCCCAGGAACCTTTATCCTCCTACCTACCCAGGCTCAAACTATTCCATCTAAACTGATTGGGAAATTAGTAGAAAAGCTAGGTACATTTTTAAGAAAAATTTGCAGCTCCACTACCACTATGGACCAGGAATCATTCCTACCTTACAGAGGTCCACGCATCTGAAGGTGCAGGCAGTCAGCTCCTAAGGGTTTCCTTCTTCTTCCTCTTCCTGCTCCTGCACTGCCTGCTCCACACACTCAGCTGCCCAGGGAAACGCTGCTGCCTTTGTGCCTGCAGGATCTTGTCCAGCACCACACCAAGGCTCTGCTGCGCTGCCACAACTGCATTTTCCTCAGAGCCACAGAGCACTGGCAATTGGCACCTCCAGCAGCTGAGGGACACATTCTTCTGAGACTGCCTCACTGCTGCTGTGGGCTGGACTCACGGCTTTGCTTTCAGGCTTTCCCTGCCCATCTGCATCCTCAGACAGCAGGCTCTTGGTCTCATAGCTGTGGCTCTGAGGGAGCAGGGACGCCTGGCCAAAGGCCTTCCTTCAATTACAGTCTGGCAGCTCTCACCAACGCTCGGGCAGACCTGAAGAAGGCTCTTGAAGAAATATCCCAAGGCTGGACATCTTCCTCCTGCTGCTCCAAAACTCCTGATGCCAGAGGCTTCCCTGAAGATTGCAGCACCACCTTTTCTTCGCCACCTGCCTGCTCCAGCACAACACAAAGGCTCTTCTCCTGGGGCACCGCCACAGCATCCTCAAAGCCGTGGACAGGCAAGTGACAGCTCCAGGAAATTGCCCCTGCCTTTGTGGCTGCAGGAAGCACCCCTGAAACCGGCTTTGGACTCCGGGTTTGCCTTCTCAATACACTGGGCCAATTGCCATGCTCCGGCATCAGGAGATTCTGCACAAAATTATGGGCAAAGAAAAGAAAGAGAATTTGGAATTAGATGACCAAGAAAGCTTGTTCTCCCAGGCAAGGCAGGAGCGATGTAACAAAGCCTCTCCAATGCAGTAAGCACCAGAATTAAGGGCATTTGCAGAAGAAATTCTTCTACAAGCACTTGGCCTAGCAATAAAAGGCACCTGGTGCAACTAGGGAATGGATTGTCTAGACTACTGGTTAGAAAACCCCAGGAACCTTTATCCTCCTACCTACCCAGGCTCAAACTATTCCATCTAAACTGATTGGGAAATTAGTAGAAAAGCTAGGTACATTTTTAAGAAAAATTTGCAGCTCCACTACCACTATGGACCAGGAATCATTCCTACCTTACAGAGGTCCACGCATCTGAAGGTGCAGGCAGTCAGCTCCTAAGGGTTTCCTTCTTCTTCCTCTTCCTGCTCCTGCACTGCCTGCTCCACACACTCAGCTGCCCAGGGAAACGCTGCTGCCTTTGTGCCTGCAGGATCTTGTCCAGCACCACACCAAGGCTCTGCTGCGCTGCCACAACTGCATTTTCCTCAGAGCCACAGAGCACTGGCAATTGGCACCTCCAGCAGCTGAGGGACACATTCTTCTGAGACTGCCTCACTGCTGCTGTGGGCTGGACTCACGGCTTTGCTTTCAGGCTTTCCCTGCCCATCTGCATCCTCAGACAGCAGGCTCTTGGTCTCATAGCTGTGGCTCTGAGGGAGCAGGGACGCCTGGCCAAAGGCCTTCCTTCAATTACAGTCTGGCAGCTCTCACCAACGCTCGGGCAGACCTGAAGAAGGCTCTTGAATAAATATCCCAAGGCTGGACATCTTCCTCCTGCTGCTCCAAAACTCCTGATGCCAGAGGCTTCCCTGAAGATTGCAGCACCACCTTTTCTTCGCCACCTGCCTGCTCCAGCACAACACAAAGGCTCTTCTCCTGGGGCACCGCCACAGCATCCTCAAAGCCGTGGACAGGCAAGTGACAGCTCCAGGAAATTGCCCCTGCCTTTGTGGCTGCAGGAAGCACCCCTGAAACCGGCTTTGGACTCCGGGTTTGCCTTCTCAATACACTGGGCCAATTGGCATGCTCAGGCATCAGGAGATTCTGCACAAAATTATGGGCAAAGAAAAGAAAGAGAATTTGGAATTAGATGACCAAGAAAGCTTGTTCTCCCAGGCAAGGCAGGAGCGATGTAACAAAGCCTCTCCAATGCAGTAAGCACCAGTATTAAGGGCATTTGCAGAAGAAATTCTTCTACAAGCACTTGGCCTAGCAATAAAAGGCACCTGGTGCAACTAGGGAATGGATTGTCTAGACTACTGGTTAGAAAACCCCAGGAACCTTTATCCTACTACCTACCCAGGCTCAAACTATTCCATCTAAACTGATTGGGAAATTAGTAGAAAAGCTAGGTACATTTTTAAGAAAAATTTGCAGCTCCACTACCACTATGGACCAGGAATCATTCCTACCTTACAGAGGTCCACGCATCTGAAGGTGCAGGCAGTCAGCTCCTAAGGGTTTCCTCCTTCTTCCTCTTCCTGCTCCTGCACTGCCTGTTCCACACACTCAGCTGCCCAGGGAAACGCTGCTGCCTTTGTGCCTGCAGGATCTTGTCCAGCACCACACCAAGGCTCTGCTGCGCTGCCACAACTGCATTTTCCTCAGAGCCACAGAGCACTGGCAATTGGCACCTCCAGCAGCTGAGGGACACATTCTTCTGAGACTGCCTCACTGCTGCTGTGGGCTGGACTCACGGCTTTGCTTTCAGGCTTTCCCTGCCCATCTGCATCCTCAGACAGCAGGCTCTTGGTCTCATAGCTGTGGCTCTGAGGGAGCAGGGACGCCTGGCCAAAGGCCTTCCTTCAATTACAGTCTGGCAGCTCTCACCAACGCTCGGGCAGACCTGAAGAAGGCTCTTGAAGAAATATCCCAAGGCTGGACATCTTCCTCCTGCTGCTCCAAAACTCCTGATGCCAGAGGCTTCCCTGAAGATTGCAGCACCACCTTTTCTTCGCCACCTGCCTGCTCCAGCACAACACAAAGGCTCTTCTCCTGGGGCACCGCCACAGCATCCTCAAAGCCGTGGACAGGCAAGTGACAGCTCCAGGAAATTGCCCCTGCCTTTGTGGCTGCAGGAAGCACCCCTGAAACCGGCTTTGGACTCCGGGTTTGCCTTCTCAATACACTGGGCCAATTGGCATGCTCAGGCATCAGGAGATTCTGCACAAAATTATGGGCAAAGAAAAGAAAGAGAATTTGGAATTAGATGACCAAGAAAGCTTGTTCTCCCAGGCAAGGCAGGAGCGATGTAACAAAGCCTCTCCAATGCAGTAAGCACCAGTATTAAGGGCATTTGCAGAAGAAATTCTTCTACAAGCACTTGGCCTAGCAATAAAAGGCACCTGGTGCAACTAGGGAATGGATTGTCTAGACTACTGGTTAGAAAACCCCAGGAACCTTTATCCTACTACCTACCCAGGCTCAAACTATTCCATCTAAACTGATTGGGAAATTAGTAGAAAAGCTAGGTACATTTTTAAGAAAAATTTGCAGCTCCACTACCACTATGGACCAGGAATCATTCCTACCTTACAGAGGTCCACGAATCTGAAGGTGCAGGCAGTCAGCTCCTAAGGGTTTCCTCCTTCTTCCTCTTCCTGCTCCTGCACTGCCTGCTCCACACACTCAGCTGCCCAGGGAAACGCTGCTGCCTTTGTGCCTGCAGGATCTTGTCCAGCACCACACCAAGGCTCTGCTGCGCTGCCACAACTGCATTTTCCTCAGAGCCACAGAGCACTGGCAATTGGCACCTCCAGCAGCTGAGGGACACATTCTTCTGAGACTGCCTCACTGCTGCTGTGGGCTGGACTCACGGCTTTGCTTTCAGGCTTTCCCTGCCCATCTGCATCCTCAGACAGCAGGCTCTTGGTCTCATAGCTGTGGCTCTGAGGGAGCAGGGACGCCTGGCCAAAGGCCTTCCTTCAATTACAGTCTGGCAGCTCTCACCAACGCTCGGGCAGACCTGAAGAAGGCTCTTGAATAAATATCCCAAGGCTGGACATCTTCCTCCTGCTGCTCCAAAACTCCTGATGCCAGAGGCTTCCCTGAAGATTGCAGCACCACCTTTTCTTCGCCACCTGCCTGCTCCAGCACAACACAAAGGCTCTTCTCCTGGGGCACCGCCACAGCATCCTCAAAGCCGTGGACAGGCAAGTGACAGCTCCAGGAAATTGCCCCTGCCTTTGTGGCTGCAGGAAGCACCCCTGAAACCGGCTTTGGACTCCGGGTTTGCCTTCTCAATACACTGGGCCAATTGGCATGCTCCGGCATCAGGAGATTCTGCACAAAATTATGGGCAAAGAAAAGAAAGAGAATTTGGAATTAGATGACCAAGAAAGCTTTTTCTCCCTGGCAGGGCAAGAGCGATGTAACAAAGCTTCTCCAATGCAGTAAGCACCAGTATTAAGGGCATTTGCAGAAGAAATTCTTCTACAAGCACTTGGCCTAGCAATAAAAGGCACCTGGTGCAACTAGGGAATGGATTGTCTAGACTACTGGTTAGAAAACCCCAGGAACCTTTATCCTACTACCTACCCAGGCTCAAACTATTCCATCTAAACTGATTGGGAAATTAGTAGAAAAGCTAGGTACATTTTTAAGAAAAATTTGCAGCTCCACTACCACTATGGACCAGGAATCATTCCTACCTTACAGAGGTCCACGAATCTGAAGGTGCAGGCAGTCAGCTCCTAAGGGTTTCCTCCTTCTTCCTCTTCCTGCTCCTGCACTGCCTGCTCCACACACTCAGCTGCCCAGGGAAACGCTGCTGCCTTTGTGCCTGCAGGATCTTGTCCAGCACCACACCAAGGCTCTGCTGCGCTGCCACAACTGCATTTTCCTCAGAGCCACAGAGCACTGGCAATTGGCACCTCCAGCAGCTGAGGGACACATTCTTCTGAGACTGCCTCACTGCTGCTGTGGGCTGGACTCACGGCTTTGCTTTCAGGCTTTCCCTGCCCATCTGCATCCTCAGACAGCAGGCTCTTGGTCTCATAGCTGTGGCTCTGAGGGAGCAGGGACGCCTGGCCAAAGGCCTTCCTTCAATTACAGTCTGGCAGCTCTCACCAACGCTCGGGCAGACCTGAAGAAGGCTCTTGAAGAAATATCCCAAGGCTGGACATCTTCCTCCTGCTGCTCCAAAACTCCTGATGCCAGAGGCTTCCCTGAAGATTGCAGCACCACCTTTTCTTCGCCACCTGCCTGCTCCAGCACAACACAAAGGCTCTTCTCCTGGGGCACCGCCACAGCATCCTCAAAGCCGTGGACAGGCAAGTGACAGCTCCAGGAAATTGCCCCTGCCTTTGTGGCTGCAGGAAGCACCCCTGAAACCGGCTTTGGACTCCGGGTTTGCCTTCTCAATACACTGGGCCAATTGGCATGCTCAGGCATCAGGAGATTCTGCACAAAATTATGGGCAAAGAAAAGAAAGAGAATTTGGAATTAGATGACCAAGAAAGCTTGTTCTCCCAGGCAAGGCAGGAGCGATGTAACAAAGCCTCTCCAATGCAGTAAGCACCAGTATTAAGGGCATTTGCAGAAGAAATTCTTCTACAAGCACTTGGCCTAGCAATAAAAGGCACCTGGTGCAACTAGGGAATGGATTGTCTAGACTACTGGTTAGAAAACCCCAGGAACCTTTATCCTACTACCTACCCAGGCTCAAACTATTCCATCTAAACTGATTGGGAAATTAGTAGAAAAGCTAGGTACATTTTTAAGAAAAATTTGCAGCTCCACTACCACTATGGACCAGGAATCATTCCTACCTTACAGAGGTCCACGCATCTGAAGGTGCAGGCAGTCAGCTCCTAAGGGTTTCCTTCTTCTTCCTCTTCCTCCTCCTGCACTGCCTGCTCCACACACTCAGCTGCCCAGGGAAACGCTGCTGCCTTTGTGCCTGCAGGATCTTGTCCAGCACCACACCAAGGCTCTGCTGCGCTGCCACAACTGCATTTTCCTCAGAGCCACAGAGCACTGGCAATTGGCACCTCCAGCAGCTGAGGGACACATTCTTCTGAGACTGCCTCACTGCTGCTGTGGGCTGGACTCACGGCTTTGCTTTCAGGCTTTCCCTGCCCATCTGCATCCTCAGACAGCAGGCTCTTGGTCTCATAGCTGTGGCTCTGAGGGAGCAGGGACGCCTGGCCAAAGGCCTTCCTTCAATTACAGTCTGGCAGCTCTCACCAACGCTCGGGCAGACCTGAAGAAGGCTCTTGAAGAAATATCCCAAGGCTGGACATCTTCCTCCTGCTGCTCCAAAACTCCTGATGCCAGAGGCTTCCCTGAAGATTGCAGCACCACCTTTTCTTCGCCACCTGCCTGCTCCAGCACAACACAAAGGCTCTTCTCCTGGGGCACCGCCACAGCATCCTCAAAGCCGTGGACAGGCAAGTGACAGCTCCAGGAAATTGCCCCTGCCTTTGTGGCTGCAGGAAGCACCCCTGAAACCGGCTTTGGACTCCGGGTTTGCCTTCTCAATACACTGGGCCAATTGGCATGCTCAGGCATCAGGAGATTCTGCACAAAATTATGGGCAAAGAAAAGAAAGAGAATTTGGAATTAGATGACCAAGAAAGCTTGTTCTCCCAGGCAAGGCAGGAGCGATGTAACAAAGCCTCTCCAATGCAGTAAGCACCAGTATTAAGGGCATTTGCAGAAGAAATTCTTCTACAAGCACTTGGCCTAGCAATAAAAGGCACCTGGTGCAACTAGGGAATGGATTGTCTAGACTACTGGTTAGAAAACCCCAGGAACCTTTATCCTACTACCTACCCAGGCTCAAACTATTCCATCTAAACTGATTGGGAAATTAGTAGAAAAGCTAGGTACATTTTTAAGAAAAATTTGCAGCTCCACTACCACTATGGACCAGGAATCATTCCTACCTTACAGAGGTCCACGCATCTGAAGGTGCAGGCAGTCAGCTCCTAAGGGTTTCCTCCTTCTTCCTCTTCCTGCTCCTGCACTGCCTGTTCCACACACTCAGCTGCCCAGGGAAACGCTGCTGCCTTTGTGCCTGCAGGATCTTGTCCAGCACCACACCAAGGCTCTGCTGCGCTGCCACAACTGCATTTTCCTCAGAGCCACAGAGCACTGGCAATTGGCACCTCCAGCAGCTGAGGGACACATTCTTCTGAGACTGCCTCACTGCTGCTGTGGGCTGGACTCACGGCTTTGCTTTCAGGCTTTCCCTGCCCATCTGCATCCTCAGACAGCAGGCTCTTGGTCTCATAGCTGTGGCTCTGAGGGAGCAGGGACGCCTGGCCAAAGGCCTTCCTTCAATTACAGTCTGGCAGCTCTCACCAACGCTCGGGCAGACCTGAAGAAGGCTCTTGAAGAAATATCCCAAGGCTGGACATCTTCCTCCTGCTGCTCCAAAACTCCTGATGCCAGAGGCTTCCCTGAAGATTGCAGCACCACCTTTTCTTCGCCACCTGCCTGCTCCAGCACAACACAAAGGCTCTTCTCCTGGGGCACCGCCACAGCATCCTCAAAGCCGTGGACAGGCAAGTGACAGCTCCAGGAAATTGCCCCTGCCTTTGTGGCTGCAGGAAGCACCCCTGAAACCGGCTTTGGACTCCGGGTTTGCCTTCTCAATACACTGGGCCAATTGGCATGCTCAGGCATCAGGAGATTCTGCACAAAATTATGGGCAAAGAAAAGAAAGAGAATTTGGAATTAGATGACCAAGAAAGCTTGTTCTCCCAGGCAAGGCAGGAGCGATGTAACAAAGCCTCTCCAATGCAGTAAGCACCAGTATTAAGGGCATTTGCAGAAGAAATTCTTCTACAAGCACTTGGCCTAGCAATAAAAGGCACCTGGTGCAACTAGGGAATGGATTGTCTAGACTACTGGTTAGAAAACCCCAGGAACCTTTATCCTACTACCTACCCAGGCTCAAACTATTCCATCTAAACTGATTGGGAAATTAGTAGAAAAGCTAGGTACATTTTTAAGAAAAATTTGCAGCTCCACTACCACTATGGACCAGGAATCATTCCTACCTTACAGAGGTCCACGAATCTGAAGGTGCAGGCAGTCAGCTCCTAAGGGTTTCCTCCTTCTTCCTCTTCCTGCTCCTGCACTGCCTGCTCCACACACTCAGCTGCCCAGGGAAACGCTGCTGCCTTTGTGCCTGCAGGATCTTGTCCAGCACCACACCAAGGCTCTGCTGCGCTGCCACAACTGCATTTTCCTCAGAGCCACAGAGCACTGGCAATTGGCACCTCCAGCAGCTGAGGGACACATTCTTCTGAGACTGCCTCACTGCTGCTGTGGGCTGGACTCACGGCTTTGCTTTCAGGCTTTCCCTGCCCATCTGCATCCTCAGACAGCAGGCTCTTGGTCTCATAGCTGTGGCTCTGAGGGAGCAGGGACGCCTGGCCAAAGGCCTTCCTTCAATTACAGTCTGGCAGCTCTCACCAACGCTCGGGCAGACCTGAAGAAGGCTCTTGAATAAATATCCCAAGGCTGGACATCTTCCTCCTGCTGCTCCAAAACTCCTGATGCCAGAGGCTTCCCTGAAGATTGCAGCACCACCTTTTCTTCGCCACCTGCCTGCTCCAGCACAACACAAAGGCTCTTCTCCTGGGGCACCGCCACAGCATCCTCAAAGCCGTGGACAGGCAAGTGACAGCTCCAGGAAATTGCCCCTGCCTTTGTGGCTGCAGGAAGCACCCCTGAAACCGGCTTTGGACTCCGGGTTTGCCTTCTCAATACACTGGGCCAATTGGCATGCTCAGGCATCAGGAGATTCTGCACAAAATTATGGGCAAAGAAAAGAAAGAGAATTTGGAATTAGATGACCAAGAAAGCTTGTTCTCCCTGGCAGGGCAAGAGCGATGTAACAAAGCTTCTCCAATGCAGTAAGCACCAGAATTAAGGGCATTTGCAGAAGAAATTCTTCTACAAGCACTTGGCCTAGCAATAAAAGGCACCTGGTGCAACTAGGGAATGGATTGTCTAGACTACTGGTTAGAAAACCCCAGGAACCTTTATCCTACTACCTACCCAGGCTCAAACTATTCCATCTAAACTGATTGGGAAATTAGTAGAAAAGCTAGGTACATTTTTAAGAAAAATTTGCAGCTCCACTACCACTATGGACCAGGAATCATTCCTACCTTACAGAGGTCCACGCATCTGAAGGTGCAGGCAGTCAGCTCCTAAGGGTTTCCTTCTTCTTCCTCTTCCTGCTCCTGCACTGCCTGCTCCACACACTCAGCTGCCCAGGGAAACGCTGCTGCCTTTGTGCCTGCAGGATCTTGTCCAGCACCACACCAAGGCTCTGCTGCGCTGCCACAACTGCATTTTCCTCAGAGCCACAGAGCACTGGCAATTGGCACCTCCAGCAGCTGAGGGACACATTCTTCTGAGACTGCCTCACTGCTGCTGTGGGCTGGACTCACGGCTTTGCTTTCAGGCTTTCCCTGCCCATCTGCATCCTCAGACAGCAGGCTCTTGGTCTCATAGCTGTGGCTCTGAGGGAGCAGGGACGCCTGGCCAAAGGCCTTCCTTCAATTACAGTCTGGCAGCTCTCACCAACGCTCGGGCAGACCTGAAGAAGGCTCTTGAAGAAATATCCCAAGGCTGGACATCTTCCTCCTGCTGCTCCAAAACTCCTGATGCCAGAGGCTTCCCTGAAGATTGCAGCACCACCTTTTCTTCGCCACCTGCCTGCTCCAGCACAACACAAAGGCTCTTCTCCTGGGGCACCGCCACAGCATCCTCAAAGCCGTGGACAGGCAAGTGACAGCTCCAGGAAATTGCCCCTGCCTTTGTGGCTGCAGGAAGCACCCCTGAAACCGGCTTTGGACTCCGGGTTTGCCTTCTCAATACACTGGGCCAATTGGCATGCTCAGGCATCAGGAGATTCTGCACAAAATTATGGGCAAAGAAAAGAAAGAGAATTTGGAATTAGATGACCAAGAAAGCTTTTTCTCCCTGGCAGGGCAAGAGCGATGTAACAAAGCTTCTCCAATGCAGTAAGCACCAGTATTAAGGGCATTTGCAGAAGAAATTCTTCTACAAGCACTTGGCCTAGCAATAAAAGGCACCTGGTGCAACTAGGGAATGGATTGTCTAGACTACTGGTTAGAAAACCCCAGGAACCTTTATCCTACTACCTACCCAGGCTCAAACTATTCCATCTAAACTGATTGGGAAATTAGTAGAAAAGCTAGGTACATTTTTAAGAAAAATTTGCAGCTCCACTACCACTATGGACCAGGAATCATTCCTACCT